>NC_064279.1:21384172-21695008 GCF_003254725.2 Canis lupus dingo
GAGGAAACTGAATAATCCTCATAGTTTCTTAGCCAATCCCTTTTCCCCAACTTTTTATCCCAAGCATGTGTAATAGCATTCTACAGAGAAACAAAAGCCATAGGAGATATATGATTATGTAATAATGTGTGTATATATTAAACATATTTTATTATAAGGAATCAAGATCTGGAGTCAGTAAGCCTGAAACTGAGGAGAGCCAGAGATATAATTCTAGTGTGAGTCTGAAGACCTGAGAAGCAAGAGAGCCTATAGTATAAGTTCCAATGTGAGTCCAAGGCTAAAGTCAGGATCAAACCCATGTCCCAAATCAAAGACAACCAGAGAAAGCAAATTCTCCATTACTCAGACTTTTGTTCTATTTGGGCATTCAGTAGACTGGATGGGACCCATCCATTTTGAGGTAGACAATCTGCTACATTCTATCTATCAATTGATACCTGGGTATCTTATGATTCAGTCAAATGGACATATAAACTATCATAAGTCCTACACACACAGTGCGGTTTGGATTTTCAATCTTCTAGTTTATTCTTCTTTGTTGAAGATTATAACAGAATCTTGAGGATTTTCCAAGTTTCAGTAATGTACTTTCAATATCTTCTTTTACCTCTTCCTTTTTCCTAAGTGATCCAAAACCATCGAAGTTAGAATTAATTTTGCTTCATTGCCATGAAGACTTTGGACTTCTGGCTAAGCTCTGAAGAGGCATCTCTCATCTATTTGATTAACAGTTATTTATTGAGTTCTTCACTCTCCAGGCACTGGATCTGCTTTATCTGAGTAACTGGAAGTAGAGATAAGTTGTCTTTCAAAGTTGAGTATCTTTCTCTCCAGGCACTGGATCTGCTTTATCTGAGTAACTGGAAGTAGAGATAAGTTGTCTTTCAAAGTTGAGTATCTTTCATTAGTCAACTTTATATATCTACTTGTTGCTATAAGTTAATTGTCGATCACAGTGTGGTAAATAGGAATGATGATGTACTGTTGGTGGAAGTATAAATTGACTGAAGAACAATTTGGCAGTACTTAGTGAAATTAAACATGAATATCTCTTGGAATCCACCTGTTGAACTTTCACCCCCAGAGAAATTTTTGTACAAATGCAAAGACACGCAGTCTTTCTCTATGTATGTGTGTGTGTTCACCATAGATTTAGAAGCTAGATACAACTTTATTTTTTTTTTAATTTAAGTTCAATTTGCCAACATATAGTATAACACCCAGTGCTCATCCCATCAAGTGCCCTCCTTAGTGCTCATCACCCAGTTACCCCATACCCTTTCCCTCCCCTTCTGCAACCCTTTGTTTCCCAGAGTTAGGAGTCTCTCACGGTTTGTCTCCCTCTCTAATTTTTCCCACTCAGTTCCCCTCCTTTCCCTTAAAATCTCTTTCACTATATCTATATTCCACATAGGGTGAAACCATATGATGATTGTCCTTCTCCAATTGACTTACTTCACTCAGCATAATACCCTCGAGTTCCATCCATATCAAAGCAAATGGTGGGTATTCATCTTTCTGATGGCTGAGTAATGTTCCATTGTATATATACCACATCTTTGTTATCTATTCACTTGCCAAAGGACATCATGGTTCCTTCCACAGTTTGGCGATTGTGGACTTTGCTGCTATAAACATTGGGGTGCGGGTGTCCCGGGGTTTCACTACATCAGTATCTTTGGGGTAAATCCCCAGCAGTGCAATTGCTGGGTTGTAGGGTAGCTCTATTTTTAACTCTTTGAAGAACCTCCACACTGTTTTCCAGGGTGGCTGCTCCGGTTTGCATTCCCACCAACAGTGCAAGAGGATTCCCCTTTCTCCGCCTCCTTGCCAACATTTGTTGTTTCCTGTCCTGTTAATTTTAGCCATTCTCACTGGTGTGAGGTGGTATCTCATTATGGTTTTGATTTGTATTTTCCTGATGCCAAGTGATACGGAACATTTTTTCCTGTGCTTTTTGGCCATGTCTATGTCTTCTTTAAAGAAATGTCTGTTCATGTCTTCTGCCCATTTCATAACTGGATTGTTTGTTTCTTAGGTGTTGGGTTTGATAAGTTCTTTATAGATCTTGGATACTAGCCCTTTATCTATCATTTGTAAATATCTTCTCTCATTCTGTAGGTTGTTCTTTAGTTTTGTTAACTGTTTCTTTTGCAGTGCAGAAGGTTTTTATCTTAAGTTCCAATAGTTCATTTTTGCTTTTGTTTCCCTTGCCTTCAGAGTGTATCTTGTAAGAAGTTGCATTGGCCAACTTCAAAACGGTTGTTGCCTGTGTTCTCCTCTAGTATTTTGATGGATTCTGGTCTCACATTTAGATCTTTCATCCACTTTGAGTTTATCTTTGTGTTTGGTGTAAGAGGATGGTCCAGTATCATTCTTCTGCACATGGCTGTCCAGTTTTCCCAACACCATTTATTGAGGAGAAGGTCCTTTTTCCAGTGGATAGTCTTTCCTGCTTTGTCGAAATTTAGTTGACCATAGAGTCGAGGGTCTGTTTCTGGGTTCTCTGTTCTATTCCATTAATCTATATGTCTATTTTTGTGCGGGTACTGTACTGCCTTGAAGATCACAGCTTTGTAATACAGCTTGAAATTGGCATTGTGATGCCCCCAGCATTGGTTTTCTTTTTCAATATTCCTTTGATTTTGCTGTGTTTTGATGAGTAGTCATGTGTTTTGTAATAAAACTAAATTTATTAATGGTTTCCTGTATAAGTTATAATTTTTATCCTTGAAGGAGTTCCTCAACCCAAACACAACAAAAATATTCTCCAATATTTTCTTACAAGAGGCTTACAAAAACTTTCCTTTTCGTGCTTTAGCAGTCTATCCTTCTAGAACCACTTCTTGTTTAGCCATTTTGTTTTAGTGTGTTTGTGTGTGAAATGAGGAGACATCAAGTTAACTATTTAAAACAAATAAATGGATAATATGAAGTCAATTCTTAAAATGATTCATTGGTATCCCATTGTACTTAGAATAAAATTCAAACTATTTTCTTTGATTCTGCACTCTCTGGGCTACCTCTTTCACTGCATTTCCATTCTTTCTGTTATCATTCATTTCATTATACTGGCTTTATTTCTCATATGTTAACCTCTTTCCTTTCTCTTTCTATATTGTCCATTTGTCACCTTACAAAGACTGGGGGTATTTTGGTGTTTATTGATGTATGTTGATATTCTTTCTATGTCAGCTTAAATGTTATATTTTAGGGAGGCATTTTCTACCCAATCTATTTAAATTGGCCTTTCCATTCATTCTCCATAATAGGTTCCTGTTTTGTTTTGCTTTACAGAACTTATTTACTCGTTCATTTTTTTCGTTTGAAAATTATTGATTTCTCTTCCATGCACTGAAGCTTCATGAGGGAGAGATTTTATCTACTTTATTTGCTACGCTCTTTGGAGTCCCTCATAATTCTTGGCATTTATAGATGTTGAATGAATGAATGATGGAAATAGATGTCCCATTTCTTTTTTTACTTTCATCCAATAAATTACCATAATATGTAGATACATTTCTTCCATATTTTCACATCAGTCCATTTTGTTACAAATTTCTTTCTACTGCCATATTATAGATCTATATCATTTATTACTTTGTTCCTTATTTCTTTCCTCTGTCATTTTTTTCTTCTAAGAATTCTCTATTACACAGGGATCTTAAAATTTTAATTATATGGCTTCTCTGATTATAGTTCTTCAACTTCTGTCCATTGGCTTTAAGTAAAAAAATCCCTAAGTTTATAATATGCACACAGTATTCTTTTAATCTTACATTCTCTTCTATCTACATCTCATTTTCCACTTCTCTTCATTGCAAAACTCCACAAAGAATTTTCTGTATACATTGTATTCACTTTCTCACCTTCAAATCTATTAATCCATCTAGCTAACTATCATGTAGTTATTATTATATAGCTTATTTATTTTTAAAAATTTTATCTATTTGAGAGAGAGTGACTGAGCAAGTCAGGGTAGGACTAGAGATGGGACGAGCCAACTCTCCAACAAGCAGGGAGCCCAACACAGGGCTTGATCCCAGGACCCCAGGATCATGATCTGAGCTGAAGGCAGATGCTTAACCACCTGAGCCACTCAGGTGTCCCAGAGTTTTTATTTATTGGTTGGTGAAATATTTCAAATATAAATGATAATGGAAAGAATAATATACAGAACTTCATGTACCAAGAGTTAGTAAAAAATGGCAGATTTTGCTTCAAATATGCTCACTCAACTATTCCCACACATTAGATAATTTCGAAGCAGATAGAAGACACATTATTTCATCTATAAATATTTTGGAATATATTTAGAAAAGACAAGGACTCTTTTAAATTAATATATATTTACATATAGTAAAGTACATAGATATTAAGTATGCAGCTTGGTATACACATGTGTACACTCACATAAACACAACTTTCAACAGGAATATAGAACATTGATACTATTCAGAAGTTTTCTTCATGTATCCTCCAGCAGTAAATACTATTATGATTTCAATAAAGATAAATTAGTTTTGCCTTTATGAACTTTAAAAGAAGCAATTGAGTAGTGTCCCTGTGGTGCCTGGTCTCTTTCACTTAAACATAGTATTTCTGAGATTTTTCCATGTTGTTGCATGAGTATTTAGTAATTAATTATTTTTTAGTTGTGTGTAGCATTCCATTATATAAATGTATCACAATTCTGTAGAAAGCCATTCATGGTTTTAAAAAAGTTTTTGGTTATTTTGAATAACACTGCCATGAACATTTATGTGTCTTTTGATGAAAATATGCTGGATCATAGGGGAAATATATGTTCAAGTATAGTAGATATTACTAAACTGTTTTCCAATAATCTCAAAATAATGTATTAGAATTCTAGTTACTTCTCATCTTTGCCAAAAATTGATATCGTCAGTCCTCTTCATTATAGCTATTTTATTGGTGTATGTTGATATCTCATTATGTTTTGACACTTCCCTGATAAATGATTTGAGTACTTTTTCATATGCTCTTTGAATATTATTTCCAAATTTTTACTAATTATAGATAATGTGGCCATGGGTATTCTTCTAAGTGTCTTCTTAGTTGGCCTATTACTGAATGTCCACCTAGTTCTGGTTATTAACTTGTAACTGGACCTCCTACAAGTCATGATCCCTAGTCTGTTTAGAAATAAACACATTCCTAGTCCTTGGAGTCATCCATATCCCCAGTAAGAGACAAAGCTTCATCTGCCTTGTAGCCCTACTGTCTTCATTGGAACAGAGACAATGGTGAATCAATTAATCCAGAGAATATGATGGGAATCAGCAGACAAACATAAAGGCAAGAGAAGGTTTTGGTAAAGAAGGACAGAATATTCTCCGGGAAGAAAAATGGCCATGAGCATATTATTATAGCTTTTTTCTTCTTTTTTAAAAACATATTTGATTATTGAAATTTTAATATAACTACA
This sequence comes from Canis lupus dingo, assembly GCF_003254725.2. Lineage (NCBI taxonomy): Eukaryota > Metazoa > Chordata > Mammalia > Carnivora > Canidae > Canis > Canis lupus. The sequence goes on from NC_064279.1 coordinate 21,389,625, forward strand.
TGTACTATACTAGTTAAATATTTGTTTACTTCTTTTTTATGAAGATCTTCTATAAAACAACAACAAAAAACCCTTGAGCCATATTTTTCTCAGTGCTTAAGTAATGAATTAGGCATATGAGTTAACTTTCTAGATTAATATTGGTAGATTCTCTGCACTTGCACCTGTGAAATTTGGAAAGATTCAGTCCATTCAGCATCTGTGTTAGAACACATCAGAATTTTCTCATGCATGGTCTAATTTAATCATCTACTTTTTTATAAAATAGAGAGTGCTATTAGATAATATTATTGTCATTTTATACCTGACAAAGTAATTATTCAAATTGACTTAGCTAGTAAGGGCAGAGCTAGAACACACAGCTGAGTCTACTGGTTTGAAGCCCATTCCTCTGTCCACTGTGAGTCATCTGCTCTATTAGTAAATGGTGTACACTCACATGAATTTTAAAGTCCATCTAAGATACAGTTGGTGTTCTGACCAAGAGGTCTTTGTTTTCTTTTGCTCATGAATTGCAAGGAACACTTACACTTTTCTCGGAAGAAATTTATCAAGTGCAACTTCCTCCAATTTCATGAAGTCATTTAAGTAATTTCCCTTCCATTAAGGCTAATAAGCACCTTTCATCGTTGTTTAATTTTGTACTTTCCAGACCCCAATCCATTTTAATATTTTTTAAAGTACTAAATGTAACTATGGTCCTTTATGATTTTTTCAGTGAGAAGTTATCTCTACTAATTCTTGACACCAGATTCAAATCTATGCCCATCAACTCTTTCTAATTTTGTTTTCTGTGTATGTGTGTGTGTGTGTGTTTGTGTTTGTGTGTGATAGGGAAGTAAGGAGATGGGCTTCATAACTAAGATATTGTGCATTTAAAGAGAAAACATCCGCTAGTAAATAAAAGACAGCTTTTTAAAAGAACAGTTCTTTAAAAGAGTTATGTGTTTTGCCATTTTGCAGAAGTGATAATAAAACTGGTTATTCATTGATCTCAGAGGCTTGGCTACAGCAAAAATCAAGTAAGAGCATGAACATTATTCAGTGAATTCATCCATTCTGAAAATTAAAGCCAGAAAAACCCCAGACCCTTAGAAGCCTCCCAGGAGCCTTTTTGTAGCTATCAGCTTGATTTTCTACATTTGTTCTAAATTACTTGAACAGTGGTTTATATTTACCATCCTAAAACTTTCTCTTGCTTTTGACTAAATTCACTTTAGAGAAATAGTAACCTCTGACTCTATATTCATAAATTTTGTATGTGCCAATTCTTCTGTGCCACTGTTGTCATCTTAGTGTTCAAGGCTTTTGCTTTCTTCCCTGGATGTTTTTAATACATCCTTCTCTATTTACCTATGTGTGACTTTTTAAATTTATTGTGGATACTACATTCTTTAGTTGCTGGCTTAGTTTTCTCACACACCAGAGTGATTAGGCAGTCCCTCTCTTGGACTCCTCAGTGGCAATCTCTTGACTTCCATATCTCACCAAACATCTTTCCAAGTCCTCCAGACAAATTCAGGTTATATTACCTATCACTTAGGGCCCTAAGTCCACTTAGGACGTCGTAACGTCCCCTCTAAGGACATTTTTCCATCGAATCCCACCCCCATCATTTCCTTTTCAGTCCAAACTGAAATCATTAAAAAGTGCAAATCAATCATTTTCTCTCAGACTATCCTAAGAAAATTGAACGTTGCTCTTTAATTTGGCTTTTAATGATAGTGGTAATAGTTGTATTCTGGAGATATGTGGGCATGTGTATTTTTATAGGTTCCAATCCTTTAAACAAAATTTACTTTGCCTATTCAGTCTATTCAATGTAATTACCAAAGTCACAGAGAAAGCAGTCCCCAGTTAATGTTTAGTCAGGTTGGGTCATGGTTGTCTGAGGCTCGTGGCTGGAATTCTTGCTAGTTCCTCTGTCATATCTTGGTGTTATAATGATGACCAGTTTTATTTAAATATTCCTACCACTTATATTTCAAAATGTATTATCTGGTTTGTTTGGGCTTCTTTTTTTCCTATTTTAGTCACAACATTCTTAAACATTTTACTATTAAGTGTCTTTTTGGTTGGGATAAAATAGTCAAGGACATTAAGATGAAAATGAATGAGTATTTATCAATAGCATGTTTTTTACTATATGATTTTATATTAAGTAATCTGTTCTAATGCTATACTCCTGGAAAAATAATGTAATGATTACTACATTGAAGAACAAAAAAAAACTTAAATATCTTGATAAGCTATGTTAGATACAGTGTAAAAGATTTCAGTCCATTTTTATGGCTTTGTTTGGCTTAAATGGAGTGTTCAGTTAATAATACTATGACTTATGTCTTCTATTTTATTTATTTCACAGATAGCTACACCATTAACTACCCCATTTTTCAGGAAATTTGCTATGTAAACTACTAAAAGAATTCCCACGAGAAATCTAATTTCCACTATGAAACACAGTTTTGTAATTTACATATATTCTATTATTACACTAGGTAATGATATGTTGTAACCTATGCAAGTATATAAATGAAACACTAGGTTTTATTTTAGAAATATACAGAGATCTTTTGTTTCATATTCTTACCATTTTACCCTTTTACAGCTGAAACAGGGATTATCTTTTTTCTTCCTTTTTTTTTGCATTTAAAAGGAAGCTTCCCTCCTTTAGTTCACAGAAAGTTACCCATTTTTAATACTGCTTTCTATAATGTTCTCCATAGTCTATATTTTGTATAGGTAGAACACTGAAAACAATGAAATTGTATATAATATATATATATATATACACAAAATTGTATTTGTTTATTGATCTCAAAATTGTGTCCATGCATGTCCATTATACATTCATACATATTAAATACCTACAGCAAAAATACAATGAGGGCTTGAAAATATTGGTAAGTTTTTTCACCTGAACTGTTATGTCTCATTTTTAGTTTAGATATGCTATTTGCCTTTATTTTTCTTAATTAACAAGCATATTAATTAACTGGTAGGTATTTCAATAATTGTTCAGAGGGGAAATATCAAGATTAATATATTTTGTATATAAGGTTTATAAACATCTAATAAATTTGCTCTATTGGAATTTTTCTTTTTTTCCCCACTTAGAATTATTTCCACTCTTAACATTGATTTCTAGATGATTGTCTTCAGCCAAGACACCTCCTCATGATTCCAACTTCTTACTTTACATCATCACTCAGATATCTAAAAGGCATTTCAATTCAATATGGCAGATAGAACTCTCTGTACCTACTTTACTATTTCAGTTAGTTTCCTAACTCCATTCTTCCAGGTACTTGATTCAAAAATCTTAGACTCATTCTTGAATCTTCTCTTCCTTTCATACTGAATATTCTATTAGGGAAACCTATTGGTTTTCCTTCATATTATATCCAGTATCTGACCATTCTTCTCCATCTTCACTTATAGTTCAAGCCTAGATCATGATAATAGATTCCAAACTTGTCTCTCTGTTTATGCCTTTGTTTCTCTTCAATCCCCGCCAGGTATGTTCTCAAAACAATAGCTAGAGCGATCCCATTAAAATATAGTCACATCATTACCCTTCTGCTCACAAAACCCCTTGGCTCTTTATTTTACTTAGAACAAAAGTTGAGATCCTTAATAATCAACAAAATCTTACATGTTATGGAGCCTTGTAATTCTCTGACATCATCTCCTGATAATCTCCTCCTAACTTACTCTACCCCAGGCACTGGTCTTGACTTGCTTTGAATAGACCAGGTAATTTCTTCATTAGAGCCTTTGCAAATTGCCATTCTGCTGCCTAGAATAATCTTCCTTCAAATATCTATATGATATTTTTCCTTTGCCTGCTTTAGGTCTTATCCATATGACAGCTTCTCAATGACACCTTTCATGTCAAATATTATAAATATCCTCTGGTACTTCTCACCTACTTTTCCTATTTCTCTTTAGGTTTTTATTCTCTGCCTCTCTTCTTGAATACATTTTTTATGAAGGCCAGAATTTTTTTCCTTTTTATTTTCACTAATGTTCCCTAGTGTTTGATACATAATAGATGCTCAATAATATCTGGTGGATGTATGAATAGTTTTTGCTATTCCTTTCCCTAAAGGGGGGGAGGAATTTGAATAGGGTGGGAGAGGATTGCTTAGTATAAACAAAGAATGCAAGTACTCAGCTCAAGGTTCTAAAAAGCTACTCTGAGTTACAGCGATCCTCACCTTTCAATCTCTTTTTTTCACAGTGGGTCAAGGAGCAAGAGATCCTTCAGGTTTGAAAACAAGATAGCAACCCACTTTAAAATCCCATTCTTGTGTTTTGTTGAAAGAATATTCTGATTGGCGGGTATGGGAAATAGTGTCTCCAAAACAAGTTTACTCATTGAAAGCTTGTTGGCCAAGGAATCTATGAGATGGAGAGAATATGGATACTGGAATTAAAAACAAAACAAAACAAAACAAAACAAAAACTAGGTCTGGTTTGCTAATGTAAAATTCTCACTATTCACTAGAATTTTTAATGCCCCGCAAAGCATTAAGTTCTTGTAACATCTGGATTTTTATAACAAATTTCAGTGCAAGGGATACAAAGATCATAATAAGATATATGGAATATCTCTTCCTTTTCCATTTTACCCTAAACTAGAAGACAATCAATGATGGGAATCAATAGGCTTCATCAATCTGAAACAGAAAGAGTGGAGGCAATTAACTTAAAATTCTTCTCAATTCAACCTTTAGTGGCTGGCCTATTGGACATGTCTGGTCCTTTCTGTCATCAATCCTCTGGAGGCATCAGAGAATGAATACTCATCACAACAGCCCTGTTATTTTCCTTGAAAACATTGTGCCTGTATGTTGAAATCACAGTATGCAATCTATTTATTGAGTTGGTCACAAAGGAAGAGTCCTAGATAAGTCATTATATAAATTTGACATTATATTTTGAAAAGATTTACTTTTCTTTTATCTATGAAACTTCATTATTATGCTTTTATAAGACATTATGGGTGCATTAAGATATGAAGATTGCTTAATATTGCGATCTCCATGCATAATTTATGCTTAGAGCAAAGAGAACTTTTTTGAACACCTATGGCATAGCTCTTCTTGTAAGATAATACAGTTACAATCCTCATGATTTGCTAGGTGAGAAAAAATCCACCAATAAGAATACCAAAATTGTTATTAGGAGTGAGTGGCATACTAGGATTTTTGAGATTTTGCTCATTGAAACTATCTTTAAAATAAACTTTATTTTGCAAGTGTAGACATGATACTCTAGTAACTTAAATACAAGAAAGGAATAAGTTTAGCTAAATGATTTATTACTACTTAACATTAGAAAATAGTTTGAATTGTGTAAATAGCTGCTTTTACACATTAAAGAGTAACAGAATTAGAGTATAGCTAGAATATAACTAGATACTGGAATATATATTGTTATATGGTTTACAACGTGATTGTTACTTTCTATAATTATTACCATAACTCTGTGAAATTAGTTCCTGTGAAATTAGATTTGCCTTTGAGGAAATCTGAGATCAACCTGGTTAATGCATATTCAAAGCCATACAAGCCGTAAGTGGCAGAGTGAGGATTCAAACTCACATTCTTTAATACCATTTTTAGAGCTCTTTATAAGACACTGAAGGAATATGTAAACTCCCCGATTCTCTGTGTGTGGAAAGAAATATCCTCCAGTAAATTGTTCTGTCTAATTTTACTGCATAATTAAGCAGATTATAGGATAAATTAATGTGTTGGCACAGTTAACTATTTCTTATTTACTTTTCTTTCCCTGTGGAGTCTGCTACTCTGCAGGAGGTCTTTTAAATGGAAACATTCCATTAACTTTCTTAACACAGAGGTGGGAGACAAACACAGCAACTAATACAACGATAATAGCTACCCTTAGGCACCTTAACAAGTTGTCACCTCAAATATTAGCAGTAAATCATGGAAGGAAGGTGACAGTAGGGGGAAGCCAGAAGATAGTCTTGCATATTTTTTTCTCAAAATGTGATCTGCTTCAGAATCCTGAGGATGTTTATTAAACACACAGATTCCTGGGCTCCAGCCTAAACTACTGAATCCGAATTTCACAGCTGGGTCCCAAGCCTGTCAGTTCTAAAAGCCCCCTACATGATTTTTTTTTTCCATCCAGGCACATTAAATATTAAGACTGATATCTAGTTCATTCTGAGTCAACAGACTTCAGATAGTACCCTTTCTCTGCATGTAGGGTATTCTGGCTAATTTAAACACGAATTTACTGAAAGATTTCAAAAGTTTATTGAAGCAGAAGAAGCAGTACCAGGAGAAAGAAGGAACAGTTAATCCTTGGGGTCTAGGAAGAGCAAACCACAACATGAACAATCTGTTCAGGGCATTGTAGCCCGAAAGCCTTTCAGGATTACAACAGTGCAGAGCTAGCCTCTTATCTAATGGGTATCTGGCCCCCCAGACCACGCTGGATCCAGTGGGGAAAAGACCATTCCAGTAAGGAATCTGGATGCTATTAGAAAGGAGAGTTAATGCTGAGAGCAGTCTAAACATAACTGCCCTCTGTATAGTACATACAAGTTTAGTTTCATTACTGATGCCTGATATGCATTCTGCAGGCAGCCCCAGTAAGATCTAGCTGGAAGGGGCCTCCACTTATAGAAACAATAGAAAACAGTTTAATAGAAAACAGTTTAATTACTAGCTATGAACTCTCAGGCCATCAGTGAGTGCTGGAGCTTTGAAAGGTCTCAGTCCAGCCTACCTCAGCCCTTTGGTGGTCTTTTATAGCCTCAAAGCTTTCCTTGTGGACACTAATCATTCCCTTACCCTCACTACAAGAGAGCCTATCAAGTTCTAGGTGATAGCTCCCAAGTTTGATTAATTCAGTAAGATTTTGCCGTGAAAATATAGAAAAAATAAATTACTTTTATGGAATAGTACTCACTTTAGTTACTGATTGAAGCTTAATTATTCATATAACCATAATCCCCATGCCATCAGGGTTCCATTGTGTGCCTGCTGCCTTACCATTCCTTCTACCTAGAATACTCCTCCTCCGGATCATCATATTTTGGGGTCCCTATCAGCATTCATATTTTAGGTCAAGAAGCCCTTTCCAACCATCAAATCTCCATAAGCTGCTCCTACCTTCCACCATGCTTTCCCTGACTCATCATTCACTGGTCCTGCGTTTCTTTCATAGCACTCATAATTATTTCAGATCATTTATTAGCAAATTGGTTTTACCCGTCTAGTATGATTAGAACATTAACCACCCCCCTCCTTGCTGCATATATATACCCAAATAAAATGGAAAGTATTTGCCTTTGTTTTGGCATGCCTGAGACTGCATCTTATTTTGAGTAGGATGTCATGAATTTATACTTCTTACTTGAATTCATAGTTCTCATAACGCTACTCTCCTTAGCAAGGGACATGGAAAGCTCTTCTTTTTCATCCTGTCTTTAAAGCTCTTCTTTTCCATCCTTTTAACATTTCACCATCAACCCTGTACTTTAAACACATCACTATGATTTAGAGTTTGTGGAATATGCCAGCTATCCCATTTTCTACGAAGATTTCTGTGTTCTTTGCCTTCACAAAGAGTTCAGTTTAAAGGGAGAGAGAAAAAGAAAGAGGGAGAGTGAAGCTGACTGGATTGGGTGGCTAGACAGTTCATGATTTGTCTCTCTTATTTTCGTTTCATGGCTAAATTTTCTCCCTAGACTTCTTTGTCTTTCTCTAGCAAGAGTTTAATTGGGTATTACAACAGTAAAGCAAAATGTAAGTCAGTTTCACCATAAGTCATGAATGTTTAAATTTTAGGCAATGATTAGTAAAGATGAGAGAAGTTAGATCTGAAACATATACTATGTTGATTAAAGTAGTGTTTGCACTTTTATTGTCAAATATAATTATGTTTTATATAATGAGATAATATATATAAAATTAGATTATATGAATGTATAAATTATATTTAATTAAATATGTCATATATTTTAGTATACTTAATATGATATAATTTTATTTTATTTTACTCTTGCTTATGACAGGACTATTAGACCTTACAGATAAATTCCACTGCCTATGAAATTGAGACAACCAGGGTTTTTCCATTCAAACACATGTAGTCCTTCAAGGGACTCTGTAAACCCCTTCTTAACTATTTGGACAATTTAAAAATGTCACTCTCTGTTGATTTACACCAAGTTTGATTTATCTTTTTTTAAAAATTGCAAACTAATGTTATTATTTACCTCTAATATTTAAAATTTTTTTTATTTATTCATGAGAGACAGAGAGAGAGAGGCAGAGACACAGGCAGAGGGAGAAGCAGGCTCCATGCAGGGAGCCTGACGTGGGACTTTATCCCGGGTCTCCGGGTTCACACCCTGGGCTGAAGACGGCGCTAACTGCTGAGCCACCCGGGCTGCCCCAATTTACCTCTAATGTTATAGGAAAAGCTAGTAAAGCTTGTTTAGCTAACTTTATTGAAATATAATTTGACGAAAAGTTGCAATTTTTTTGTACTGTACCAATTTTAATCTTTTATTTTTTTTATAATTATTTTTTTATTGGAGTTCATTTTGCCAACATATAGCATAACACCCAGTGCTCATCCTGTCAAGTGCCCCCCTCAGTGCCCGTCACCCAGTCACCCCCCACCCCCACCTGCCTCCCTTTCCACTACCCCTTGTTTGTTTTCCCAGAGTTAGGAATCTCTCATGTTCTGACTCCCTCACTGATATTTCCCACTCATTTTCTCTCCTTTCCCCTTTATTCCCTTTCCCTATTTTTTATATTCCCCAAATTAATGAGACCATACAATGTTTGTCCTTCTCTGATGGGCTTACTTCACTCAGCATAATACCCTCGAGTTCCATCCACGTTGAAGCAAAATGGTGGGTATTTGTCGTTTCTAATGGCTGAGGAGTATTCCATTGTATACATAGACCACAGCTTCTTTATCCATTCATCTTTCGATGGACACGGAGGCTCCTTCCACTCTGGCTATTGTGGACATTGCTGCTATAAACATTGGGGTGCAGGTTGTCCTGCCATTTTACTGCATCTGTGTCTTTGGGGTAAATCCCCAGCAGTGCAATTGCTGGGTCATAGGTCAGGTCTATTTTTAACTCTTTGAAGAACCTCCACACAGTTTTCCAGAGTGGTTGCACCAGTTCCCATTCCCACCAACAGTGCAAGAGGGTTCCCCTTTCTCGACATCCTCTCCAACATTTGCTGTTTCCTGTCTTGTTAATTTTCCCCATTCTCACTGGTGTGAGGTGGTATCTCATTGTGGTTTTGATTTGTATTTCCCTGATGGCAAGTGATTTGGAGCATTTTCTCATGTGCTTCTTGTTTTTTCTCTTGTTGATATGATCTATCACACTGATTGCTTTACGAGTGTTGGACCATCTTTGCATCCCGGGAATCAATCCCACTTGGTCATGCTGAATAATCTTAATGTACTGTTCGATCCAATTGGCTAGTTATCTTGTTGAGAATTTTTGCATCTGTGTTCATCAGGGATATTGGTCTATAATTCTCCTTTTTGGTGGGGTCTTTGGTTTTGGAATTAAGGTGATGCTGGCCTCATAGAACGAGTTTGGAAGTATTCCCTCCCTTTCTATCTTTCGGAACAGCTTTAGTAGAATAGGTATTGTTTCTTTTTTAAACATTTGATAGAATTCCCCTGGGAAGCCATCTGGCCCTGGACTTTTGTGTCTTGGGAGGTTTTCGATGACTGCTTCAGTTTCTTCCCTGGTTATTGGCCTGTTCAGGTTTTCTATTTCTTCCTGTTCCAGTTTTGGTAGTTTGTGGTTTTCCAGAAATGCATCCATTTTTTCTAGATTGCCTAATTTATTGGCGTATAGCTGTTCATAATATGTTTTTAAAATCATTTGTTTTTCCTTGGTATTGGTGGTGATCTCTCCTTTTTTATTCGCGATTTTATTAATTTGAGTCTTTTCTCTTTTGTTTTTAATAAAGCTGGCTAATGGTTTATCAATCTTATTAATTCTTTCAAAAAACCAATTCCTGGTTTTGCATATCTGTTCCACAGTTCTTCTGGTCTCTATTTCATTTAGTTCTGCTTGAATCTTTATTACCTCTCTTCTTCTGCTAGGTGTAGGTTTTATTTGCTGTTCTTTCTCCAGTTCCTTTAGGTGCATGGTTAGCTTTTGTATTTGAGTTTTTTCAAGTTTTTTGAGGGATGCTTGTATTGCGATGTATTTCCCTCTCAGGACTGCTTTTGCTGTATCCCAAAGATTTTGAATGTTGTATCTTCATTCTCATTAGTTTCCATGAATCTTTTTAATTCTTCTCTAATTTCTTGTTGACCCTTTCATCTTTTAGCAGGATGGTCTTTAATCTCCACGTGTTTGAGTTTCTTCCAAATTTCTTCTTGTGATTGAGTTCTAGTTTCAATGCATTATGGTCTGAAAATAAGCAGGAGATAATCCCAATCTTTTGGTATTGGTTGAGACCTGATTTGTAACCCAGTATGTGGTCTATTCTGGAGGAGGTTCTGTGTGCACTTGAGAAGAATGTGTATTCAGTTGCATTTGGATGTAAAGTTCTGTAAATATCTGTGAAATCCATCTGGTCCAGTGTATCATTTAATGCTCTTGTTTCTTTGGAGATGATGTGCTTAGAAAATCTGTCATTTGCAGAAAGTGCCATATTGAAGTATCCCAGTATAAGTGTATTATTATCTAAGTATGTCTTTACTTTGGTTATTAATTGATTGATATACTTGGCAGCTCCCACATTAGGGGCATAAATATTAATTATTGTTAGGTCCTCTTGTTGGATAAATCCTTTAACTATGATATAGTGTCCCTCTTCATCTCTTACTACAGTCTTTGAGATAGACTTTATCTGATATGATGATTCCTACCCCTGCTTTCTTTTGAGGACAATTTGAATGGTTATTGGTTCTCCAACCTTTTATTTTCAGGCTGTAGGTATCCTTAGGTCTAAAATGAGTCTCTTGTAGACAGCAAATAGATGGGTCCTCCTTTTTTATCCAGCCTGAAACCCTGCGCCTTTTGATGGGGTCATTAAGCCCATTCATGTTCAGAGTTACTATTGAAAGATATGAATTTAGTGTCATCATAATACCTATTCAGTCCCTGTTTTTGTGGATTGTTTCTTTGGAGTTCATCTTTCTTTTACAGAGTCCCCCTTATATTTCTTGCAGAGCTAGTTTGGTGGTCACATATTCTTTCAGTTTCTGCCTATCTTGGAAGCTCTTTATCTCTCCTTCTATTCTGAATGAGAGCCTTTCTGGATAGAGTATTCTTGGCTGCATGTTCTTCTCATTTAGGACCCTGAATATATCCTGCCAGCCCTTTCTGGCCTGCCAGGTCTCTGTGGAGAGGTCTGCTGTTAATCTAATACTTCTCCCCATATAAGTTAGGAATCTCTTGTCTCTTGCTGCTTTAAAGATCTTCTCTTTATCTTTGGAATTTGCAAGTTTCACTATTAAATGTCGGGGTGTTGAACGGTTTTTATTGATTTTTAGGGGGGAATATATCTCCTGGATATGAATGCCTGTTTCCCTCCCAAGTTAGGGAAGTTCTTAGCTATGGTTCAAATATGCTTTCTGGCCTTCTGGCCCTCTCAGCGCCCTCTGGAATCCCAATTAAATGTAGATTTTTCCTTCTGAGGCTGTCATTTATTTCTGTTAACTTTTCCTCATGATCTTTTAATTATTTTTCTCTTTTTTCCTCAGCTTTCTTCCTTGCCATCAACTTGTCTTCTATGTCACTCACATTTTCTTCTACCTCATTAACCCTCGGCGGTAGGATCTCCAATTTGGATTGCATCTCATTTAATTGATTTTTAATTTTGGCTTGATTAGATCTAAATTCTGCAGTCATGAAGTCTCTTGAATCCTTTATGCTTTTTTTCTAGAGCCACCAGGAGCTTTATAATTGTGTTTCTGAATTGGCTTTCTGACATTGAATTGTAATCCAAATTCTGTAACTCTGTGGCAGAGAGTACTGTTTCTGATTCTTTTGTGGTGAGTTCTTTCTAATTATTTTGCTCAGTGCAGAGTGGCTAAAAACAAGTTGTACTGGAAAAAGGAAGAAAACAAATAGAAAAAAAAAAAAACAGAAAAAAAGAAAAAACAAAAAGTAAACAAAAAACAAGGAGGAGTAACCTCTGGTTCTATATACTGTAAATCCCTAGACTTCCCCTGGAGCTTTCCAGTGCTGCTGGGTCCAGAACTTGCTCTTCCCCTGTCCTTCCAGCTGGTCTCTGGGGGAGGGGCTGCTGTGCTGATTCTCAAGTGTGTTCTCCTGGGGCGCTGCCCCACCCCCCACCAGGTACCCAGCTCAGTGGGAGCTGTTTATCCTGTGAGGACCCTGTTACCTGGTGGCCGCTCAGTCCCAGGCACAGGGTAACACCAGGAGGAACAACCCCAGGCGGCGGCCAGCCCTCCAGCCCTGGAGTCAGCCCCGCCCGCACCACGCAGCTCCCAGTCCGCAGGGGCCTGGATGCTCGGGGTCTGGGGGCGCTGACCTGCACAGCTGGGGGGCGCCCAGAGGCAGGAGCGTCCTCGCTGTCCTGTGCCCTCCCGGCCTCTGCCAGCCCCGGGGGAGAGCAGGATCCTGGGCTCCAGGACCACGCAGCCCCTCCGGGAGCCGCCGCCCAGCTGCTCCCGCCCACCAGGTGCGCTGCAGCCCTGCCGGGAGCTGGGCCCGCGGAGTGTGGCGCGCTCTCCCCCCCGGGCACCTCCTCTGTCCATGACCCCGGGAGCCTGGGGCTCCACCGCCCCTCCTGGGATCCTGCCCAAGTTCCCTGCAGCTCCTTTCTGTCCGGGACGATTGTTAAAGTTCCCGCTCCCCCAGCCCGGGCTCTCCTGTCCTGGGGGCTCTCGCTGCGCGGCCTCAGCCCAGCTCCCCACGGCCCCTCCCCCACTGGATTATTTATTTATTTATTTATTTATTTATTATTTTTCCATCCTCCCACCTTGTTAGAAGCACGAGCTCTTCTCTCCGTAGAGTTCCAGCTGTTCTCTCTTTAAATCTCACGCCGAATTTGTAGGTTTTCAGGATGATTTGAAAGTTATCTGGGTAAGTTGGTGGGGACAGGTGACTTGGGGACCCTACTCCTCCGCCACCTTGCCCCGCCCCCCCCAAAGTTGCAATTTTGATAGTAAAAAGATTTTAGATTTCATTAGTTATTCTAAAAAAATGAATTAATGATCAATATTAAATTGATCTTCGTTTGTGAATCAGTGAGTTCTGACCATGAATGATCATAGATTTCCAGTGGAAATATTATAATAATAGTGTTATTTTTAAAAATTTTACTATAAATATTTTATGATCCTATGCATTTATAAAGTTTGGGAGAGAGATCAATGAATATAGTTGAAGTGGGCTTAATTATCCTTAGATTTCTAATTGCTGACATAACCAATATTTAAAATTTAATTATCAATTTGGAATGATTATATCATCTAATTTTAATTATTACATTTTTAGCATAAATTCTAATTTTCTCAGTACTATAAAATATATTATCATTTGTAGCATAAATTCTAATTTTCTCAGTACTATAAAATATATTATCATTTATCTTCTACATGTATTAATGTTCTTGGGAGTGAAAATATTCATATACAAAATACTTCCGTTTATGGGATTAGAACCCGTAGAGAAAATAGAATACTATGACATTTTCTATCATAAAGAAACACACATATTAAAATGAAAGTAATTATAATCAGGAGAAATAAGACTGAGGACATTTGGGGATAATTATGAGTTAACTTTAATAATAATAAAATGAGTTAACTTGATCCATTTAAAATATAAATGTTCATGTGTCATATATGTGTGTATTGGTGTATTTGATTCATAAGGTATATTTTTACTAACTAGCAATATTCTAATATTTCAAGAAGAGCTTTATTTGTATATTTAAGTCATTGAAGTTACAGAAAGACCCTATAGGATCATATACCCTTAGAGTTTACTATCTATTTTGGCAACTACATCACCCTATGTAAAGATAAAAAATGAGGCAAATAATATTCTTCATAAATAAAGCAAAATATTATATATAATGTCAATCTATTTTTAGAAAGAATGTGTTTTGTTATTAGAAAAGGCTACTCTTTGACTAGTTTGAAAAACTTTATGATAGATGGATGATTTTTAATGGGCATAGAAAATCATTCAGTATCAGCAGGCATGGAAACATATTGATGGATGTGACTTTCAAGAAAGTTGATAGAGAGAGATAATAAAGTAAATAAAAATGATCCAGGAGACTGAGGGACTATGAATATGACCAGAGAGGATTCATTGTGTACAGAACAGTGAGGTCTATTTGAAAAGATAATTTAGGATAGATTGTAGGGGATTCTGAAGAGTTAAAGTACTAGAATTGTATATCAATGGTGGGTCTTTTTTCAGTCTTTGAGAGACTGCTTGGAGAGAAAAATTGGATATATTTGTTTTCAACGTATGTCTACAGATCGACCTCCTGATAAAATTATCTGGGGAGTTGCTAAAAATGCATATTCGAAGTCCTAAACCCCAGGCTTCCTATTCATTAAGACTCAGAGAGATCCAGGTCTCTGCATTTTTAGTTAGATCTCCTATATCTTATTTCATGATGAAGTCCCAGAACCACTGGAAGAGCAATCATAGCCAGTGGAGTTCTACTTTGGGGTTACTAGAGACTCACTATCTCATGCCCCTTTCCAGGGCTTGTCTTCAAATGCAAAATGTCTCAAACATCCTAACTCAACGATATACTTGAACAATAGAAGATTTTTCTATACTAAATCTGAAATAATCAGAAATTGTGATTCTCTTCCAACCTGTGTTCAGCGCCAAGGCCCCCAGAGAACATCACCTTTATTAAATTGTCACCATATTAGTCAGGACTTTCTTGATCACATTAAATAGAATCCACGGAATATGCCAACTCAGCAATTCCATTTCTGTTACTATGGTAGAAGAAAAGTTACTTTTTATGAACAAGTTAGTATTTTCACTGGGGATTTTGTTTTTAGGGGTTTTTTAATTTGCATTTTTAAAGAAGTATAAGTTTAAAGCAACATTTAAGAAAAGAAATGCAGTTCCATACCTTTAACTGTTGATAATTCCTTTGGAATTATTTGTTTAATGCCATGTGTTAGTCAGGCATGTGTGGAGTGAATGTGAAGGAAAATGAAGCCTTCAATTTTTTGATCAAGAATCTGTAAATCTTTCTCTTTTTTACCCCTTTGAAAATTCAAATCAGTGCCTCTTGGTATTTACCAAAAGGAATTGAAAACATATGTCCACATAAAAACCTACACTACACATGGATGTTTATAGCAGCTTTATTCATAACTACCAAAACTTGGAAGCAACTCAGATATCCTTCAGTAGGGTGAATAGATTAGCAGATTAATTATTAATGGATTAATAAAAGTACTATCAAGCCATGAAAAGACCCGGAGGAACCTTAAATGTGTATTGTTAAGTGAAAGAAGCCAATCTGAAAAGGCTATGTACGATATGATTCCAACTATGAAGACATTATAGACCATGCAGAACTATGGGAAGAGTAAAAAAAATCAGTGGTTGCCTGAGTTTGGGAAGCAGGATTGGGAAAGAGATGAATACATGGAGCACATAGGATTTTTAGGGCAGTATCTAAAGGTGTATACATATATTTGTCCAAAGGCATAGAATGTACAACACCAAGAGTGAACTGTAATGTAAACTATAGACTTAGTTGATGATTGACCATTGATTATGATGTCTCAATGTAGGTTTATCAATTGCAACAAATGTGGCACTCTGGTGGGAGATTGGAGAAGGCTATGTACATTAGGGGACAGGGCGTATAGGAAAATCTCTGCACCTCCTCTTAATTTTGAGTTTAAATTGCTCAAAAAAAATCTTTAAAAAATTAAACCATTTTCATGAAAATACAAGATTTTCATATCTTGTATTTGCTAGATGTTAATATTTTGTATTCAGAGTTTCTGTACCCTGTGACTGATGAATCTAAGTGTGTGGAAGTTGTCATGGAAAGGTAAATGCTGAATTTGTTTCCTCTATGAATTGATTATTCATGTAAAATCAGTTTTATTGCTACTTTATTGATATTTAAGGCATAAACCCATCTAAGCTGTTCTTGCTTAGAACATTTCTGACACCAAACGTGGTTTTGTTTTGTTTTGTTTTGTTTTGTTTTTGTCGTTGTTTTTCATACCAGTAACCAGTTCTCCAACTCTGGACACTCTGGTTGTCCTAAATTCAACTCTGTTTTGACCCTAAGTACCCAGAGATAGCGCTGACCCCACAGGATAAGGTCTGAGTCTCACAAGACTGCCCCCACTCAGATGCCAGTCATAAGTCCCATATTGCCACTTGTAGTTCTGACCAATTGGATGTAAATTCAAGGGATTCTTAGAATTTCCTCTTCAGATTTGATAATTTGTTAGAACAACTCTCAGAACTCAAGAAAGTGCTTTACTTACTATTGCTATTACTTACTATTATGATATATATTATAAAGGACACAATTCAAGAGCAGCTAAATGGAAGAGATGAATGGGGCACAGTATGTGGGGAAGACCCATGGAGCTTCCACATCCACTTCAGGTGTGCCTCCCTTCCACTGCCTTGATATGTTCATCCATCCAGAAGCTCTCTGAACCCAATCAGTTAGAGGTTTTTAAGGAGTTTTTATTATATAGGCACAATTCATTAATTCATTGGCCATTAGTAATTAACTCAGCCTCTAGCCCCTTTGCCTCTCCCAAGAGATCTAAGTAAGACTAAATGTTCTAATCCCCAATCATGCCTTGGTCTTTCTGGTAACCAGCATTCATCCTAAATCTATCTAGGGGCCCCCAGACACCAGTCATCTCGTTAGCATACAAAAGACACACATTACTCTGGAGATTCCAAGAGTTTTAGGGACTGTGTAACAGGAAGCTAGGACAAAAACCAAATAGGTGTTTTTTATTGTGTTAAACCTGCCACTTACATTTTTTTTAGAGAAAAAAAGATGAAATGCCTCCTGGTTTCTCATGTATATGAAATTTTTTCACTATACTGTCACTAAATTGAAAGTAAAATTTTATGGTTTTGCCTGAACTGTGAGTGTTTATACTTCCCTTGAAACAGATAAAATAAAAATAGACAAGTAACATATTAGATGACTCTGGAAAATATTCATGAAACATTTACCTTTAGGCTTATCTGGTGTAGTCAGGGTTTCTTATTAGTATTCTACTTTTATATGACATGCCCATTTTATATCAGGCTCTTTGTTCCACGGTCTAAATCTAAAGAAATGGTAGCTTTCTACCGAGCAATTAAACTAGTCTTTCTTCTATGGAAATGTGCATTTATTTGATCTACTTTGATAAATAATAATTTAAATGGATGAAGAGGCAGACTGTTCTAGTAATAAATATTAACTAGTAGTAGTTTAGACACTTTTCAAAGCTATACTAATGCACAACTTAATAATATTTAAAAGCAAAAGTCATAAAAAGATGTAGTCATAACAAGACATACTAGAATAAACATCAATAAATCTGCCCCTCTTCCAATCTTAACCTGTCTCTCAATAATCCAGATTCTGTAATAGTAAATATACTCTCAAAGGTGAAACTTAGGCATTTATCAGTCTTCCTACTAGAACATTATACAGTACTATTCCTTTATTGTACATATTTAACAATGTAATAAATTAATTAAATTGAAAGTTAAATTTATTAGATTAATCCTTTATTGTACATATTTAACAATGTAATAAATTAATAAAATTAAAAGGTAGTTTATTAGATTAATTACATGAGGCTGAATTAGTAATTATATAAAACATGGTATAATATTTACACCAATTTAAGAAAAATGATTTTTCTGTATCTTTAATTTTTTTAATATGTCTGAAAACCTTGTAGAATTTACAAGAGGAAATATATCTGCTTTCTGGGTTTTGATTATCAGTATTCTAAATTACAAATGTTTGTACTTGAACAAATTATATTATGGTAATTTTTTCCTTTAAAAGGAGAATATCAATAGTTGAAGAATAATTCAGGCTATTTATCATCATTAAAAAAAATAAAATAACAAGAAATCCCATTTAGGAGACACATTAATCTCCCGTGTAACTCTAGAAGCAAGCAGAATTTTTAAAAAGCATCTTCAAAAATTATATGGAATATACGTCTTCTGTTCTCTAAGAATATATCTCTAACATTCTTCTAAAAAGAAGAACTTAGGCTAAGGCAGTGCTAGATGCTGATGCTTCAGGAAGTGATAAAAAATAAAAATTTTGTTGAAGTTTCCTTTCTAGTGCCTTGAAAGACCGAAAAATATAGGTAGGGGTATAGTTAATTGCGATGATAAAAATTATGTCCTCCTTTGGCACTGTTATGTTAGAACACAAATTGCCAAGTGACAGAGCTGGGATTTGAATCCAGGTTTGTCTGAATCAAGTCCCTGACACATCTGACCACAATACCTTGATATAATAGCCCCCTCTTATCTGCAACAGATATGTGCCAAGACCCCCATTGGATGGCTGAAGCCACAGATGGTACTGAACCCTGTACATATAATGTATTTTTTCTTATAAAATACGTGCCTTTGATAAAGTTTAATTTATAAATTAGGGATAGTACAAGACTAACAACAGTAACTAATAAAATGGAACAACTGTTACAATATACTGTAATGAAAGTCATGTGAACGTGTCCTTCTCAAAATACTGTACTCACCTTCTTGTGATGATGTGAGATGCTCAAATGCCTACGTGACAGGATGAAGTGAGGTAAAGGATGCAGGTATTGTGACATTGCATTAAGCTACTCCTGACCCAAGGATATGTCAGAAGGAGGATCATCTTCTTCTGGGCTTCAGCTGCCAGTGGATAACTGAAACCCTGGAAAGGCAACCTGTGGAGAAGAGGGAGCTACACTATATGGCTTAAGAAGGTATTTTGTTTGCCAGATGGGTCCAAAGCCCTATCCCATTCTTCCCAGCTGCATGATTATGGACAAGTTAATTAAACCCTGTCTTAGTTTTTTAGCTCTAAATGAAGATAATAATAATAATAATGCTTACAAGTTTGTTGTGACAATTAAATGAATTAGTACATTTGAAACACTCACAGTTGTCAATGAATCATAAAAAGTGCTCAAGTGGGATCCCTGGGTGGCGCAGCGGTTTGGCGCCTGCCTTTGGCCCAGGGCGCGATCCTGGAGATCCGGGATCAAATCCCACGTCGGGCTCCCGGTGCATGGAGCCTGCTTCTCCCTCTTCCTGTGTCTCTGCCTTTCTCTCTCTCTCTCTGTGACTATCATAAATAAATAAAAATTAAAAAAAAAAAAAAAGTGCTCAAGTAATGTAGCAAGTCCTTGAATATAGTTAGCTAGGAGTATGTTTGCAATCAATCATAGAATGCTTTCTGGGAATTAATATTGTTCGTATTATATACTCCATTTTTAAAAAATGCATTTATTGCCACTTGAGTACAATTTCAAGAGGGTTCATTTTTGGTTTTGTTTTTTGCACTCGTTTCTGAACGTTTTGCCATTTGAGAAACTAGTGAGTACAAGTTTCTGGTTTATAAGTAAGTTTGGGGGATCCCTGGGTGGCTCAGTAGTTTAGCGCCTGCCTTCTGCCCAGGGTATGATTGGCGTCCCGGGATCGAGTTCTGCATCAGGCTCCTTACAGGGAGCCTACTTCTCCCTCTGCCTGTGTCTCTGCCTCTCTCTCTCTCTCTCTCTCTCTCTGTGTGTCTCTCATGAATAAATAAAATCTTAAAAAAAAAAAATAAGTAAGTTTGGCTCTTTTGTTCCCAGAACAGTGCAGATTGTTCCAATTTGAACCTTGGCACTTGTTGTTGCTTTGCTGGTAGTATTCACTCTGGATTTTCATAAAGTCATCTCTCTCTCTCATCGTTCAGTTCTCTGCTTCATGTCCCCTCTTTAGCATCCAATCTGACATTCTACTATCACTATAGCAACCTCTCTTGTCATCACTCTATTCCATTGCTGTGTTTTAGTTTCCTCTATTGTTTACTCTAAATACCATTCTTATTTATTTGTTTCTTTATTACCTCTTTATCACCTCATTTCCCTGCTTGAATGTAGGCTCCTTGAGGGCAGGGATCATGTCCTAGGTAGTCCATTCATTTACCTACGTTACCTCCAGGTCAGCTGGCTCTTGAGGAGTAAGGCAGTGCCGGGGAAAACATACTCTGCTCTTTAGTGCTCGTTTAAAACTTTATTGTATAGGAAAACATATTTTGGAGGTTTCTGAATAGTTTGTAGTTTTATCCATTTTTCTAGATATTCTTTATTTTATTGTCACTTTTTAACAAGTGTTAAAGCTAGGTGTCTGAGATCATTTTGCTTCTGGTAAAACTATAGAATTACTTTTATTGAATGGTGTTTTCATATTATGTCCTAGCCCACATGGAGGCATGCTATAAGAAACAGACTCATAAAATTTACCATTACTACTTCAGAAATGGTGTAATTGAGGATTTGACTTTGTTCTCAATATCAGTTAGTCCTTGAAAACAGAAACAAAGTACTTAAAACATAGAGGAGAGAATTTCATGTAAGGCAGTGATTTTATGAGTGATAGAAACACTGAGAAAGTAAATGAGACAATGAGGCAAATGAAAAAGCAGTGACAGACTAGCTGCCAGGCTGGACGAACAAAGTGAGTGAGTGACATTCCTGAGTCCAGAAGGTCCTACACACCTGAAAGAAGGAAGCTGTACCTGAGGTTTGGCACTAAAGCCATGCCAGAGACACAACACCTGCTAGAGACTTAATGGTAGAGTAGTTGGGAAAGAAATATCCTGGTCATTCCCTGTCACCCTCCCATTTCCAATTAGCAAGGACTTTCCCTTGACTGAAGCCAGGCGAGAGTCAGCGGATAGGGGACCCTGGGAAGAGTAGCTTTCATATCAGGCCCCTGAAACCTTGTGCAAAATAGAGGGGTAAGGAATGAGTCTGAAAGCAGACTGTCACCAGACTGGCCTACTGCTCTATGACGAGGCGTAGTAAGTGCAAATCATACTCAGTCCACAATTGACTACAGGCACTAAATTGTGCCACCAATCATCATTGTCTCCTTGTGTTGGTTTCCAAAGAACATGGTCAATTGTTATACCTCTTTTTTTTTGGCATCCTGCATAGGAATCTTCTGGAATGTATTTTGAGTTCCCCAGGTTTATTCCCTAAATATTGTTAGTTACTTGGCTAGATACTGTAGCACAACTGTGAGTTAGTAACATTGATAATCCTTGGTAGCAGTGGCTCTGAGAAAGTGACTCCTGTGATTTGTGGTGCTGACATCTGACCAGTCATTCCATTGCCCTTGTAGATAAGGCTATTGAAAGGACAAGGTCTGCAGTTGTGACTTACTGAGTTTGTCTTAAAAGTTTTTGACACCAAAACCTATGCTCTTTCAACTGTGCTAACATTTAATACTCCTTTCTAATTCCCTCAAATCCTTTAGCTTGTGTGTTACTTCCTCTGATAAAGTTATTGCCTTACGTCTGTCATAGCACTTAGAACACTATAATATAGGTACATTTGCCTCACCCTTTCTCTTTCTCTTAGGTGCACTGTTTGTTATATCTTTATTTTCAGCACCTAATATAGTGTATGACACATATGACGTGTTCAGTAGACACACTTTGAATAAATGAGTGAATAAAAAAATGAATGAGTAAATAAAACAAGTACCTTGGTTGGGTCAATCCAGTTTCCTTTTTGTTGAGGTAAGCAACAGATTTAATACTTCTATAGGAAGAATTTGTTTAAAAATTCCTACTAGCAACATTCAAAGTGACTCAAACCGTTTGAAGAAATGTAATCTCACACACACAAAAATGAATTAAGACTAGTTATGATATGTAAACTTTGCAAAGCAATCATGTCAAGAAGTAGAAGATAAAGATTATAAGTAAAACACAGATTGTGCTGTTCTATAAATCATAATGATATGCAAAATGGATGAATTGCTGCGCAATGTGCTATGATCAGGCATTAGGCACTTATATCTCCTTAACCAGTTTTCTAAATCTGGTACATACCTTTTCTTTGGTGAAATTGTACACTGCTTTGAATAATGACTATATAGATGGGCATTGTGACTCTTCATAGAGTTCATTAAGATAGTAAAGAGACTGAACTGCTTCTGTGCATAAAAATTGCAAAGGACCAGCTGTATTAAAAGGTGCAGAGAGGATTCACAAAAAGCTAGAATTTGCTTTGTGCTTTACTAGACTCCTGGGAGTAATCAGGACCCCCATTTAGTACAGGCACTAAATTGTGTCATGATGCTTTTGTAAAACTGGAAATATTTGTATCCTGGAGGACAGCCAGGATTTTCCTGACCTCATACAAAAAAGCTGGAAACCTAGTTGCAGAGAAAGCTTGATCTTACAATTAAACCAAAAGTCAATATTCACAAATTTATGTAAACTTGGCTGTGATAACACTGAGAGGTGTAATTTCAGACTGGTGTTAAGAGCATGGTCTTGTTCATTGGTCTATTAAGCAATTCAGTGCATGGCAATTTGGAGGCAGTGCTAAGGCCTATATTCTTTCTCTTTGACTGGAACTGTGTAGACAAAGTAGTGAACTTCTAAAAATGCTGTTAAGTTTTAATGGTGACATTTCTGGACTATAAGATAAGAGAAATGGACTTTGGTGATTGAAGGACTGGAGGAAAGAATTGTGTCAGTGATGCTGAGAAGCTTTCATATTGTTTTGTAGTATGATAGCTTGACTTCAGCCTACAGACAAAGGTATGTGACTTGTGAGGTTTAAAGTATTCATACTATGGGCAGATTTATTATACAGACTGTTTCATTGACATGCTGTTTCTGCCTGTATGTCTATTTGAGATCTCAGGACTGTTTAATTATTTAGTTCATTTGTTCATTATTTAGTTCATTTTTCATTATTTAGTTCATTTGTTCATTATTTAGTTCATTCCTTCTTATTCTTTCAACTGTCAATTACTTATTTCCTTTCCTTTTTAGTCACTAAAAATAAAGCAACATGATGCTCTAAGAGTTCATGGTAACATAAAGGAGGAAGACAACTAAAATGATACACTGAAATTACTAAAACAATAGGCAAAACTTTGAGGAAAGAGGAAATGATTAATTTTCTATATGGGATTTGATAAGTCAAAAAGAAAGACTTCACTAGAGATGATTCCATTTGATGAGTAGCATTCATCTAGATATTGAAAGAAGAAAGGCCTGGTAGGCAAGAGGAAGTTATTACTTGATTGTAAACCAACTTTGAGACCACTGAATCATGTAGGCTAATTTTAATTTATTGCTCCTCTTGCTCCATTACAACCATCTCCACAACCATGTGAAGAACCTCTACCAAGCAGGACCGTATGTCACTTGCAATCCCTTAACTACTGTGGATTTCTCTTATATTCTATCGTGTGTCATAATTAGTACTGAACTAGTGTTGTACTAAATTATAAGTTCTGTGTCATCTTTTCCCCCCATAGACGGCACCTGCGTACATGGTGGTCTACTGAGTAAGATAGCCTGGGTATAACTTCATAGGAAGTTCAGAGGATAGGAGGTGGAATACAGAGCTCAATATAACAGTTGTGTGTCCTCACGTGTGGCACTTTGATCTAAAAGGAAAAAATATGAGCCCCAAAATAATACTAACTTAGTATATTATGGAATCATACTTGTCAAAGCATATAGATTAGCATAACAATGATTTTATAGCAGGATTATCTAAATTTAAATTTGTGAACATTTTTTAATTCAACTATTAACTAAAGAAGCTAACTACTTCCTTAGAAAATATGGAGCTTATATTAGCATTCCAGGATCTATATAGTTTTTAATGCCTGTTTACTTCTATTTTTGCTTACAAGATTCAGAAATTAGTTCACTGATCTCAATTATGACATTGAATTATTTTGTAGTAAATAAATTAATCTGCTTGACCTTTGTAGCATTGTATTAGAAAAGGAGGGAAATACAGAGGTATGTATTTTAGTTTCTAGATTATAGTTAGAACACAGAATAGCTGTTTCTTTGAGTATATATATCTTCTGTGGAAAAATCTTAAAAATTCTTCTGTTCAGGTAGTTTATGGGAATATCTTAGGCTTTCTATGTATAAATCATATCAATATAAAAACATTTTATATTGATTATTTAATTCTCTTATTGCACTGCTCAAAATTCTAATGTTAAATAATAGTGATGATAATTATCATTATAAACTCCCAGATTTTAATGGAAATGATTTTAGGATTTTTATTGCTTATAGTACTTTCTTTTGTTTATGGTAAACAATTTTTTTATCATATTTAAGTTATTTTTGCCTATTTCTATTTTTATAAAGTTTATTTGAAGAATGCATCTAATTCACATGAGTGTTAGGATTTTCATGGGTGGTTATTTGTTTTGATCGTCTTTTCCCCCTGTTTTATTTGTTCTGCTAGAAACTTTTTTTTTTTTTTTTAGTTTTTGGTAACACTTGGAGTTCAGGAATTTGGCAAGAATATATCTAATATTATAATTTTTCTCATTATACCTCCATTGCTGATCATTTCAATCTAGGGACTCCATTCTTTTTAAGCAAGTGGAATTTTCTTTGTTGTTTAATTATTGCCTTTCCTGCAACTTTTCTTTTTTGTTTTGTTTTGTTTCTGGAAATCCAGTACAAGTTTAATTTTTCAGGGTTTAACCTTGAGTCTTGCGTTTTTTTCCCTTATGATATCCATCTCTTAGTATCTTTGGTTTATGCCTTCAGATATTTCTTCCATTTACTATAGCAGATAATTAATATGATTCTCAATTGTGACCATCACTCATTTCTTCTGCTCAAACTTCTAATTTTTATTTTAGTTTCTGAAACACTTCTCTTTTGTGTGGGACTTCTATTTCTTTAATAGAAATTCAGTATATGGTTTTCCACATGAACAGGCAACAAGAAAAAAGATATATTTGACTTCTGCTCACTCCATATATAAAAACCAACTCTAGATAGTCCTAGGAATGAAATGTCAATAATAAAAATTTTAAAATTTTAGTTAAATTTTATTTTATTTTTTTAAATTTTAGTTGAATTTTAAAGACAATTTATCTTTTAAAACTTGATGAGGAGGGGCACTTTGGTGGCTCAGTCAGTTTAAGTGTCTGACTCTTGATTTTAGCTCAGGTCACGATCTCGGGGTGATGAAATCCAGCCCTGAGTTGGGCTCTGTTCTGGGTGTGGAGCCTGCTTAAGATTGTCTCTCTCCGAAATCTCACAGAGGAAGACATAGACATGGCCAACATGCACATGAGAAAATGCTCTGCATCACTTGCCATCAGAGAAATACAAATCAAAACCACAATGAGATACCACCTCACACCAGTGAGAATGGGGAAAATTAACAAGGCAGGAAACCACAAATGTTGGAGAGGATGCGGAGAAAAGGGAACCCTCTTACACTGTTGGTGGGAATGTGAACTGGTGCAGCCACTCTGGAAAACTGTGTGGAGGTTCCTCAGAGAGTTAAAAATAGACCTGCCCTACGACCCAGCAATTGCACTGTTGGGGATTTACCCCAAAGATTCAGATGCAATGAAACGCCGGGACACCTGCACCCCAATATTTCTAGCAGCAATGTCCACAATAGCCAAACTGTGGAAGGAGCCTCGGTGTCCATCGAAAGATGAATGGATAAAGAAGCTGTGGTCTATGGATACAATGGAATATTCCTCAGCCATTAGAAACGACAAATACCCACCATTTGCTTTGACGTGGATGGAACTGGAGGGTATGATGCTGAGTGAAGTAAGTAAATCGGAGAAGGACAAACTAACTCTGGGAAACGAACTAGGGGTGGTGGAAGGGGAGGAGGGCAGGGGTGGGGGTGAATGGGTGACAGGCACTGAGGGGGGCACTTGACGGGATGAGCACTGGGTGTTATTCTGTATGTTGGTAAATTGAACACCAATAAAAAATAAATTTATTAATAAAAAAAAAGATTGTCTCTCTCCTTCTCCCTCTTCCCAACTTGTCTCTCTTAAAATATAAAATAAAATACAGACAAAACTTGGGGGGGAGCTAAAAATTTATTAAACAGAACATAAAGAGAACTGACTATAAAATAGAAAATAGAAGGTTGGTAAATTTGATTTTCTTGGAATTAGTAACTTTGATATGTAAAAACACCTTAAAGAAATAAAAAAATAAATTATAGATTGAAAGAATGCATTTTTATTACATACAACCAAGTATTAAATATCAAGTATATAAAAATAAATCCTGTAAATTAAAAAAAGCACAAATAATTCAACAGAATTCAACAGAAAAATGGGCATAAATCAAGAATACCTCTTTACTGAAGAGGTAATATATCTTAGCAATAAACATTTGAAAAAATTTTTAGGCTTAGTGGTGATCAGAAATTGCATATTGTACTATAATGAGTTCTATTTTATATCCATTTTATTGGGAAAAAAGAATAAAAAACTCAATTATACCAAGTGATTAAAAGAATGTGAGTCCTCAGGATCTCTTCTACATTGTTTCTTTAAACATAAATTGGTTCAGATGTTTTGGAAAACAGTTTAATATTATTGTGTTCAGTGTTCCTTGCCTTATGGTGAAGTAATTCTGACTAGATATCCAAGAGAAAATCTTTTCTGTGTACACTGGAGACATATAAAAGGATGTTCAGAGCAGGTGTCTTCAAAATAGCAAATATGTGGAAGCAAATCAAATGTTTCCATAGCAGGAGGGAGGCTGAATCTAGGTGGAATAGACTGTTGTAAAGCAATAAAATTAATAAACTCTAATAGATCAATTGTTAAAATTATGTGTCAGTTTGACTGAGCTTAAGAATGCCCAGATAGCTGGTAAAAATTATTTCTGGATTTTTCCGTGAGTATGTTTCCAAAATAGATTGGCATTTGAATTGATAGATGAGGTAAAGAAGAATGCCTTCATCTCTGAAGGTGGGCATTGTCCAGTCCACTGAGGACCTGAATAGGACAGAAAGGTGGAGGAAGGAGGACAAATTCTATCTCTCCACTTGAGCTGAGATACAAATATTTTCCTGCCCTCATACATTAATGATTCCGGTTTTTGGGCCTTCAGAGTTAGACAGGGATTAACACCATCATCCCCCTTTTCCCACCATTATCAGGCTTTTGTACATGGACTGGGACTTACACCACTGGCTCCCCTGATTCTCATGCTTTCCTACGCAGACTGAATTATACCACTGGGTTTCCAGATTCCCAGTTTTCAGACAATAGATTGTGGAATTCCATAGCTTCTGTAATCACATGAGCTAATTCCTATAATAAATATCCTCTTATGTATATCTTTGTATGTCCTATTGGTTCTGGAGAATCCAGAGTAATAAAAATGGTATACAACAGTATGCATTATTCCTAGCTGTAACAACCTGATCAATTTAAACATAATACAATTTAAATCAATTTTTTATTAAGAAATATAGATGATATAAAACTAAATGAAAAAGAAAGAAAGGGAATGACAAACACAAACTTTAAAGGGGTTATTCTCTTGGAAAAAGGAAGAGAGAGAATGGGGTAAAGGAAGATCACATAAATAGATATGAATAATTGGTGAGACCCTACTTTTTGTATTGTGTATGGTGGTCTCTCAGGTGCTTATTACACTACTCAAAAGAGATGCATGAATGAATAAACACAGAGGGCCATGCATGGATCAGTTATGAAAGTGTATTTCATCAAGGCATAGGATTCATCAAATTTTCTATACTATGGTTTGGAACAAAAAGTTGCTATTTCTTTATTCCAGAGTGTTATTTTTCTAGAGACCGTTCTTTCTGCTTTGTTCTGAGCCCTTGTCTGGAGTATGCCGTTACTTTTGTCCATTATTTTAGGACTCAGGTCCAGCTGCTGGTGTTCTTTATGTGGTGATGATTCCTAGAGGGATAAGTGGTGCCTTGACTATGCTCCTTTGAATCTTTGATTTAGTAGTAGGCAAACAGAAGGTTCCTCATTGAAGTCCCAGAAGAAAAGCTTCTCTTCTCACCAGTCTCCTTGTAGTCTTCTAGCCTCTGTTGGGTATCAAACCTTACAGCCCCTCTTTATGCTCTGAAGACCAGCCAGACAAGACATATTAATGAGACATAATGGCACCACTCCCAACTGAGGATTTCTATAGACAAAGCACTTGCCAGGACCTGTCTCAGTCTAATCTAAACCATGGATTTCTCTATCACCAGGTTCCAGACTCTCTCAGCCCTGAAAGGTACAAGTCATGCTCCAAGTGTCTGTATCAAAACCAAAAGAGATCTGAAGGCTCAGTTGCTTCCTCTAATTTATCCCTCCCTTTGGCCACAGC
Organism: Canis lupus dingo; assembly: GCF_003254725.2. Classification (NCBI taxonomy): domain Eukaryota; kingdom Metazoa; phylum Chordata; class Mammalia; order Carnivora; family Canidae; genus Canis; species Canis lupus. Next base: position 21,418,025 of record NC_064279.1, read on the forward strand.
AGCTTCTTGGCTCACAGGAAGATGTGTTATACTTAAGAGAGAAGAGGAGCTAGGAAATTACAGTTGCTATTTTCCCAGAAAGGTACTCTCTGAAAAGATTCCTTTAGTTTGGCTACAGTTTTCATTTTCATAGGATTAACAGGTCAAAATTATAGAAATTTTCTATTTTATGTATTTATCTATCCATTCACTCATTCATTAATCATTTTTATTCTCCTCCATTTGCTGGACTTGAACATTTTTCCATTTATATTTTTGCAAAATAAAGGAAAGAAAAAGCTCCAGGAATAGCAATCAGTTTTAACATTTACAGCTGGCAGAGCAGGTTTGAGAATAATCTAACTTTGTGAATGACTACAAAGGGTGTTAATTAAGTAGCAGGTGTTTTATCACCTATGTCTATTTGAAAAAAAAATGCAGCACAGATGTAGAAAGCTTAAGTGCATCTATAGTTTGTATAACAAAACTCTATATTCACTGGGTTCCATCTGTCACACTAACCTCAAACTACACTTAGCGCCAGCCAATTAACACCTTGATTAAGCTATAGACCACCTGCAGCTTCAGCAATGTAATGAATTTACTAACTTTTATATAAACTCACTGTTTTTAATACCTAGATTAAAACAGCATAGAGAAGAGGAGGAAAAATTCACACTTCAGCTTTGGCATGTTCACAAATGCACACACACATTCACTAAGTCATGCACATTAGTTGTTTCATCTCTGCTTCTCTTCATTTCTTCATTCTATCAGGCATGGGATATTTGGTTGAAGGCCTTTCTGGCTCACATAAACCCACAAACTGCAGGCAGAAACGACAAGTATTCCCAATTTGCTTAGCTCAGGTTGTAGGTTGTTCTGAATGGCATTGGGTACCCTGGTTGACCCAGTGTAGATTAGTTGCCTAATCTCATAACTACAATAACAGAAGCCCACCATAACCATGTAGCAGGAGCAGGTGACCAAGTATTTTTGGGTTCAAATAAGTAACATAAATGCACAATATGTGATAATTGAAGTGTGCATGTTAGATGTACAAAGTAAATTTTCAGTCTTCATTTTTCTTCATAAAATCTGCATTATCACTTGGAAACTGTGAAGTAGATTTTCTTTTCATACTCAGAAAAAAAAGTGATTGCCCATTAGAGAAAACTAAGATATCAGTTAAAATATTTTTAAGCAGAAAAGTGACATTCTGAATAGTGAGTTTCATTATACCTTGCCTAATAGCAGCTTGCAGAATTGATTGGAGGGAGAAAAGCTGGAAAAATAAGATCATTTGGGTATAATGTTATAAAAGGAGAAGAGTTAGAGTCCAAGGATAGGTTTGTGATTCTAGAGAGAGGTTCACAACCAGTGGGAAGGTAGATGATGACTAGTCTATTTATTCTGTCTCAATGGTTGCAATAGTTATGGATGAGTTTTTCTCAATTCAGCATGAAAAATCATGCTGCTTTATGATAAAAAAAATATCAAGGATAATGCTGGAAAATGGAAAATAGAAAAACAGCAAAATAAACTAGAGTAAAAATATATTTGATTTTGCATAGCACATATTATTAAGAAGCTCACTGCAGAATTAGTTATTCAGGACAAGATGAGAGAGAGTCATTCAGTTATTCAGGACTCGCCATCAGAGTGCATTCTTATTAACAGGGCCCAGAGACTGCTATGACTCTAAGTAGTATTATTCCTTACTCATCCTTCTGTAAAGAAGAAGAAAAGGAAATTCCTGAATTTTATTATATTCTACTTTCTGGGGGAGAGAATCAGTTTTTAGTTTAATGCATTTCATGTCTAATAAAAGTTAATTTAAAAATATTTTATTTACCTTGAAATCATGTGGGATAAATGTAAAAGAACAATAAATAGTCCCTGAAATATAATGGAATAAAGGATTTGTAACAGGGATTTGACCAGATGCAATTTGTGGAGTTAATTAAATAATCTCCATAAGTCTGTTGTTTTAGCGTCCGATGTTGGAACTTGGAGTTTTCAGGGCAGGCAGTTGAGAAGGAAAGATGGATGTAAATCAAGGGAGAACAAAGGCAAGATGGAACACGTATGGCAGGAGATGGAACTTATGGGATGGACAGAACAGGCGTCAGTTTTCATTGCCCTCATCCTTAGTGATGTGGGTGTCCTGCAAGAGAATCTGGCACTCTTTATCTCAGAGCTAACCATACATGGCTCAGAAATTGAAGAAGAATCCAAGGGAAGTTGGAGCACTTGTGTGATTGGCTGCTATCCATGCCAAATTGATGAATAGGCAGATTGGTAACAATGTGTAAGACCTACAAAGGACCCTGGTGACCCTGCCCTTAAATTCAGAGGTAAGAATTGATATGACTGGAGGTTTACTTTTGTCCTCAAAATCTTATAGGAAAAAAAAATGCCTCTTGTGGTCCACCCTAATGGGAAGTATCTAGAGAACTCTGGAAAACAGTTCAACTTGCCCTAGTTGGCACATTATAAAACCTTTAGAGTTTATCGGTTTTCAGCCAAAAAGTTCCACACATTTTTTGGCCATAATTAATCTGCAAATAAACAAAGTCATACTTTTGCCTAATATGAATATGTGACAAAAGTCTTCTGCCTTACAACTCAACATAGGTTCATTCTTTCCCCTGACTAGTATACAAATCCCTTATTTTATTGATTCATACTCCTTCTTTGATATCCTATAACTTAAATAAGTAAGATATATTTTGTTAACCATGTATCTTACATGATAGTTGAATAGGAAGAATTAATATTTGTTTCATTTATGTAGGTACATACATACACATGCATACACAGCATTCATTCATATTAAAATAATGAAAAACTCAACAATTACAGCTTTACAATTATAATATCTAAGTTGGTCATGTGGTTGTAGAAGATATTTCCATTTTCTATCTATTCCACTTTCTCAGCTGTCCCTTGCAAGGCAACTACCTCAGGTCAGGCCATTACAAGTTCTTCAAGCAAGGCAAGATTAGCTTTCCCAGGCTGGAGTAGAAGGAATGCCTCTGATGGCAAAGCAGGCTAGACAAAATTTGGATTTAGTGTTCCCATTTCATCCAAGTTTGCCATATGTCTTCATCTTAATTTTCACGGTCCTATTCCTTTCCATTGAATTCTCTATGTTTAACAAAAAATGATCCTGTGAGTTTGAAATTTCAGTCTGCAATGTAATTAGTCATGGTGATTAGACTTTGGATTTGGTTTCAAATCTATCAAACTTGAGGTTACAGGAGATAGGTATTTCTTTCAGGGCAAGTTTAGAAGTTCAGGTCCCTTATGTGAACTTTAGCTAGAAATTTAAAGCTCTGAAACCATTTTCCTTTGATAGTTACCAAATACTGTTTCAGTTAGTAGCAGAATCACTGGAGGGTTGTGTGCATTGGCGTGTGCTCATGCACACACACACACATACATACATAATTTGTTGCAAGAATTTGACCCATATGCAATTATGGAAGCTGGCTCCTACAGTCTCTGTAAGCCTATTCATTTTGCATCTGATGCTGGACCTGAAGGTTTGTAGGATAGGCAGTCAGGAAGGAAAAAGGAGAAGGATGTAAAGTGAGAGAAAACAAAGACAAAGTAAAATCCACAAGTGTGAATTGGATTTCACCAGTGTTGGGTTCTCACTCCCTCAACCTTAATGATATGGGTGTTCTACAGGGGAAACTGGTGCTTCCCTCTTTTTTTTTTTTTAAAGATTTTATTTATTTATCCATGAGAGACACACAGAGAGAAAGAGGCAGAGACACAGGCAGAGGGAGAAGCAGGCTCCATGCAGGGAGCCCGACGTGGGACTCGATCCCGGGACTCCAGGATCACGCCCCGGGCCGAAGGCAGGCGCTAAACCGCTGAGCCACCCAGGGATCCCCAGGTGCTTCCCTCTTGAAGATGAGCACATACTTGTCCCCAGGGCATGAGAAACTGAAGAAATATCCAGGAGAAGGTGGAGAAGTCATAGGCTCAACTGCTACTCCATGTCAATCTGTTGAGCCAGCAGATGAGTGATGTATCAACTACAAAAGTACTCCTTGACTCTGTCTCAAATTTTTTCCAAGCATAAGAAACTATTTGGATGCTGCTTCCCTCTTCCCACTAAATCAAATCCCAAAATATCTCTTATGGCCCACACTAATATGAAACATACAGGGAAGGGAATTATAAGAATGTAGTTTTGCCTAGGCAAGTCCACATATTACTAAGCGGTTTATAGTGTTTGTGTACCGTGTGTATACAATTAATATTCCTTTTTAAAAAAGATTTTATTTATTTATGAGGGAGAGAGAGAGAGAGAGAGAGGCAGTCAGAGACATAGGCAGAGGGAGAAGCAGGCTCCATGAAAAGAGCCCGATGTGGGACTTGATCCCGGATGCTGGCATCACACCCTGAGACAAAGGCAGACGGTCAACAGCTAAGCCACCCAGGTGTCCCTAATAGTTTGGTTTTAAAAATTAACCTAATTTTGAACACTTTTCTGTAAGGTCAAGCATGTAGAAATACCAGTAAGTTTGAAGCCAAATGCTCTTCATTGGCCCTTTGAAATATTAAATACTATGACTTTAGTCATTTTTCCTCCTTGCTCTTAAATTTTGAACTCACGTTGAGTACTCCACTTCCTCCCTCTCTTACTGCCTCCTATGTACATAGATAGTAGCTATCTTTGAAGATATAATTCAGTTTAGATAATTTATGGCTATATTTAAATGTTATTCTAATTTACTCAGGTTGATACCTTTTCTTGATTTTAAGCCATAAACAAAACTTTGGTGTTACATGAGTTGCTATGTATTGAGTAAAACCTACCTTCGAGAAAATAATGAATATAGTGGCAAATCCTAGGAAGATTTATCCATCTCTCAAAATTGTACAAAAAAAGTACAATAGGTTTGTACTTCAAAACAGAGCCAATTCTTCAATTCTTCATTGGCTACCAATGAGTTATTTTTTTCTTTCTTTGGAACTCTAAACAATCACTGCTTCTGATTAATTCTGTCATATGAATCACATTCCTTGCTTTGTATTAATTTCCTTGATATATTCTATGAATAAAACATAAGTTTGAATGTAGTTACTATTTCCTTTCCACACAACTGAAGGTATATTTAAACTATTAAAAAAATATGGTTAAGTGTGACTTAAGAGAACCTTACATTTTTATGATATTCATTTTAATAGTTACTTGATAATTTGAAATAATTTGAGAAAAATAAAATTTATAATTCTGTGAATATAAAAATCAATTGGTGTACTCCAATTTGATAATTGTAGATTTGTAGTTTAAATTAGAAAGTCTGCAGCATTTTCCATTTGTAACTGTGATAATGAATATTAAATTATATTACTCAATAGTTTGAGTAATATAAACTTTTAAAATTGCTTTAATCCATATATTCACTTAGTCAAATATCACTAGCCTGAATCTTTTTTTTTAAGATTTTATTTATTTATTCATGAGAGACACAGAGAGAGAGGCAGAGACAGAGGCAGAGGGAGAAGCAGGCTCCATTCAGGGAGCCTGACGTGGGACTCGATCCCGGGACTCCAGGATCATGCCCTGGGCCAAAGGCAGACACCCAACTGCTGAACCACCCAGGCGTCCCACTAGCCTGAATTTTAAATTATTGAGAACACAACCAAAATCCAGCATGTCATATAAAAGACTCTGAATATCTAGATAACATATTTCAAAACCCACAGAATAATTCACAAGAGAATCACTCAGGTAACCTGCAAATGTAATGGACACTTAAGCATCTGTTTTTCTAATGTTTGCAAATTAGAAGTCACAATATAAAGATAGAGGAGGCTTTAAAAACAGAAATCCTCTTACAACTAACTATAAGTGGCACCACTATATTTATTATATTTGATGAGGGGGGAAAGAGAATAATGCAAATATCATTGAAAATAATTTAAGAACTTTAGCAGTTATGGAGAATTTAGTTTAAGAGGAAAATAAATATTTAATAGTCTTAGTGGTGACCTTGAGTCATTACAAAGTACACAGTAAACATTACATTCTAATTTAAAAAGCCCCGATAATTTAGGATATGGTTTAGTAGGTTTGTTTTTGTTTTTAATCTCAGCTGATCAAAATAAGGACAAAGGACATTTAAAAAGATATACACAGTTATAAAAAAAAAAAAAAGATATACACAGTATTTAAAATGTTATTTCCCTGAAAAGTTATCTTGACATTGCTACATAGATATTTAAGTAGAACTAAATTTTGTTAAATCATAAAAGAATTATAATAAAATTTAATAGATAATCTTTATAATCCTTATCCCATATAGTTGACATTAAAATATTACTATAAATCCCATATAAATCACTAGTATTGAAGGTATAATAGAGCAAACCAGGCAGCCATAATATGAAATGAAGGATCTCAGAGAGGAAGGAAGTACATTCAGGGGAACTTTATATGCATGGCATCTCTTTCTCTAGGACCACTGAAAATCAAATATTAAGCATTAGACTAAACCTGGTAGTCTCCCTAGATAAGAGTATAGCACTACGAAGAGAACCAAAACGTGGGTCCAAGAGCCCTTAGTAAGGGATTCATGGAGTAGCAAGCTTAACATTGAAGCTTGTAATTTTTCCCCAAGGATTTTGTTAACTCCTCAACTGCACTTATGTTAGAGACTGAGTAAAAAGGAGAGAGAAGCTGTTGAGACCAAGACTTAGCCTTAAAAAGTAAAAACTTTTTTTCACAGCATTGAGGAAACATATAAACATATAAATGCTTGAGAAGTAAGAGGGCCTTTTAAAAATGCCCTGGGATTTTAGTTTACAAGGGCCATAGCCTCAAAAATAGGGCAAAGGGACAGGTGTCAGTATTATGAATATCGAGATGACTGACTCATGCTCTACCTGCCTCCAGGAAGAAAATCAAATACAAAGCATCCAGTAAAAATAATGATCAGGTATGATAGGGAAAAGGATCGAAGGACTCCAAGAAAAAAATTAAACATTAGAAACAGATTTGAATGATGGACATAATGAATTGATAATTTTTAATATGTTAAATGTGAGGAAAGGTGCATAATCCTACCACAGCACTAGAGCTTTTAAAAATCAAATGGAAATCCTATAACTGAAAAAACACATAACTGAAATTAAAAATTCAATAGATGGGCTTGATAGCAAATTAGACAATGTAAAATGAAAGCGCGGTGAACTGGAACATAGGTCAATAAAAAATATTCAGATTAAAGCACAGATTAAAAATGATGGAAAATATCCTTCAACACAATATGAGTATAAAAAAATCTATGGGATACGTTGAAGATCTAACATATTTGATATTGGATTCCCAAGAAGAGAAGAAAACAAATGTAGCAAAAGCAAGAGTTAAAGATGATCCACTACTCAAATAGTCCAAAACTGACACAACATGTTTAACATAACAATATATAATAAATTCAATAATGAACTATAACATCAGCTATAAAGGTTATATATAGTATACAATATGAATATATGTATATTACCTGCATACATATATACATATATATGTGTACACATGTATGTATCATGTATGTTACATGTATGTGTATATATAGTTGTCACCATAATAAAACATATTTTCCTGATGTCATCTATAAAATGGATAGTTGTTGAGAGGATGAGATTCAGATCTAAGTTCATAATCCGATTCCCCTGCTTCCTGAATATATTCTCTTAGTTTATTTACACACTCAGTACATTTACACTTAGTTTATTTACACACCCAGAAGGGGCATTTGTATATAACATACTATATACTATATAAAATATATCATATAATATATATTGTATTATCTCAGAAATTGGTTGGCACACAGAAAACAAAATGATGACAGAACTAATAAATATTATTTAAAGTCATTTGGGCTGGATATCAAAGGCAAGAAAAAATGAAATGATTTATCCTGAAGCCTTGGTCCCTAACTCTAGATTATGTATTTTCTAAAAACAAACAAAAAACCCATTTTAACTTCTCAGACTGTGATGTCTGTGTTCAAAGTACTCCACAATTCTAGCTAGTAACATTGGGTGGGAATTTGCTCCATTGCATGGATATAAATGACATATTGGGGTGGTATGATATGCCATTGATGGCTAGGACAGTGAAACTCCTTTCAGGTATAAAGGGGCATCGGTCTCAATGGCAATATTCTGTTTTCAATCCTTCAGCTGGTTACATAGGTGTATTCAAATTTGGAGTGAGCCTTACCTCAAAATCTGTATTTGATTCAATTTCTTGTTGGCTCTCCTTGGTTGATCAAATCCCATCAGCTGCTTCATAAAAATATCATTTAATTATGAAAAGTTAAATGCATCTTATCTTTAATCATATTTAAGAAAAGTAAATAGGACTTAATTGAATCTGAGCCAAGTTCCAATTTTATAAGTTGATGTTATGAAATGATGTTTCATTAGTTGATGTTAGCTTCATATTAAAAAATACACAAATAATTATTTAGAGGCTCCTTTAGAATTTCCTCAGCATTTATATGAACCAGTTGTGGTAATTCCTAAAATTAAATGTGGTTAGAAGGCAGTTTCTTTTTAAAGATTTTATTTATTTATTCATGAGAGACACAGAGATAGAGAGAGAGAGAGAGAGGCAGAGACATAGGCAGAGCGAGAAGCAGGGTTCATGCAGGAAGCCCAATGTAGGACTCGATCCCAGGACCCCAGGGATCACTCCCTGAGCCAAAGGCAAATGCTCAACCGCTGAGCTCCCCAGGCCTCCCAGAACGCAGTGTTTTGACGGTGCCATTCTTTCTTTCTAATAGGTAGGAGTTTTCATTCAAGATATAATATCTTTGATATTGTAAACTTTCTTCCCAGTCCCAATATGCTATCAACTAAAGTGGATATATTTAAGAAAATATACTTCGTTCAAAAGCACATCCTACTATTATTATATTCAAGTATTGAGTCTATGGGTATATGCCTTTTTTATTATCACTTAGATGACTTGTTAGACAGATTTGCACAGCATTTTGCCTTTACGTACATCAAAGGAGCCAGACTTCGTGATGTGTTTGTATTCACACATGTTTGTAAATGTCATTTCCATTTGGTTTGCCCAGCAGACAAGTAACAAAACTAGGCCCTCAGATCTGTGGCTTCACTCACTCACTGGAGAGCCTACATGAATTATATAGAAACTGGTTTTTTGATTACAATTCATTTACAACTTAGCATATTCTATTTGTAACAAAAATATTCTGTTATTTGAAGAATCTCAACATCTTATATGCTTCAAAATTGACAGTTTAATTTCAGGAGCTTGTATTTTAAATGTGCATGTAAAAAAAGAACTTTGAGTAGTTTGTGGAGAGTCTCTGAAGTCTCAGAAGGTATCTGTTCCATATCAAATAAAACAAGTGACAGATAGTATTTAAAATTAGATTTAAATAAGACTTTTTTTTGTACCTGTCTGGACTTTTTGTTTCTTTAGATCTTGACATCAATGGAATATTCATATTCTTCAACTCCTTCTTTATCATTATACTGAAATTCCCAAGTACTTGGCACAATGAAATTCTTTAAAGTCTTTAATGTATTTTAGAGACCTACGCATTTTCTTTTCATTTTTACCAGGGCTATAAAATATAATTTGTTAAGTTCATGTTTTCTGTTTCTATATCATGTTTTCTTCATATGAATGCATTAGTTGATTCTATAAAATGATAAGTACAAGTGTACTATTGAATATATTATGTAACTGAATTTGCAAACATGCACAAATACACATATTTTAAAACAACATTGTGAAATCCTAACAACATTGAGATTTTTTTTCTTTTTAAAGTTGTAAACTCTGTAGTCATACTTCAGAGATTCAAATATCAGTTTAACCACTTATGAGTGGTGGCCTTGATCAAGTTACTTAATTTCTCTCTCCTTCAGTTCCCTTGCCTGTAAAATGGGGATGTAATAATACCCACTTTACAGGAGAGTAAATGAGGTAACATATTTAACATCTCAGCATGGTGCTTGACAGGTAAGTGTTCACTGAGCTGTATTGTTATTTTAAAGTGATATTGAATATTTGACTAGGTATCTGATGGCTTTTAAAAATATTTTTTAATAAGTGGAAGATTACAGGAATTTGAAGTGAGGTACAAAAGTTGGTCTTTTCTACTGAGTGTGTGAAGCAAGTGGGAGTTACGGGGAAGTGGAGAAAGAGAAAGGATCTCAAGCAGTTTCCCCGTTGAGCTGAGAGCCCAGTTCTGGAGGGCTCCATCTCACGACCCTGAGATCATGACATAGCTGAAACCCAGAGTCTGATGCTTGACCTACTGAGCCATCCGGGTGCCCCAAATGTTACTCTTTAATTTTTTGTCATTGTACAAGTTTTGGGTACTTTTAATAACTTTCCAAGTCATTTCAGTAGCACGTTCCTACAGAGTTAGTAGTTTCAGGGTCTTGAAATCTTTTCCTTGGGAAAATCTTTACAGAAAGGAGGACAACGATCATAGAAATTTGTGATCCTAAATCTCTGAAAACCTATGTTCCTGTTTTTAATGATTTACTGTCGCACTCTAATCTTTGTAAAGAGGGAAAAGGTAGGGACCTGTATTCATCCTAGTTAGTCTGTAAATATTTCACAAGGGAAGAAATGGAGGAAGAGTTAGTAGAGGTTTCAGTGTTGATAAAAATCAAGAATGAATCTTCCCACCTAGGATTTCTTCTATGATTTTTTTTAGAAAAGAAAAATGTGTTGTACCATGTGAATTATCTACTCAAAATGCATTCACATTTCCTTTCTCCTTTGTCTTTCCTGACTTTACAGAGTGGAAAGCTGAAATTATTGATTTCCCAGGGTTCCTTACATCTAGTGTTACTCACTCAACACAATTCTGGTCATGAAAAGAGGTTTCTTTGCTATTTGAAAAGGCCACAGTTCACCAGGAGAGAAAAAAAAAAAAATTCTTTGCCCTTTCTCCTTTCCCTGAATCAGACTCTTACCAGACCACTTCTCCAATCTAATCTTGAGCCCTCTTGTCCTCTCTCTAGCCCACAGGCTACTACTTTCACTTGCCGGAGATACAACATGTGCCTAGAATACCCTCCTCAGTAATCCCCACCCTCTGCTATCAGTTTTCCTAGTTTCTACTTCATGATGCAGCCTCCCTTCTTCCCCAAATCCTCAGACTAGATCAGCTCCTTCTCGCATGAATTCCTGTGTAACCCTCATCACACTTTCATGTATGTGATGAAATATTTGGCTGCAAGCCACAAGCAGCAGGAATATCTGTCTTGCCTATTTCTGTGCCATAAAGAGCCAGCATTTAATGAGCCAGGCATCATAGGGTTGGCACTGTTGCAACCACTGAGTATGTACTAACTTATGCTGTGTTCATAGCAGTAAACTATTCTAAGGTGAAGCAACTGAGGAAGGGAAAGTTAAGGAGTGAGTAGGTGGCAAAGCTGGATGAAATGCAAAAAGCTTGCTCTGGAGCCTCTGTGCTTAACCACTGTTACCTATTACTGCTCTAGAAATGTGAAGAGTGAGAGGGAGTTGGGGTATTTTTAATGAAAACAGCACTAAGTGCCACTGTTGTATACTTAGAGCATGTATTAAATGATGTTTAAAATTTGTTCTGTACTATTTTTATGCATTCTTTTATATAATATCTCTAAATATTTATTGATTTTACAAATTTATTTTGTAACATCTCTTATGTTTGGAAACAGCTATTCTCAAGTATTAAAGTATGTGAGAAATACCACATAACCCATTAGAAAGTATATAACCTCCTCCTTCCTTCCCAGATACTGTAATTCATGAATATTAAGATTGGAACCCAGCAATCCTGATTAAAAACAAACAAAAACAAAAAAATCTGACGAACTGATTGATAAACACTTAGATAAGAAATACTGCATTAATGAATAGGATAAAGGTAAAACATTTTGTGTTAATAAAAAAAAAACTTGTGTTTATAAAGCTAGGATATTCTTACTTTCAAAGTTTTAAAGTATAGAACCATCTTTAAAATATACGAGAAGTCAGCTATATTTATTTTTAGATTCCCTCTGGATGATACAACTAAAAATGGTACTATGAGTACTGAAAACCAAAGTGAACTAATCAAGGCTCCTAGGAAGTAATTTTTTGATTCACTAAGCAACCCACTGAACTTTTAAAACATAGTTAAGCACAGTAAACATACCATTTCAAAATGGGATTTTTTTCTATTCCAATAACAATAAAGTTAGCTTTCTGGCCATTGTCTATTGCACTTATTTTATTGATGTATTGTATAAATATGATGTATTGTATAAATATGATTATATTTATTCTATGAATACAAAAAACTAAACAAAAATAATTGTTCCATGCTATTTATGTATTTATATATACATTTATGCATGTACATATGTAAGTGGGTCTGTATGTATATGTTTACCAATGTGTGTATGTATTTAAGTCGTCTTGGTTCATGGTGGTGCTAGGTACCTAGGCATTGTTTCACCACTGTGTTTGTGTAATATTACACACAACTTTCTATTTTAAATGAATGTTTGGTGTATATATACAGATTACCTAGTTATAAAAATAAAAGTTGGAAAATCTTTGTGAAATATGCTTCAATAGACTAAATGGAAGTCTTTATAGATGTCATAAATATTTCCCTTGGTTCTCAAAGACACTGTAGATTGCTTTCTCACTTGATAGAATGTTTTCCAGATTGGATAAAAAAAAACCTGAAAAGGAGTATATATGCTAATAATTAATGTAATGTGGATATATTAATTAAGATCCACATGTAATTTGATAGGTTGTATCCAAATATTTGTCTTTCTCTAGCATAAACATAACTCTAGAAATAAACTCATTGGATTTCTCTATCATACTTGAATTTATTTTCAATTCTAAATAAATTGATCAATATCTAATACACTCCAGTGTGTGAAAAAAGATATGTTGATTTGTTTCTTTTGATTTACAAACAATGATTTTGAAGACCTAATGTCAAATATATGCTTAAGGTTCTAATGCCACTTTAATCCCAAAATATCCTTCATCATTCAATTTGCCTTTTGTCTGAAGCATCATTTTAAAAGCAATGACATTTTATTTTTGTGTATGGTGTGAGGAAATGGTCCAGTTTCATACTTCTGCATGTAGCTGTTCAATTTTCTGAAAACTATTTGTTGAAGAGACTCTCTTTTTTTCCATTGGATTTTCTTTCTTGCTTTGTTGAAGATTAGTTGGCCATAGAGTTGGGGTTCCATGGCTTGGTTCTCTACTCTGTTCCATTGGTCTATGTGTCTATTTTTGTGCCAATAACATACTGTCTTGATGATTACAGCTTTGTAGTAGAGCTTGAAGTCCAGAATTGTGATGCCACCAGTTTTTCTTTTTCAACATTCCTTTGACTATTCAGGATCCTTTCTGGTGAACAGAGTTGGTGGTATTTTGATAGGGATTGCATGGAATGTATAGATTGCTCTAGGTAGCATAGACATTTTAACCATATTTGTTTTTCCAATTCATGTGCATAGACGTTTTCCCATTTCTTTGTGTCTGCCTCATTTCTTTCATGAGTGTTCTATAGTTTTCTGAGTACAGATCCTTTGCCTTTTTGGTTAGGTTTATTCCTAGGTATCTTATGGTTTTGGGTACAAGTGTAAATGGGATTGACTCCTTAATTTCTTCTCCTTCTGTCTTATTGTTAGTGTAGAGAAATGCAAATGGCTTCTGTCATTAATTTTCTGTCCTGCCACTTTGCTGAATTTATATGAGTTTTGGCAATTTTGGGGTGGAGTCTTTTGGGTTTTCCATGTATAGTGTCATGTCATCTGCAAAGAGTGAGAGTTTGGCTTCTTCTTTGCTGATTCAGATGCCTTTTATTTTTTTCTGTTGTCTGATTGATGAGGCTAGGACTTCCAGGACTATATTGAAGAGCAGTGGTGAGAGTGGACATCCCAGCTGTTGTCCTGACCTTAGGGGGGAAAGTTCTTGATTTTTCCCCATTGAGAATGATATTTGCTATGGGCTTTTTGTATATGGCTTTTATGATATTGAGATATGTACCCTCTATCCCTATGCTGTGAGGAGTTTTAGTCAAGAAAGGATGCTGTACTTTGTCAGATGCTTTTTCTGCATCTATTGAGAGGACTGTATGGTTCTTGTCCTTTCTTTATTAATGTGGTGTATCACATTGGTTGATTTATGGATGTTGAACCACCCTTGCAGCTCAGGAATAAATCCTGCTTGCTCGTGAGGAATAATCCTTTTAATGTACTGTTAGATCCTATTGGCAGTATTTTGGTGAGAATTTTTGTATTTATATATACATTTATGCATGTACACATGTATGTTGGTCTGTATTAGACTGAAATTGTCCTTTTTGGTAGGGTCTTTGGTTTTGGGATCAAGGTAATGCTGGCCTCATCAAAGAAATTTGGAAGTTTTCCTTCCATTTATATTTTTGAAGCAGCTTCAGAAGAACAGGTGTTAATTCTTCTCTAAACGTTTGGTAGAAGTCATCCAGCCCTGGACTCTTGTTGGTGGGAGATGCTAAGTGAAATAAGTCCATCAGAGAACGACAATTATATGATCTCACTCATATGTAGAATTAAAGAAACAAAACAGGATCATAGGAGAAGGGAGGGAGGGATAAAACAAGACAAAATCAGAGAGGGAGACAAACCATAAGAGACTCTTAATCATAAGAAACAAACTGAGTGTCACTTACTGGAGGGGCATAACTGGGTGATGGACATTAAGTAGGACAAAGGATGTAATGAGCACTGAGTATTACATAAATGAATACTGACCTCCAATTCTGAAACCAATAATACATTATATGTTAATTAATTGAATTTAAAAAAATTTTTAAAAAACTTGAAATAATAAATACCTTGGAAGAAAAAAAAAATAAAAGCAATGACATTTTAATGACAATGTAATTATTTTCCCTGAAGGATAATGCTAATTAAAATCTTTAAAATATTCTAGTTTGTGGGAAATAATGTGTTATTTATGTTCAGTTGTCAGTGAATAAAATACAAAAATATAATTTCTGAATTAACCTACATTATAATTACCCAGGAGTACTTGATTTCCATATTAGAATATGTATCATCCTTCCTCCTCCTTCTTAAAGATAGTGCAATTCTATAATCATTATTATTATGGTTATTAGGTATTACTGTGTTATTTATAATTCATACATACTATATTATAATTATAGTATACTATTTATAATATATATATATATATTATAATAATACATACTATATATCTGTGCTAGATTCCATGGTGCCCAAATCAGATCCTCTCTTAACTCATCAATCTTACAGAATTCGTGGGGGATGGATTTGAAGATAAACACCAATCATTATAAGATTAAATATAGAATTGAGGGACACCTTGGTGACTCAGAGGTTGAGCATCTGCTTTTGGCTCAGGGCGTGATCCCAGGGTCTGGGAATGAGTCCTGCATCGAGCTCCTTGAGAGGAGCCGGCTTCTCCCTCTGCCTATGTCTTTGGCTCTCTCTGTGTCTCTCATAAATAAATAAAATTATGTATTATGCATATATGTTATATATATATATGTGTGTATTACATACTGAGATCTGAAGTATGAGTAGCACTTAATAATTTGTAGAAGGCTGGAGGGGGGAGCTTAAAATCTCCCCAGACAAAAGGTTAGTTCATGAAAGACTAGAATGGCCACAGAATATTCCAGGAATTGAAAGAAAGCCAGTATGGAAAAGAGCCAAAAGACCAAAAGCGAAAGGGCTAAAACGTAAAGCTGGGTTTCTGACAGGCCATACCATGTAGTTTCAAATACACTGGATTAGGGATTTTGGCTGCTGTTTCAATAGTAAAAGAAAGCCAGCAATTGTTGGTTAATAGTACAATTAAGTACAGTTAACAGTACAATTCAGATCTTTGTGATATCAAACAGGAATATAATGATTAAAGATATTCTTACCCATGTATCAAACAGTAAGGAGACATCATTTGAAGTTTGAAGGCAATACTTAGTGCAAATTAATTAACAATTTATATGTTCTTTTAATATAATTCAGTAAAAATTCTTTTTCATAAGGAGCTTTTGGTTTAGTTTGGTAAACTGTACAAATAATAAGTGAACAAATACAAGAAATATTATAAGTTAGCATCAAATAAATGTAACAGATTATGAGCTGCTGAGTGCTGTAGATGGTTTGGAAATGAAGAATAAAATAACAATTGAATATTCCAACAGATTGTACAACCTGTAGTAGAGATGAGTTCAAGAATGAATGAGAGGATAATTCTAGGAAGACGGTGAAATAGGAAGCACCACGAGTCTGTCTCCCCATGTTAAAATAATTTCACTGGCAGAAACTGTCTAATATAACCATTTTGACAGTCTGAAGTCTATTGAAGGATGGTGACTTCCAGGGAAAGTAAATTTCACTTAATTTTGATCAATTTCAACTTTTAGAATAGTAACAGCGGGACTCCTGCCAGCTCAGTGGTTGAGTGGCTGCCTTCGGCCCAGGGCGTGATCCCGGGGTCCTGGAATTGAGTCTTGCATCAGGCTCCTGGAGGGAGCCTGCTTCTCCCTCTGCCTGTGTCTCTCCTCTCTATATATGTCTATCATCAAGCAATAAATAAAATCTTAAAAACAATAGTAGCAGCTACCCATCCTGCACTTTCCAGCCCCATGGCAGGCAGTTAGGCATAAATGTTTTTATAATAAAAAAAGGAAATTTTATAGTGAGTTCCTAATTCTTCCTGTATACCATGACTATAGCTCCTGTAATTTTTATCAAGTATGGTCTTAAGTTTTTATACATAGATTCAATTGAGATATATAAGAATATATAAAAATTGTGTTAATATGATAGTATTCAAAAATCTGTGCTTTTCAAGTAAGTTAAATAGTAAGTGATGTTTAAAGATTGCAACCAAAGTAAATCGAACTGATGCGTTTCATATATAAAATTAGGTCATATGTTTTTTAAATAAGATCAGGGCCTTTTATTATTTTAAACCTAGTGAAATTAGTGCTGTCAAACACTCTTACATTGAGATTACCAAACTTTAATGGGAAGCAATTTGATAATATAAGTACAAAAAATTATAAAAACATTCATCTTGTTTGAATCATCAATTGCATTCTGATAACCTTACACAAGAAACATTAGAACATTCTGATATGGATTTATTAATAAAAATGTATTGTTGAATTTTTATTTTTTAAGTAAAATCTAACAACCAATATGTCTAAAAATACAGAGCTGATTAAAAGAATAATGGTTCATACATTTGATGGGCTACTATTTAAGCCGTAAAATAGTGTGTACAAAAATTTTAATGGCATAAGAGAAGGTTCATGATGTTATGGTGATGGGAGAAAATAGGAAATTAAATTCTATTTATGGCATGCATATTGTATCAGTTTTCTATTGCCGTCACAACAAATTACTTCAATCTTAGTAGCTTAGAACAATACAAATTCATGATCTTACATTTCTGAAAGTAAGAAGTCTAAAATCAATCTCAATAGGCTAGTAAATCAAGTTGTTGGCAGGGCCGATTCTTTCTGGAGACTCTAGAGGAGAATCTGTTTCCTTGACTTACAGTTTTTAGAGGCTCTCCTCATTGCTTGTGTCATAGCCCCTCATCATATTGATTTTTCTCCCCCTCTGCTTCTGTTGTCACATCCTCCATCACTGACCCTTCAACTTCCTTTTTATAGGACTCTTCTGATTATACAGCCTCACCTAGGTACACCAGGAGTCTCTCCTAATCACAAGATTCTTAACTTAATTACATCTGTAAGCTGCTTTTGCCATGTAAGGCAACATATTTACAAGTTCTGAGAATTTGGATGTGGACATCTTTGGGAGAATATAATTCTGCCCACCGCACATAGGATGATCATATTTATCATTTAAATCAGGATACTTGAGACTGAAAAGGACACTATTAATTATTTTAGAACAACAGGTAAGCAGGAATTGTTCTTGAAAAACTTAGGTGACCTTTCACCTAAGTTTGTTCTTGGAAAACCTACATGAGTGGTCACCTAAGTATACAACTAGAATAATAGGAAATTACAAGCTGTCTGAAATCAGTTAGATTTCTATTTTTGAAAAGGACCCATTTTTGTTATTTCAGAACTATTTCCTCATAGTTCTGAAATGTTACCATTAGTATCTAGATGTGGATTCATTATACTCAAGGATTTTTGAATTCTAATCTCAGAATAAACACTTGTCTTACATACAGAAACTTTTCTTTCTATTATTACTCTGACTTTTACTTCTATTTACTTCTTTTTACTTCTATTTTTCTCTTTCCTCTGTGAAATATATATATGTATATATTTATTTATATCTAGTTGATTAATATATACATGTAGTTGTATTTTATATATATGACACTTTTGGGTAGGTTCTCCACGTCCCTTAAATTCTTTTATCTTTTCAATGTCTTTAAAATTCTGAGATTTATTTCATTTTATTTTCCTATTAATATATATTTTCTATAACTATATATTCCTATTTCCTATTTTATATATGTCTTGGCTGCCATCTGGGTCTGTGAGCTCTGATTTTGAAGTGTATCACATGTTTTGCACAATATATCCTGTGCTATGGCTTCTCTTTCCATATTTCAATATTTCCCTTTCCATATTTCAGCTTCTAAAAACTTACAAAAATTCCTGACTCTCTAATGATGCAGTTTTCTATACTTAGTCCTGATATTAATTTTTTGAATCTTTCGACTGTGATTTAAGTGAAATTTAAGGAGCATATGTTATGTTTCCTTTATTGTTCTAATTTGAAGCTAAATTATGGTGACATATTGTTTCACTGGTTAATTTACTCATGCATTTATATAAGTTGTTCTACTTTCTTAGCTGTTATGAACTATTTCATGATATATAATAGTTATATATATAGTTATATATACATAGTTATATATATAAAACTATTTCATTATATATATATTTGCATTTTAAATTTTTATTAACTTGCTATGAGAATGCCTGTACAGTTAATTCTCCATATCCATCATAGTTATGTTCTATAAAGTTTCTGTGAATACTGAATTAGTTAATACTGAACTGTTGTTCCTAGGGGAAATACTGGGTTATGTTCCTGAGAGCCTCTGGTCACAACATTTTCATCAAGTGATCAGTACATAACTTTGTTTATGTGTGTTTCTATTTAAAGAAATCATCTTATTTAATATAGAGGGTTGATTTGTTAACATTGAACTCACTGTCAGCAACACTATAGCTCTTGCCTGGTTGAAGCTTACCTAACATATTTTCTCCCTAAAGCACAGCATAGCCTTTGGCACATAGGAACACTAGCCAGCACTTCACCACTATGCCTGGAACCATTTAAAACTGGGAAACCACCAACAAAATGCAAAGCAGTATAGTAAGTGTGGCATTATAAAGTTGATGAAAAGAACATTTGTTTTCAGTATTAGAATTGAATAAGGAAACAAAGTGTTACCTGGTTGAATGTCAGCTGGGAGCATGTGGGTTGGGTGGTTTAAATTATTTGCTGCTCTGAGCAGGTCCATGAATAATCAGGAAAGCACAAAGAGTATTCATTTGAAGGTTACAAAAAATTGTTAGTGAGTAGGCAAATTTGCAATGAAAATTCCTTTCTACATATTCTATAAGACAAATTAACTTGACAAATTGAAAATGAATCCCAAATACCTATTTTTTTTCCCCAGGAAGTAGACTACTTTGTTTATTTCAGAGAGGTCTCAAGTTCCTTATTGCTATATTCACCTGTAATTAAATTTCTCTTTCTTGGTCAATCATAAAAAAATATGAAGTGAATAGAATACTATCTTTTCTCCATTTGTAATAAAATTACTATGTAATAATTTCTTCCTCAAAAGTATAATTAGTTATATCCAAACTTTTCTGCCTCTATTTTTAATAATAAAAATTGTTACTATTTGATGAGTGCTTTCTATGTATATAAGAGAAGAAAATTAATTCCATTTTATAGATGTAGAAGCTGAGGAAGATATATACTAAATAACTCATCCAAGTTCACCCAGTTGGTAAATAGTGAAGCAGAAGTCTTATCCAGATAGTTTGATTACACAGTGCACCCCTCTTGAAGTATCACTGTTCTTTCTTCCTGGTGGATTCAACTGAACTTTTTAAAAAATGTTTTCATTTTTATTTATTTATTCATGAGAGAAACACACACACACACACACACACACACACACACACACACACACACACAGGAAGAGGGAGAAGCAGGCTCCATGCAGGGAGCCTGACATGGGACTCGATCCCAGGACTCCAGGATCCCACCCTGGGCTGAAGGCAGCGCTAAAATGCTGAGCCACCTGGGCTGCCAGAATCCAACTGAATTTTTACTTTTCAAAATGTCTTTTTATTTTCTGCCTTTTCAGAGGAAAGCTTTCTTTTCAAGATTACCAGATTTCTTTGTTTTCTTGCTGAGTACATATGAGAAAAACTCAATACTGTCTCAGATTCCCATTAGGTCATCTATTTGGTTTTTCTGTTCACTGGGTTAAGGAAGAAGAGGGAGTATGAGAGTATTATTTATTAAAATTTTATTTTGTGATGGATAACTAGGGTAGTGGCTTCATGAAGTTCTTTTGTTTAATCCTTATGATGAATTTGTGAGATTGATATTGTGATTCTCCATTTATGAAATAGGAAACCGGGGTTTTGGGAAACATAAAATACCTAACTTCGCTCAGGTTCCCATTTGCATGCAGCGCCCTCTGCTTGAAGAACCCATGCGTCCACACTTAGCATTACTTGGCAGTGCCTATGGAGATTCTATACAATAAAGAGGAAATATCCAGAAAGGGTGATTGGTTTAGTAACTGTTTGAAAGCCAAATTATTTTTGAGCTGGAAGGGATTTTAGACATCAGCAGGTTTATTTCCTTTATTTTATAGATGAATAAATAGAACCAGAGAGGTTAAGTGTTTTATCCAAATTCACACAACATAAGTGTTAATGGTGGCAGGACTGGAGTTCAGGCTTCCTCACCATTTTATTTTTCTTTCTACCACTTTACTGTCATATATAAAAATTAGAGTAATTTAATTATTAAAATCTTAAGGATCCACCTAATATAGGAGAATAATTAGTGAAAAAAATTTATACAGAATGCCTATTACTCAGATTTTCTTCTTGTTTTACTTTTGAACTTTTGGATTTCTCTCTCCTCCCTCCCCAACCCACACTTTCTGAATTTTACCAGGGGCAACTGGGAAATTAAAGGCAATTATGTTAATTGATAAACAATGATAGGGAATGAAGTGATGGGGAAAGAAGACTTTCTCAACGTAGAGAATAGAAGAAAAACAGAGTTGCATGGTAAGTTTATGGAGTTGGAAATCATTCAGTTAGACTGAAATGAAGATCAGAACAAAGATAACATTCCTGAGAATTAAGATTTTTATTTCTAGGCTGCAAAGCAACACTCACCATCCATAAAATACCAAGGTTTCTTTATGTATTCCCATGCAGTTTACCTCTAGTGTAATATAAAATTAAAATATTCATATCATATATAAAAAATAAAAATTCATAAGACTAGAAAAATATAAGAAGTTATCAGTAAAATTATATTCATCTGGATATGTGTAAATATTACTTTTTGTAACCAAATAAAAATAGTTGGCAATAACAGTAGGCTATAACTAATTCCACTAAGCACTGTTGTGTTTTTCAATATTAAGAACTTCTAATGGGTTTACTCAAATGGGCACCAAACTAGAGAATGATTGTTTTCATAAAATAAAATAGATACAAACATCATTGCTGAAGATTTTTATTAATGGTGCAGAAAGTGATATTGGTTGCTGAAAGTGGGAGGGGTATTAGGTGGGGCCTGGGGCTCTGAGGGTGAGCAGATTAAGTGGCTAATAACTCCTCCAGAGTAGGTAAGTAGCTGGTGTCAGCACTGCCCTTGAACCAAGCCTCCAATCCTCTTGTGTGTATTTTCATTCTCTCAGGCTTCATTTGCAAAATACAAATTCAAAGATAACATTATAAAGGATTTCAAGATGGCAACCATAGACCATTAAACCCAAGTACAGGGCTCTCCTGAGTATGGGACTCTGTGAGTGTACTAGTTGGATACTTGTAAGGCCACCTGGGTAAGTAATAGTATTTTTAAAGTTCCTAACTGCAGGAAATCTTTCATGATTAAGGACATATGCTCTATTTAATGCACAATGTTTCTTTCTACTCCCATTTCTTAAAATCATCTACCACAGGGTTGGTAAACTACCTTGTTTTCTAGTTTTCACCAATGATCTTGTGGGACAGGGTGTTATTTTTGATTGGAGAAAATGAGGAAGCTAGCAACGGGTCCTTATGGCCTCAGACTGAGTGTATTTCCAGCACCTTTCCAGTTGCTTCTACAAGATTGAGTTTGGTGAATATTCTCTAACAAGACCTACCTGTCAATGAAAAAGATATATATTGATATTTCAGAGGTAGATGTGCTAATGTTTGTTAAACAGTTTGTTCCTTCATTCTTCAAATATTTTTGATTCAAAGTCAAATAGAAAGGCATCACACTGCTTGATTTTCATTTTATGATATTACTTTCGCTGCTGTGTAGAGTGGATAAGAAGGGGCAAAAGGGAAGCAGGTGGACCAGTTATAAACAAGGGTAGAGTCCAAACTTGACTAAGAATGAGAGGTGGATGGATGGACTTGTTTTAGAAAGTAGAATTAATAGGATTTAGTGATGAATTTTTGAAAGGTTTTTCTAACCTTGTCAACTTGATAGATGCCATTTATTGAAATCATGATGACTCTCCAAAAAGCATTTTGAGGGAAGGATGTGAGATAATCAAGGGTTTAGATTGGGGCAAGTGCAGTTTGAAATTATTGTTGCCTTACAGTTGACTATTAGCTCCACTCTTCTAGTTTTTTGACATCCTTCATATCCTATAAAACCCAGTAGTAGTGTTGGAATCACCTTGGTGCTTTCCTGATGTCCTCACCCCGCTCAGTGCATAGTGTACTTTTCCTTTCCCTGAGCACTCATGTACATTCTTTTACCCCAGTTAAACAATAGCTTCATTATGCCTTGTACGATTGGGAGTTGCTTACATGACAGTTTAGCGCACACAGAGCTTTGAAAGTAGGAGCATATAGTTTTATCTCCCAGTGACTTGCACTGGCTTTGCAGGTGTAAATCAGTGTTGCTTTTCAAATTGAATGAATTTTACAGTTCAAAAATACATTTCTACATGAAATGTAGCATACTTGTTTCAGCAACAGATCTATGTGTTTTTGTTTCTTGTTTATTTTTATCTGTTTCTGGTGATCTCTCCGGCATAAGCGTATGTGTAAACATATCACATTTAATAACAATGGTGTCTGCTATCCATATCCCTTAGGTACTAGACTATTGGACATCTTCCTATTTGGGGATCAGATCTGAAAATTGAAAACCCACACTTGGAAATTTAGTTTGCCATAACAACTAAATTTATTTCAAAACTGCATTTTATGTAATAGTTTTTATTTTGTTATGATAGAATTTCTCTTTCCCTACTTGTTTTATTTGAGCAGTTGAACAATTATCACTATAAAGCCATCTATATGTTAAAAACAACATTTATAATGGAGGAATGTCTTCATTCTCTCAAGTCTGTTTGAAGAAAGTATAGCCTGACTCTATAATCTTATTTCTGGACCTGTTACTGTTTATTTGTATTTAATCATTTGACTATCTCTCTGTTACCAACTTCAGTTTGGATGAGGCTATTTAGTCTAGTTTTTCCAAACTGAAAAAAAAAAAATCTCTAGTATTAGTAGCAGTTATGCCACCTACATGCTCAGTCTTATAAAATCTGAGAAATCTTAGAAATCCTGGCTCAAGTTTATAAAGATACTTCAAACTTTGCCTAACACCAATATCCCAATAAAGAGTCTACTTTCACTTTATATTATTTTGATCCTTACCAAGTCCAGTGCCCTCATCCACTTTGAACTATTCTTCATCTACTTAGTTCAGGGGGCATAAAACAAGGTCCACTGATACTAATTCCATGGGAAATTCAAGTTTCTTTTATTTATAAATATAACAGAGGGTTTGGTGTGGTTAGCAGAAGAAGGAGGAGGAGGAGGAACTAAGACAACATTGAGGCATGGCTACATGGTTCATAATTTGGTAGCTCAGGAAATGGAAGTCAGCTGAAAGGAAAGCATGGGGAGTTGGATGTGAAGAGATACATGCTCTTCTAGGAGAGTGGCAGTTATGGTGGAATGGAAACGTGGCTATAAGGAAGCACCTTAGTCTGGTTGCTTAATGAACTTCTGTATAAATTGCAGAATGTGTTAATGTATCCCAAGATCCCTTGCCTGTTGAGATAAGATAATGAATGAGGAAGGCAATGGAGAAAAGGCTAATTTTTCTCTCATGGTCATATTCTTTACATTCTTGAGCATCTAGCTTCAGATTTCTCATAAAAAAAGTGATTCGAAGGAATAAAACATAGACACAAATTTGGATAGAGAATAATATTTTTGTGTCAGTCACTGAACTGAACTATGGAAATTCAGAATGTGAGCCAGACTTTGGGGGTAAAATAAAATAAAATAAAATAAAATAAAATAAAATAAAATAGTACTGAGGGAATCCAGGAGAAGTTTTGAAACAGAGCTGTAAAGAATAAACTGCCCTGGGAGTTAGGAGGTCTCAGAGACCCTAAACCAGGTTCTCACAGCTGCTCTAGGAAATTGGGCAAGTCTAGTTCTTGACACTTCTGGTTCTTCATTTGTAAAGTGAATTGGGTAAACCAAGTGATTTTTAAGACAGTTGTCTCATCTAATATTCAGCAAGTTATAATATTAATAGAAGGGTAGGAAAGTTGTATTCTAGGTGCCTGACTTAGATACAATAAGGAATAAAGCAGTAGAACTACAAAATACTGAAAATTTAGTTCTTGATCACTTTGTCATCTTACTAAAACTGTTATAGGAAATACATGCCTCACATAGGAAGGGATGAGAAGAAATGTGGTCACTGGATGTTGTTGTTTTCAATTTTTTCAAAACTCTTTAATTTTTTTTTCCCCCAGAGTGGTGAGGTACATAGATAGGGTACTGTGTATGAAAGTACATCTTATCTATATTTAATTTCCTATGTTTTGGTATTGATATGGGGGCTTCTTTTTTTTTTTTTAATTCACACGCTATTGGCCTTAGAAACATAAGGACACATGCTAAATTCTATTAAAATAATTCAGGAACTCATCCATGCATGCAATAATTATGATCGTGAGCATCTAAAGAAAATTAGTGTGTAATGTCTTAATTAAAGCTAGGCAACACAATTTTATTTACAGATTGGATTCTACTTAATCTTTAGAGTGGTATATTTTCATTTTACTCTTGTGTAATTAATATTTAGAATAGCTCTTTGGGTAGCACATTGCATTATTAATGCACATTTTGTGAGAAATGTATGTTTAAAAAAGTCTCTGGAAGATAGCCCATAAATTTTGTTATTATATTAAAATGCAAATTTTACAACTTGCTTAACGGTTTAAAATACTTATGAGTTGCATATTTTCTTGTTTAGAGGTATTAGCTGAGAAAAATTGTTAAAATCCATTTGATTTTGTTTGGATGGAGATTTGCTTTCACATTTTTAAACCAGAGTTGGGAATCTTTCCCAGTGGCATTCTTAACTCATAGATATGATGTGAATACTGTATTTTCCTTAATCTGATCTTGTTTTCTTTAAGAAAACTGTGATTCATATTAGTAGCATATTACCAAAGCTACATGGCTATTAAAGTTTGAGCCTTGGGATAGAAGAATAAAAATTTCAAATTCTTATTACCGCTCTTGTCACAAGACGTTGTTGTTTTGGCTGTGGTATTCCCTCTAAGGCAGCCTCTAAGAAAAATATCATTTATCTTAGTTTAGCTATGAGAAGCCTACAGAAATCCTTTCTTCATTTTTAAAAATGAGTTTTCAGAAATACCCACAAATAGAAAACTAATAGTTAAGCACAAAACTCTATAATGGTTGGTAACACCAAATAAATGTTCTGTTGAGCCTTTTTTTATGAACAAAAATAAATGAAGAAGAAAAAGGACATTAAGACTCCCCAAACTTTATATTCCTCAATACTAAAATAGGACAACGCGAAGCCTCCACTAGGACTAGTGGTTTTCAGATTAGGAGTGAAAAGCCCCCGAGTCTAATGAGAAGTATTCTGTTGGAATGAAAAGAAACTGGATTTCTTAACTCCAGGCAGTAGCTTATTAGCATAGTATGCTTCTCCTTGCAAACACCAGTGCCCCATGAATCTCTCACTTGCTTTCCATCTTTTATGCCCACCTCCTACAATAGGAATTGTGCATTATTAGAAACTTAGTGATTCTTAAGTTCCTGGGTGCAACCTGAGGAAGCCTGCCTTTACTTAGCAACATTTGATTTTGTTCTATTTCCTCCTGGGTGATTAGATTTAGAAATCTGTGAAGATTAGATTTTTTATAAAGATTTTATTTATTTATTCATGACACAGAGAAAGAGGAGAGAGAGACATAGAAAGAGGGGGAAGCAGGCTCCTTGTGGGGAGCCCAATGTGGGACTCGGTCCCGGGACCCCAGGATCACGCCCTGGGCTGAAGGCAGGCACTAAACTGCTGAACCACCCAGGGATCCCCTAGATATTTTACTTTTCATTTGGCAAATGTGCTTTCTCTAATTCTTAAAATTTATCTGAGATTGTTGAACAGGTAATCATGTGTTGCATAGAGTGACTTTATTATTGTTAAGTAATTTTTAAAATTAATACTAATAATTTGCTTCGTGTCACAGAAGTAAAAATATTTCTCACAAATTGTCATATCAGTCATACTCTAGAATTTGAAGAGAGGGTTATTTTTTCACTTTAAATCACTGTGATTTTTTTCTAAAATGATAATTTTCCATTGATATTTAGCTCATTGAAAATCAAAGTTTTTCTTCTTGAGTTTAAATATTTAGTATGCTTTGTGTGTCCTAGGAAAAATAGGAGAGACTTTTCACATACTGATAATACATACATTAATATTCCAAAGCTAACTCTAACTACTGCAGATTGATCATCAGAGCACTAATTTGTTCACCCTATGCATGCAAATATAAAACTTCTCTCTGTCTGTGTTACATTTAGTTTTTAATGTGTTTGCAATATTTTAAAATGTTAGGGTTCATTTTGGAATGTCTCAAAATGAAAGCTATTAAAATTAAATCAAAATTGGAATTTTAAGACGGAAATATAGGTAATTTTCACATGATAAACCAAAGGATGTCAGAATTGTTTCTCCAGTTATTTCCAGAAGGCGGCTCTACAAGTGAGGAACCACCACATGGTTACTACAAAGTGTCTTTAATTATGATAACTTTGAAAATGATTCACTACTATCATCCATGAACAATTCCTAGATTATTTTCAAATTGAAAGAGGCCCAAAATTACATAAATAATTTTAAGGGGTAGGGAATATGGAATAGTCTTTGTTTGGATAATTGTGTCTTTATTTTAACATACTAAAAAACTATGACTACTTATTTTTAAAAGAAGTTTTGACCAACATTGTTTAAGATAATGCTAAATAATATAAATGCAAAAGTAAGTTATTTTAAAGAAAACATTAAGGAAAATATAGAACAGTTGGGGTTTGGCTATGATAGTCATCCTACAGATGGTAGGTACATGGTTCTTGGAGGTTCAGGAAATGGTGGCCCAATTTCATCTCCAGAGATATTAGTTGATTGTAAGGAGCCAAGATTTCCAAGGACTCTTGGAGTAAGAAGCCATGTTCTAGGGAAGAAGCACAGTATTGGGATGCGGATTGGAATAGTAATCAAGACTTTTTGAAGCTGCTGGTTACCACCTCTTTCCTGGAAACCTGGTCTCTCTCTCAGGTGCTTCTGCTGCCTTCCACTCCCTGTCATCTCTTCTACAAGACTTCTTTCTCTATCCATCCTTTCATATACACACGAAGGATTGACTCGTGATTATGGAGGCTGAGAAGTCCCAGTCTGTTTGCAAGCTGGAGATCCAGAAAAATCAGTGGTATAGCTCAGTCTAAGTTTGAAGGTCTGAGAACCAGGTAAGCTGATGGCAAGAGAAGAGGAATTTCTTAGCTAAGAGACTCAGGCAGAAGAAGAAAATTCTTTTCTCCTCTGTCCTTTGTTGTGTTCAGATCCTCAATGGATTCATCCACATTGGGGAGTACAATCTGTTTTACTGAGTTTATGGACTCCAGTGTTAAATCTTGTCTGGAAACACATCACAGACACACCCAGAAATAATGTTTAGCCAAATATCTGGGCACCTCAGGATCCAGTCAAATTGACATGTAAAATTAACCATCACACACTCTAAATTTAGGTGAATTTGAATTAGTCACCCCGCTAATGTACTAAGTCAAGGCTGGGGTGCTTGCAAGGATGCTAGATCTATATAGAGCCATGAGCAAGGCATATTCATTTAGACAGTCTGTGAGCCGAAGATAACTGGTGTAGTCTCTAGGACAAGATGTCACTGATGCAGAATAAGGGTCCTTCACTTAAGATAATCACACAGCAAATGAGTACAGATCCAAGACTTGAGTCCAATTTTGATTAAGCTCATTGTGGATCAAATATTATCATCATTTATCCAAAAATGTTTATTATAGATGAGCAGCACATAAGATGTTATTAAGTGACTGAAAACAATTTAGACGCATATGGGCTTTTCCCTTTAAGAAACTAATGTATGAAATGGACCTCAGTAATGTGGAGGGGCAATTAAAGGATTATAGGAAGGAATGGCTTATTAGAATGTTGTGAAGTATTCAACATAAATTTCTTAATCTGTTGAGTCATTCTATTTTTCATTTCCATTTATGGTTTTCCTTTTGCTTTCGGGAGCCTATTACTATCCTGCTGTGCCCTGGTCTAGAATTCTCTTCTTTTTCTTACCCAATCCTTTTTATAATTTAAATATATTTGCTCCCTGTAGAATAAATACTTCTTTCATCTCTCTCTCTCTCTTTCTGTCTTTCTTTTAACCATTTGACAATTAACTCATCTTAGATTAAGATTTTCTTCCTTGGAATCTCTAGCATTCCATTTGTTTTTCTTGTATTACTCTTCTGCTCCTATGTTTTGGATACCCTGTGTCATCTTATTGACTGCCTGCAACTATTCTACTAGAGCTCTATATTTGTGCCTCTCTTCTTTTCTATCCTATTAAGTCTATTCTCATAGATGCATTTCTGTATCTCCTCACCCTGTAATAGCTAATCCTAATCATATTTCATATTCCTTTGAAAATAGTTATGTCTTGCCTCACCTCCATATATTTAAAAATTATGGCATTGTCTGCCCATCCCACAAGAAAGCTCTTCCAAATGACTGATTCTCATCAAGGATTAGATCTATAACTTGCTCCTTTGTTTCCTTTTTGTCAAATTTCAGAGTTTTGCCACTTCTTGCCTTTACTGATAATGATCATATAGATATTTGTTTCGTGAAATATTCAATCTCTTATCTTTTACATTTAAACTCTCCCCATTGTGCAAGGATACAAATATCACCACACTCATGAAATTATCTGACTGGTACAGCCTTTAATGATCTTCATCTGTAACTGTATTTTCCTAACACCATAGAAACTAGCAATCATTAAAGAGATACTTTTTAAATAGGAGTTATATTTCTAGAAATAGAAAAAAAGTTTTACAAAAGGTTACTCTTCAGGGGATCCATGGGTAGCTCAGCAGTTTAGCACCTGCCTTCAGCCCAGGGCATGATCCTGGAGTCCTGGGATCAAGTCCCACTTTGGGCTCCCTGCGGGGAGCTTGCTTCTCCCTCTGCCTGTGTCTCTGCCTCTCTCTCTCTCTCTCTCTGTGTCTCTCATGAGTAAATAAATAAAATCTTAAAAAAATGTTACTACTCATATTAATTAAACGTATGATCATTATAATGTTATTGTAGACGAAGAGGCTTATACTGCTAATATATATTCATTATCAGGTTCACTTTAACATTGGGTCTAGATATTAGAATGGATGATGTCCATTAATAAGAGATTTGAAAAAATAAATTATGATACTTCAATGTAGAGAAACATCACACAGTTGAGAAAAAGAAGGATGTACCCATACTGGCAGATGTCCTACAATATTGTTCATTGTGGGGAAAAGAAGCATATTGCAGAGGAGGGTACAGTTTAACATCATGTGCATACAAACTGTGCTCATACACAGATAAGCACACTATTTATTTTAGATATATACAGAAAAGGTCTTGAAAACTATACACCAAATTGTCAACAGTGGTTGACAATCCTACCTGAGATTGAAATGATTACTTTATGCATTTCATTAAATTTTGAAATTTTGCTATAGGCCTGAATTAATATTATAATAAGACTAAGTTGTTATAAAACAACAAATTAAGGAAAGAAAAAAGGAGTTGAGAAATACATAGAACGTAAAAGGAAATAGTCAATCTACCCAAGGTTGCTGAATTATTGTAAAAGTGAAAAAATGTTTCACATGCTAAAGTGCAGTCTATATAAAATGTCCACAGCTTTCATACTTAACAGTTGCAGGTATCATTTACAAATAGAGGTATTTAAAACATTATTTCATTAAGTTGGCACTGTTTCTAAAAGTTTCTAATATTATTCATATTAATTAATTGAAAAGTATGTAGTATTTGTCTTTACCTGGGAAGTGTTACAGACTTTAAACAAATGTAATTTACTATATGTATTTCAGAATAGAGAGACTAAATCAAATAATAATATCAACTGTGTATCAGTCCAAATACTGATATACAGTTACTGTTATAACTTTGTAGTTAACAATATTTTATAGTTTGAAATTTTGTCCAGTTCTCTATGACAACATCCTTGATTCTTTGTGATTAGATTTTGGAGCAAATAAGATATGACAGTGATTCTTATAAGTCATTATAATCTAAAACTGTTAGTTATTATGGTCCAAAATTTCCCGGACCTTACAAAATCTGTGTCAGTTGAGGTCAGTGCCCAGCCACTGCCCCCAGAACCATCCAGGGAGAACACTGTTTTCTGCCTACGGTGCCGTCTTCTGGCTCCCAAAGGTGCAAAACAGAAAGATTGTCACTGGCAATATTGCCTTTTTGGTTTTACCTCACCAAAGCCTTGCTGTGGGTAACACAGAAATGGGCAGGGACACGCTACTCTTCAACTCTTCAACTCTGATCCAATCATGATGATGCACACAAGGCAATTCCTTTCCTTACAACCATGCTCTAGCAGGGCTTGGGCAACATTTAGGCAGAGGCTGAGTTGGGGAATATGCACCTTTTCTTTCTGTTGCTATTTCCTTTTCTCATTTCCTGGTTCCCTGCTTGCAGGCAAGCATCAAATATCCTCCTTATTCCTCCTTAATGAAGGGCACTTTTCCTGGATGCAAATAAGCTTTTAAAAATGGATACCTGGGGTGGGGGTGGGGGGGCGGAAATGGAAGGGGGCTCAATTTTTAATGTAGATCTAAATATCAGTTTAAGCTTAGTCTGAAGTTCTGTGACATGAAACAGATTTATGAGTTTTCTTAATACTACCTATGCTCTATAATCATAAAAATTGCTTTTTCTGGAAACTTTGCAAGAAGTATTCTTTACTTACAATGTTGTTTGTTTGCCTTTCTCTAAGAATTTGAATTGCTTTTTTAGATTCAGATAATAATTGAAAATTTATATTCTTTTGTAGTCTTGCTACTTCCTTGCAAATCTAGTACTCCAGAAAGTAGAACCAGCCAAATAAATTGTACAATTTGATTTAAAATTGCACTGCTAGTCCTGATACTAAGGACAATTGTAATTTTGCCTTAATTTTCTTTTTCACTCTTACCAGATGGCATTGAAACTATAAGTATGTTTAAAAAGCACCTGTGAAGAAATTTTTTCACTTTCTAAATCTCTTGTCCTAACTATATTTCACAAGTCATTATTGTTCAGTGATTTATGTGTTTGCCATTTTAACTCTGATGAAAATGTAAAGTTACCTTGGGTAGACAGACTATCTATTAATTTTGTGGCTATATGTTACTTAGAATTAACATTTCTAAATGAATGTAATAATGATATTAGAGAAATATAGAGTACTTAAAAATTGTTTGTTTGTGTTTTAACAAGTTGTTAAATGGGAGGACCCTTACTCACCAAGCCTATAGAGTTCAGATACATACACTAAAGGTTTTCATCCTTAGTGAGAAAAGGATCCTCACTTGGATTATGAGGGTAGCCAAAGACTTGACACCCACCTGAGATCCATAGCAAATTAGCACATAAACTCTTAGCCTAGGAAGGAAGGCACAGCATACCACTTTAGGCCACTTGGGGGTTATAATCTGGAGCAGTGTGAACCAGGGGCAGTGGAAGGCAGGTTGTATAATGTCAGGAGGGTAGGATGACCCCTGATTCCCAAGGGAGGATATGATTGGCTTCTTTGAATAGCTAGCAAGGAACCAAAACCCATGACTCAGGGATAAACAGAAACTGTACTTAGCCCTTTGATAAGACTTGTTTGGTTAAAAGACCTTTTTCAGGGAAGCAGAGTTATGAGGGGTGCTTGCAAGTAGGCCTCCCCAGTTTCACCAGATGTCACGGCAGCACGTAGTATCAGGCCTTAGTTTTAGGCTTTATGATACAAAGAGAAACCATGTCATCCTCTGTTTATGAGGAACGAATACCTCTCTGGTAGTTTTAAAAATGGTGTTTTATTATAAAGACAAAACACAGGGACTCAGGAAATCCAAGTCCCAGAATTATAGCAAGATACTGGGAACCCGATTTTTATTGTGTGTTCTTGAAAGATGGTATCTCCTTCCCTTTTTCAAGGATGATCTATCTGTGCAACTATGTGTTTTGGAGGTTTGCTCTTTGTGGACTCTTCCTCTTCCTAATAATTTTGGATGCTTGTTAGAAGAGCTACTTTCCTCCACATTGGAAGTACTTGACTTTCTAGTTCTTATGCCTACTAACAACAGGCAACCTCTTTCTGTGCTTCTAGTATCAAATTCTTAAGAGGGTGTCTATCTTAAACTTTTGCATTCTTGCAGAGGCATTAACACCAGGCTAAGTCATATGCTTATGGCAGGTTTATGAATAATATAAAACAGGCATACACTCTGATTATGCGTAGCTTTAGCTAAGGTACATGTGGAGACATATGATAAAACATGGCTAAACAATTGAGCAGATACTGGGAGCAAAGATTTCCTCAGTGAGGAAAGGTATGGGAAGCAGGACCTCCCACAATGTGCATAGCAAAATACCTCAAAGCATTAAATCAGGTGCCCTCTGCAGTTTTGTCTTTCAGAAAATAAAAGTGTAATCTCTCAAATGAGTGAATTGCCCTGTCTTTTTGCTCTTTCTCCTGCTCTCTGCCTCCTCTTCTCTAAATATGTTGTCTTTTTTCTTAATATTTCTCTCTCCTTTTGAAATATACAGCCATTACCCTTGTCCAGGCAGCTTTCCTTTCAGTGTGGGTCTGTTAAAGCTGTCCTCAGACTCCTCCAGACTGTCTTTCTGCCTCCGATGCCCAGCCCAAATGATCCTAATGAAACACCAGTTTCAACAAACCACCTTATCTACTTGCTATCCCTTCTGAATTTTCTTCAAAGCCATACCTTCAATTCATGTCTGCTACATATCTGTCCTACCTCTTGACAAAAGGGGAAATAGCTCTCTAGAAAGTTCTACATCTACACAAAAGACTGAAATTACAGGGTAGGAGATCAAGATTTTAAAAGATAATAATAACCTTCAGTGTTCATATATGTTTTGTTGCATTTGTCTGTTTTCCAAACCAGATTATAACCTCTTGGAGGATAGGAATTAAGTCTCATGGCTCTTTTTAATCCCCTGTAACCCATTCAATCACATATACTTTTGATTATGGTGATATTGTTGATTTCTTTACAGTTAATTATTTGATTCAGTTGCTTACAAGAAATTGAATATAGCTATTATGTTTTACCTAATGGAATTACAGAGTAGAAAAACAGACAAACAGACTGGCTTACGTATGACATATCAATATCTTAAAGCCACAAACTGAATGGGGAGTGCCAACAATGGATTAGTAATCTTTTTAGTAATATTACAAATAACTCACTTGTTGATTTAAGGATAGGCAAGACTTTTTATTAGTGGAAACACAGGTTTTGATTAAAAAAAAAACATAGGAAAGCTCATAGAGTTAAAATAATAAAGTTATTCCTGGGGAGAAAAATCACCTAATAAGGAGACATGTTATAAAATACAAGTTTGAATTAAATACTACTTCTCATGCAAAATGTGTATTGAAAGATACATATATACCATTATATTTCAATAATTCATTGAAAACAATGAATCATTTTCTATATATTTACTTTTCTCACATTGAAATTTATTTTATTCTTTTTTGTGAAATGTATTTTATTCTTGTATCACCTTACTTTCAAGGTGAAGATCATATATTTGCAAATCATATCTCAGGTATAGAATTTAGGATCTTTTAGTTTTGTTATGTCTTATTACTGATCCTATATGCATGTATATATGATTAGGTAGATATTTAGCAATGTTACATTTGGAGAAACTAGGGCAATGTACTATGAAAAGTTTTCATTTGTTTTTTTCCTTTAAATTTGAAAAAATCCTTAAGTACTTCTAAGTGTATAAGAATTAATATTTAGTTTATAGAAAATTTCAGAATATTCTAATTTCAAACTTAGGAAAGGATTCTGTGTTGTTCTAAGCACAACTTCTTTCTTCAATTTGTGGTTTTCTAAGTGCACAAAATAAATTCATCCTGACTCCAGACTGACAACACTGAATTGACAGCTGATAAAAGTTGTCAGCATTGCCTGTCATATTGAAACTTACCAGAGTACAAAAAAGCTTGTAAAAGCTTCAAGTTATCCTGTCAATACTGGCATTTCATTAAAGATTAATTAAGCCAAATTTGCTTGTTAATAAAGCTCAGAATATCAATCAGTTATAGCACTAAAATATGGTCCTAACTTGTATGTTATGTGGTGTGTATATGCATATTCATAGTTAGGAAATGAGATATTATAAGTCTTTTTTTTAAGTTTATACTAAAGGCAAACAGTGTACAAAAAAATGTAGAAGATTTTTAATTAAAACTAGATCTGAGCATACACACAGCCAAGACTAATTTCAATATGTGCCACAACCAGAAAAATAGGGGACAAATGAAAACCATTCCAGAATCGATTTTATACTTAACTTTTATATTGATTCATATATTAGAACAAAATTAATTTCATTTGAAAAATGAAATAGACCACTTTGTATGTCCAACTTATCGCAATATAAACTAGTGAAAAACTTGTTAAGGTTCTACCTAAATTATATATTTAATGAATTAATCAATTGATTAATTAATTAAATTGCCAGGCCCTCATGATTCTTTTGTTCTCTCATAGCAACAATAAACATGTCTTTTAAGGCTTCTGTGTTACTTGAAATCATTAACTAGCAACTTATTTAATTAAAAATAAGTTTATTCATTATATAACAAATATTTACTGATAATGTACTATGTTCTCTGTATTCTGCAAAGTGATAGAAATAAAATGGTAAACAGACACATTGCTTATATTCATGGATTTACCAGTTTACTGGTAAATAATGTACATAATGTGAACATATTTCAGTAGTCTTACCATGCAAATTTGTAGCTCTAACAAGTGTTATGAGGGAGAGATTTCCAAGACTATATGAGTCTTTGATTGGGGGATTTGATGTAGTAGGGAAGTCAAGGAAGGCTTGAAGAGGTGACCCTTGAGTTTAGATCTGAAGGATTGGTAAGAATTATTGGTATAAAGAATATGAAAAGGATCTGCCTAGGCAGAAGAGCTGCATGAAGGCCCAAAGACAAAGTAAGAGTTCAATAAAGGTTATATTGTGTTACCCCAAAGAGATATTCTAAAGTCCACATCCCTAGTATCTAGAATGTGACCTTATTTGGAAATAGGGTCTTTGCAGATTTAACAAAGTTGAAATGAGGTTATTATAGTCGGCCCTAATCCAATCCCCTTATAAAAAGGGGATGTTTGGATACAGATGTGCAGAGAGAAGACTATGTGAAAAGACACAAGGAGAAGATAACTTTTAAGTCAGGGAATGCCTGAGGCTACCAAAAGCTAGGAGAGAATCCTGGAGCACAACTTTCTCACATGCTTAAGGGGGAACATGGCCCTGCTAACACCTTAATTTTGGACTTCTGGACTCCAGAACTGTGAAACAGTAAATTTCTGTTGTTGTAAGCCATCCAGTATGTGGTACTTTGTTACAGAAGCCTTAGGAAGCTAATATAAGGCCTGAAGGCAGGTTGGTATAGATGAAAGATAACAATAAGAGTAAGTCCGTCTGAAGAGAAGATGGAGCAATAGGTAAGGACCATGGAGAGTCCTAACGGCCATTTTTAGGAGTTTTGTTTTTAGTCTCAAAGCAAAGGATTTAAACAGTATAAAAAACAGAGATAATAGTAGCTTAGACAAGAGTAGTGATAATGGCTAAGAAGAGTGTCAGTGGGAACAAGGTGGTGGATTTAATAATCATAAATAAATTACTAAAAAGCAAATTTGCTCAAGGACATCACTCCAGAAATTCTCTCCTCTCTTTTACATTAATTTTTCAATCTATATTGGATCATTTTCCTTAGCATCAAATATATTACTTCTTTCATCTATTTATTTTTGGTTGCTGGCAACAGATTGATTGAGATATAGTTGACATATAATGTACATATTAAAAATATAATGTTTAATAGTTTTGATTGATATACCATGAAGCTATTACCATGAATCGAGATAATGAACATATCCAAGTCCAGAAGTTTTCTGGTGCCCCTGTATAATGACATCCTTATCTCTGGTAGTATTTAGTACTCTGAAATCTATTTTATCTAATATGAATATAACTCCTCCAGTTTTCTTTTGCTTATTATTAATATGCATATCATTGTCCATTGTTTTATTTTTCACTTATTTCTATCTTTGCATTAAAGCGGGTTCCTTGCAGAGGAAGCAAATAATTGCATCTTGCTTTCTTATCCAGTCAGATAATCTTTGCCTTTTAATTGGGAATATTGAGTTTAAATACATTTAACGTGATTATTGGCATAGTTAAGTATTAGTCAACTATTTGCTATTTGCTTTATGTTTGTCTTATTTGTTCTTTGTGTTTTTCCCTCTCTACCTTCTTTTGAACTGAACATTTTTACTATTCCACTTTATGTGCATTGGTGGCTTATTAGCTATGATTATTTTAGTGGTTGTTTCTACCTTTAAGTAATATTAAGTGATGTACCACTTCACAGACAGTGTAAGTAGCTTATAAGAATGTGTCACTCTTACATTTCTCCTAACCTTTCTGTTATTATTGTTATGCTTATTATTTTATATATGTCAAAAAACATCAATTATCTTTGAAATATATTTAAATACTAAGTTCTGGATTGTTATTGACTGATATGTTTTGCTCTTCATTATGGTTCAGATTCTCATACTTCTTTGCATATTTGGTAATTTTTTACTGTATGCTAGGCATTATGAATTTAGCTTTGGGTGCTGGATATTTTTGTTATCCTATAAATATTCTTTAGCTTTATTCTTGGAAATAGTTAAGAATATTATTTAGTTTTGAGCTTTTGTTGTCCCACAGGCAGGATCATTCTGAGTATTCTTCTCAACTACCCCATGAATTATGTGTTTCCTTGTCTGAAAAACACTTACTATTCCCAGACCTGTATGAGCTCTGAACATTATTTCCTCTAATCCTTCCAAGTAGTTATTCTTATAGCCTTGGGTTGTTTCTTCAGCAACATGTGGTGATCAGTACCCAGCCAAATACTCAAGGGGAAATGTGTGCAGATTTCTAGAGTTTTCTCCCTGCTATTCTCTTTTCACTATGCTGTCCTCTCCAGGAAAGATTGTTTATACTTTCAATTACATCACTCATTTTCTCCTTTAAACCCCTTCCAATCTGGCTTCACTCCCTCTGAACTTCTTTTCAAGTCACCAATGACCATCATTGTGTTATAATCTAGTGGTTGATTTTCCCTCTGACCAATCTGGCCCGCATGATATTTGACCTCATCTTTTACTCCCTTCACCCACTCCACTACAGCTCTTTTTAACTCCTCAAACCTGGTATGCATGATTTTGCCCTAAAGCATTTACACTAGTTTTTCCTTCTGCTTAAAGGGATCTTTCTTCAGGTGTCTGCCTGCCTCACTCCCCTTTTTAAACACTTAAATTTTCAATAAGCCTGATCATCTTACTTAAAACCGTAATAATTTATGATAACTAGTCTCTAAAGATGACCCTCAATGAACTTTATATAACCTCTCCACCTTGAAGCTGGGCTGGCTTGTGACTTGTTTACAACTAATAGAATGTATCAAATATGACAAACTAGAACTACTGAGGCTAAGTCAGAGTAAGCTTTGTAGCTTCCAGCTTCACTTCTTGAAATACTAGCTCTCAATATGGTTCACTGACAGCTGTCTCTCTCAGAACCCAGCCTCCATGTTATGATGCCAGATTCACATGGAGAGGTCGCATATAGGCTCTTTTAGTCAGTAACTTCAGCTTACTTGGGCTGCTGGCCATGTGATGGAGTCATCTTGACCCCGCAGCCCAGACAAGAATCTTGGCTAGTATCTTTCTTTTTTAAAAAAAAAAATTTTATTTATTTATTCAGGAGAGACACAGAGAAAGAGGCAGAGACATGGGCAGAGTGAGAAGCAGGCTCCATTCAGGAAGCCTGATGTGGGACTCGATCCTGGGACCCCAGGATCACGCCGTGGGCCAAAGGCAGCGCTAAACTGCTGAGCCACCCAGGCATCCTGGCTAGTATCTTTCTGCAAGTACTTGAAGAACTCCAGCAAGAACCAACTAACTGAGCCCCGTTAAAACACAGTATTATAGGAGGTAATAATAAATTGTTTTAAGCCACTAAGTTTTGGAGTAGTTTATAGCGAAGAATAACTGAAAATCCCTTTTGTCCTGTTTAATTTCATATCCCCTGCTCTATTTTTCCTTTTTATTCTGAGCAATTATTATTCTTTATAGATTGTATGATTTACCAATTTATTATGTTTCATATTCATTTTTGTCTAGCCGTCTCCACCAGATTAAAACTCCAAGAAGATGCCAATTTGTGTTCTTCCATAATATATGTCAATTACCTAGAACAGTATGCCTGGTGCACAATTGGGATTCAATAAATACATGTATAAAGCATGAATGAACAAGGCATTCTATTATAAAAAGTTAAACAAGAATAATTTTAGAGATAATCACAAATTCACTTTAAATGTGGCCATTCCAGAAAACAAAACGCTAAAACAAGATTTCACAGAACGTCTTCTAATTTAGGGGCTTATAAATAGCAAACTGGAAGGTAACTGTTAGGAAAAATAGAAACTACTTGAAATTATTTCTGAATATTAGAAAATTGTAAGGCTCTTGGTAGTGATTGTATATTAATATAAAATTTTATGAAGTCATCTTGAACAAAAGGCCTAAATATTTTTATTCAAAAGTAACAAAATAGGGACGCCTGGGTAGCTCAGTGGTTGGGCAATGGCCTTCGGCTCAGGTTGTGATCCTGGAGACCCAGGATTGAGTTCCACATCAGGCTCCCTGCATGGAGCCTGCTTCTCCCTGTGCCTATGTCTCTGTACTCCCCCGCCCCCCGCCTCTGGGTCTCTCATGAATAAATAAATAAAATCTTAAAAAAATAAAAAATAAATAAAACTTTCTAAGGTTTTTTAAAAATAAAAGTAACAAAATAGAATTTAAAATGAAAAGGATGTAGCCGTGATTTTTTAATAGAAGGCTTTGTTACAATACCCTTTTTTGGGTAATTAAAAAGTTAACATAATTACAGTTATACATTTATTAACATCAGTTTGGCATTATTTAATGGAATATCTGCTGGAGATTGACCTGAATTTGTGTTCAAGATACATAAAATATATATTTTTTAAAAAAAGAGAAAATGATAGACATTGACTTACGTTTGGTGTCCAAACGCAGCTCAAATTGCTTTCTGTGAGTGATGTCTTACTATTCCTTTAAAGACATTTTATCTTGAAAACTATATTTCATTTCTTAGTTAAGTAAGTGATATGAAAAATGGCCATGAGTTTTTAAGGGAAAAAAGTACTTTTTAAGAATGTTCACTGAAAACCTTTTAAAACCACAGGGTCTGAATTTTAAAAACATTTAGGTAGATTTATTTTTGATATATAACCAGAATCTTGATTTCATTGTAAAAGAATCATCAATATTTGTCTTCTATTTCACATGTCAACATGCATTCCTAAACAAACCATAACAAAGAAAAATGCTGAACATGCTTCTGTAAGCTTAGAATGTATGTAAATTTTATATTAATCCTCTTTGACTCCTTCTCAATTTGAACATTTTACAAGTGTGATTGGACAGTTTATCAATTCTCATGCTCAGTGAATGTAGTCATTGAGCACATGCAGCTTAAAGCAATGAGGCATAACTACTGGGGGTACGTAGAAACATCCGTCTGGGGAGAGAGAGCACAGAATCAGCATACAGACTGACATGTCATAACATGAGCAAAGGGCAAAGGCTAAAATTTAGCCTATATTTGCAACCAAAGCCAAGCTAAGACCAAGCAGCACACTGCAGCACACCGAAAAATCATGTTTTACATGTTTGCTTTATAGACGAGACTATTTCTGTTTTATTTACCTTCGTACCATGCAACCTGCACATCTTAAAAAAAAAAAAAACCCACAAAACAATGGCATTGAGCAAGAATACATGATGTCAGTTGCTAAATAATTTACAGTGCTA
This sequence comes from Canis lupus dingo, assembly GCF_003254725.2. Classification (NCBI taxonomy): domain Eukaryota; kingdom Metazoa; phylum Chordata; class Mammalia; order Carnivora; family Canidae; genus Canis; species Canis lupus. The sequence goes on from NC_064279.1 coordinate 21,458,947, forward strand.
CTAACAGATTCTAACCTAACATTACCCCTATTCTACATTATTTTCCTTACAGAATGGAGTCTTATGGCAACTAAGTGTTAAGTAGAGTCAAAAAAGTACCAAGTATACCCTTGGAAATGAAGCTTTATATACAGAGTGACTTGAGATTATAGAGTTATTGTGGTAGAACATTTATTTAGTGTCATGCTAAGTTGGTTGCTTTTCTAAGTGCGCAGGGCCTGAGAGTGAAGTGGACACGGTGGGCACTTGTAGACCCTATCTAAATGGGGCAGCTGCTACTCACCTCGACTAGATAGTTTCCATGCTAGAACATGGGCTCAGGGCTGTCAGGGGTTTGATTCACGAAAGAAAAGCTAGAAATATGTATTTATCATGTCAAATCTCTTAACTAATAAATATTAAAATTTATTTCATTCTTCCATGCTCTATGTAAGGCAAAAGAACAAAAAACCTAAAACACACACACACACACATTTGTAGATTAAATTTGGTCCAGTTTACTAGTTGGAGGTTATGCCTCTACTCTTTTTCCAAACAATGACCATCAGAAGAACCTCTCTAAAATTTCCTAACTTTCCTCATCTACCAAATTATCTACACTAATAAGGTAGCAAAGAAAAAAAATGCTGTATTTCTGTTTTAGGCTAATTCCTTCAACTGTGCTCAGTATACCAGCTCCCAAAGCCTCCATTTTTCATTCTTTCATTTTACATCTGTTTATTGTCTACTTTGTACCTGGTACTGGTTTAGCTTCTTAGATATCAGGAATGAATAAGGCATCTTAGTACCCTATTCTCAGAAAGCTTATATTCTTTTTTTGGGGTGGGGAGATGATCAGTTGATAGGAAAATATGATTAATTTCATTTAGTAATAAATGCTTTGAAGAATATTAAGATATTAAGACAAGTTCATCTATTAGATAATGAGTACCTGTGTGGGTCCTTTTATTCTTTTAAGTTTTTATTTAAATTGCAGTTAACATACAGTATAATATTAGTTTCAGGTGTACAACACAGTGATTCAACACTTCTTCCACACAATACTCAGTGCTCATCACAAGTGCACTCTTTAATCCCTATCACCCACTTAACCCATCCCCCCATCCATCTCCCTTCTGGCAACCATTTGTTTGTCCTCTACAGTCAAGAGTCAGTTTCTTGGTTTGCCTTTCTCTTGCTTTTTTTTTCTCTCTTTGCTCATTTGTTCTGTTTCTTAGATTCCATACTTTAGTGAAACCATATGGTATTTGTCTTTCTCTGACTGACTTATTTTGCTTAGCATAATAACTAACTAGCTAACTCTCTAGCTTCATCCACATCATTGCAAACAGCAAGATTTCATTCATTTTTTAAAGATACAATCAGAGTTAAGTTTTGGCCATGTTAAGTCTGAGATGCTTATTATACATACAAGTGAGGTGTCTAATTGGCAGGTGGAAATATGAGTTTAGAGTTCAGAAGAGAGGTCAGCAGTGGCCATTAATATTTGAGACCCAATAGCATATGGGTTGTAAAGCCATGGGACCAGGTGAAATAATTTAAGGAGCCATTATACAGAGAAAAAAGGGGGGAAAAATCCAAGGCATAGCTCCAGGACGCTCCAATATTTAGATGAAAGAGGATTTTAGATAATAGAAGAATCAAAGAAAGGAAATAAGAAATACCTAGTGAGGCAGGGGAAAAGCCAAAAAGAGTGGTGATGCCACAGAAGCCAAGAAAAAATAGTTCAAGAAGGAGGGCCTAAATGGTTCAATCTGTTGAGCATCTGCCTTCAGCTCAGGTCATGATCCTGGGGCTTAGGGGATCCTGGGATTGAGCCCTGCATTGAATCCCTCATTGAGCTCTGCATTGGACTTCCTGCTTGGTGGGAAGCCTGCTTCTCCCTTTCCCTCTGCAGTTCCCCCCAACTTGTGCTCACTCACGCTCTCTCTCTCTCAAATAAATAAATAAAATATTTCCAAAAAAATCATTCAAGAAGAAGCAAATAACCAACTATTTAGCTGGAGATCCAGCAAAATTAAAAGAGTAAATAGCTATTGAAATTAGCATTGGAGCATGGGGGTCACTTGTTCTAAGAGCTATTTCAGTTGAGTGATGGAGTTATATGGAAAAAAACTGACTCTGCAACTTTATCTTAAAATTATTCCTCTTTTATACTCATCAATTCGGTGAATGATACCACAAAATTATTCAAGTGAAAAAAAAAAAAAAACCCAAACTAGGAGTTATTCTTGTTCCTTTCTTTTACTTACCTGCTGCATCAAATAGATCAACAAGTGTTTTTGATGCTGTCCTCTAAATACATTCTTAATCTGTCAATCATTTTTCTCTTTCTCTGTGAAGGAGAAAAGACAGACAATAGACAGTGTCTTCCAATAAGTGTATTGTGAAAGTGAACCAAGAAGAGGAATTATAGCTGCAGGGAAGTGTGCTTAGAAAAGCTGGTTTTCTAAAGTAAGAAGATTTTAGAATATGTATACTGCTAGGATTTGATTCAGTAAAGATGATGCAAGAGAGCAGACAATTGCAGGAGCCAAGTTCATGAGGAGTGAGCAGCAGTGGGAGCTAGAGCACAAATAGAGAGATTTGATATGAATAGAGACATTTCATTTAATGCAAAAAAACCAGAGGGGGGATGGATATAAGCCTAGTTATAGGTAGGCAGGTACATTCTGTAATGAAAATGGGAAAGCTTTACACTGAATCTATTTTATCAGGATCATCATTTGAGAAGAGAGAATAAGTGGAAAAGAGCTAAGGCTGGAGGTAGGGCAATCACTGGAAAAAGGAGGAGGTTTGAAATACTAATTTTGGATAGTGTCAGACTAAGTATACGGTATAGTGGGATCGTGGAGCATTAACAAATGCTATTTGTCATTTATGGTCATATATTTAGAGTGAAATAAGACAACATTATTATATATTATAAGACTTGTACCATTTAGTAGGCTGAATAATGGTTCTTCTCAAATATCAGGTTATAATCCCTGAAACCTATAAATATTACCTTCTATGACAAGAGGGACTTTGTAAATATGATTAAACTAAGGATCCTGAGATAGATTATTTGTTTTTTTTCTGAATCTGTCCTAAATGTAATCACATTAAGATTATAATGTAATCTTACAAGAGGGAGGCAGAAGGAAGTTTTGTCAAAGAATAAGAGAAGGTGATATGATGAGAATAAATTCAGCTTATTTTAAGCCACTAGGTTTGTGGTCTTTTGTTATAGCAGCAATAATAAACTAATACATTGCCATGCCATGAAGGCAGGGAAGATGATATAAAACTCAAATGGAAAGAAAAGCCTAAGGATGTCTCTGGTTTTCTCTTTTATTTGGTCTCATGACTCTATTTCAAAGATGTGAAAAATGAGCTTAAGGAGGATGCCATTCAGAAAGAAGCCTGACCACAGCCAGGCCTGCTGAGCGGAGAACGATAGGATGCTAGGCAGACTCCAAGCTGTCTGACCACCCCCAAAGATGAAAGACACAGAAGAAAAGGTGGGATTGAAGTACACCACATCAGAATACCAAACTGCTATATTATACTTGAAGAGGGAACATAAAGTTGAAATTGAAAACCTACAGGCTCGGCTTGAACTTTAGGCATTTCATATCCAACGTGAGCATGCATTGTTTACTCATGAAAATCTCAAACACAAGATAGAACATTGGTGGTGAGGAGAATGTGAGATATGAGAGATATGTGTATCTCCACTGAAAATAACAGTTCTCCAAAGACGCACAGAAATGTGTGCATCCAGACAAAGAGACTTTCCTCAAAAACTGTGAAAGTGAGGGCAAGATAACCAGAAGTAACCAGATAATACCCGAAAAGCTGAATATCTCCTCTTTAAGCCAACTGTCTCCCCCAAATGACAACAAAGCCATCCAGGTACCACTTCAGTCTGTGGAAGGCATCTCACGGAGTCAGCAAAAGTCATCACCTTCCCTTCCCACAAAACCCCTACCAGCAGCCATCCCTCCCCACCCTTCTCTCCTACTTGGACTTGGACCTTTGCCATCAGAACCTCCACCACCACCTCCACCACCTCCTCTACCACCAAGTGCTGGGCCTCCAACTCCTCTGCTACCACTTCCGAACTCCCATACTCTGCCCAACAGTGGGGGCCTCCTCCTGCTCCAACACCCCCAGGACATGCACTCCCACCTCCTCCTGGACTCTTTTTCCAGAGTTGGCCTTTCTTCCATCCAAAATCCTTGTAGGCCACACATTGAGCCAAGTTGTCCCATGAAGCCTTTTTACTTGACTAGAATACAAATAAGTGATTTTTAAAAAGCCAAAATGATACACCAACTTTCTGTGATTCCTTAGAAGGAAGTACCTATTCAGGATACTAGTGAATTTGAGTATTTATTCTCCAAAGATGCAAATCGGCAGAAGAAAAAAAACCTCTGTCAGAGACCTAAAGGAAAAAAAAAAAAAAAAAGGTTGAAAAGATCCTCAAGTTATTGCATGGAAAACAATCTCAAACTGTGGGAATCTTGATACCTAGTTTGCATTTAGAAACAAAGGATTACAACAGGTCATTTTTAATGTGGATGACTCTGGTTGATCTGGAGACCCTGGCTGCCTTATATGAAAATAGAGCCTACAAGGATGAATTGGTTAAAATAAAATATTACAAGGCATCCAAAGAGGAAGAATTGAAGTTGCTGGATAAACTGAGCAGTAAATATGCTTGAACATCTTTCTTTGGGCCAAAATGAGAAGTATAATTTCTGCCTCCCAGCTCTGAATAATTGTACCAATTGCACCAAAATTGTGCTGGGACCTATGTCATAGCACCATTATCCTCATCACCTATTGTATGAAGCAGAATGACCTGACTCTTGGAGAAAGCAGCCAGGAGATTTATGCTTCTGTATATATGTCTCAACCTTTTCCTCATCCCTCATGATTCTCCTTTCTTGTTCTAGCAGCTTGTTAATTCTTCCTAGACTAAACATTCTGGCCAAAAGGGTAACTGAGGAAGGAAGAAATCATTGCTGTGTTTGAAGTTCTGTTGATGGAGTTAAAAAGATGTTAGAATTAAAATTGATTTTTCTAAATATCGTATCCAGTAAATACAGCCTGAATGTGCCAGATTTTCCCCAAATCCCTCCACTTTCTCTGTCCAATTGGCATGTGACCTTTTTATCCTCTTTGTGCTTGTTTCTCTATTCCCTTTCTAGAGTTGTTTGCTGAATGGTTTGGATTGTCATGCTACAACCTTTGAAAACCTAGAGCTCTAATGGGGAACTGAGTGACTCTTGCCTTGACTGGACTCTTGGGTCTGCAAACCACAGATAAGCATATGGGGTTCTGTAGCCCCTGGGCCTCACTCAGCTTTTCATGGCCCAGGACTAAGAATATGGGTCCAGAATGGATAGATGGATCCTTTGCCTGTTGCCACCTTGAGTGTTTCATGTTCAATTCAGGCCACTCTTCTCAGAGCGGAAATGAAGCAAGGGATAGAAAGAAAGAAGAAACTAAACAATCAGGTTTAGGATGGCACATGAGCACTAGAGGCATCTAACTTTCTATGGCTTGGATTGAAACTTTCATGCCTTGACTCTGGACTGAACATGGAGCTCAACACGGGGCTTGATCCCATGACTGGGAGATCACAACCTGAGCTGAAACCAAGAGTCAGAGGCCAAAGCAACTAAGCCATCCAGGTGCCCCTAGTCTCTAACTATTAAAGAACTATTAAAGAAATTATTTCCATAGATATATATGTATTTCTTCACTAAAATACATATGAATGGAATTTATACATAATGTTAGCTCATTTTCAAAGCATCCTATCTTCTTTTGAAAAATCTAGCCTGAATTCTTTAGGTATTATTTATGAGATATCGAAAAATAACACACCATATTTGTGTCTTTTTTAAAGTTTTGGCTGTTATAATGAATATTACATATTTCTCAAGTGAGTTATTTTTGAGACAAATGTATATTCCATCATACTGTAATTAGGACCACAACATTTCCTAGAATGTTGCTTACATCTTAATGAAAGGATAATCATGCCCATGAAGCTTTATATTTTAGACATTACATTTATTTCTCTGTGGTTCTTTCACTTTGAGGAAACAATTTTCATTCTTTTTCATTTTTAATGCATCATGTACCAAGTGGAAAAAAAAAGATTGTCTTAAATGAAACTGAGTGTTGTCTGTTGATAACAATTCCAATATCTGTATGAAGCCCCTTTTCTCTCCTTGTGCAGATTGTTTAAATTCTCCATTTCCTTTTATTGAGGATTTCTTAGATGTTTCTAAAATTGCTTTTATTTCTGCATCTTTTTAAAGATGATCTATATGTAGAGAGGATTACAGTCTGCAGTGACATGGGAACCTAAGAAGCCAACTGGGACCAAAAGGAAGGGGAGGCAATACCAATTATGATATAAGAACAATAAGAGTACACCTTTGTAGAGTCTTTTTAAATTTTCAAAAATTTTTCATCATATAATGATACTTCATAATATATCATAATCTGCAGCACACAGAAGCTGAGATCTGAGCATGTTACAATTTATTGAATTACAAGAGAGCAATTTTACAAAATTAAAATTTCAAAGTGGATTTTCTTTTGACTGTTCTTTGGAAAGGCCTGTTTCTTTAGTTGAAATAAGTCAAGAAGATTTAAGATTGGCCCTAAATAAAATAACTTCCTCATGGGAGACGAAGCCTGACAGTAAGTAGTGCTGGCACCCATATTCACTGAAGTGGGCTCCTCCCTGGGTTTTATCATGGACTGTGTTATTGTTCACCTGTACGTTCGACCCTTCTCTGTGGAAAGATTATACCTGGCCATAAAAATTGAACTCATGTATACCCATATGGGGTGTTTTGGTCAATGAAATGTGAACAAAAGTATAAGATATTGGTTTGTGGTAGAAGCTTTAAGAGTTGGTACATGCTTAGCCATTCTCTTTTCCCCTCTCCTATGATAAGGGGACATATTGTGTCCTAAAAGAAGATGCTAATGACAAAGCTACAGGCAACCAACAATGGATATGTATGATAAGTGAGAAAGAAATCTTTGTGTTATAATTTCACAGATATGTTGGAGTCATTTGTTACTGAAGCACAATCTAGACTGGCCTTGCTGATACTAGTTTGTTCAGAGTATTAGGGACTTCAATATCCTATTCTCTAGTGCTGCTTACTTATTCCCTTTGTAATATTCTGATCTAATGTGGTCAAATGGCACTTCTTTTGATCTTCCATTGCTAAGAGAACACCAATATTTAAAAGATTTTACTAAAACTAGGTGTTAGAAAACTGTGAAACAAACCCAGAATCTAGTGTGATTCCTCATATTTCTACTGATGTCCCAGTTCCATATGGAACTCCAGGATAAAAACATCTTGACAGAAGTCTCTCCTACTCTTGGCTAGCAGTTGAGTGGCTCTTACCGTCGGTAGCAGATGCTTCAGAGGTACACAGATCAGCTTCCTTTTCAAGAAAGGACTCATTGCCCAGCTGTGAGAAGCATCCATTAAACTCAGGTTCACCTCAGCTTGAGTTAGGGCCATCTTCTCCTACGAGGAGCCTCAGTAAGTGACTAAGCCAAAATCTAGTATAAGCACCTTGCCATTTCCTTTCAATGGGGCACTTCTTTAAGGGGTGATCTCTGCTCTGAGGCTCCCAACTGAGTGCCAGAGACTTTGTCAGATCTCCTTGCTATCTGGCAGTTTCCCCTGCCCAGTCCTTTTTCCTGCTTCTTCACAGATACTACTTGCCAAGGTAATTTTGTACTTCTCACTTTGGCTTGGCATCTGCTTCTCAGGGGGACAAACTTGCACAATATTCACCTACTTTATGAGAATGCCTTCCTAGATATAAAATCGGGACTACACAGACAACCCAGAAAGAATGCCCCCCACCCCCATCCTCTTCTTCCTATGGCTATCCTTCTCAGCGCTTGTCTCCTGTCTGTTTATTCACGGGGCAGCTTTACCATCAGATATGAAAAGTTCTCCTTGATAATTTTCTCAAGTGCAAAGTGAAGATAATAAAAGTAACTTCACCATAGAGTTGCACCAAGAATTAATAGCCACTGTTACTAAGTACTCCTTTTTTTGGCAGGTTTTGCATGTGCTAATTTCTTTCATTCCCTTAGCAGGTGAGGCAGGGCAAAGAGAGGATTAGTAGCACATAGCTAGTAATAGGTTGAGCTGGGACTGGAGCCTAGACAATGACATCATAGCCCATTACTTAACCACATAGGTCAGCTCTCTCTCCGGAAACTTTGTGAAGAACCTAGCAACATGCCTGTTTTGGATTTAAGTTTACCATTTGTTGGACTAAACATTTGATAAATGTTAGATACAATGATTATTTATTCATTTTCAAAGTTGAAGGAAAAATAATTTGAATATAATTTGAAGGAAATAGAGGACATTTAAAAGAAAAAGCCAATTCAGTGAATTTGAACTTTATCTTGAGGGCATTGAGGAGTTATTGAGAAGTATTAAGATGGGCCTGACATTCAGATTTATATGTTAGAAGACGGATTCTACTTGTAGTGTGGTCAGTGAACTGAGCTTGGCCATAAATGTAGTCAAGGAAATGGTGGAATTTATTCACACTAAAGATTAGGGCAAGCTGAAGTATGGAAGTAGCAACAGGAATTAGAAAAAAAAAATTGAAACAAAATTTAAGAAACTCATGTTTAGACTAGCCTTGACATTAAATTGAGTCATGTTAATCTGGACATTTAATCCATCTGTACTTCAGTTTATTCCTTTATAGAAAAGAGTCTTTTGGATGTGGATGAGGTAAATGCTAAAGTGTTTTTAAAAATTGTATAGTATCTACTTAGAAAGAATGAGGGGGAAGTTATGGGGAGGGGAGGGAGGGAACAGAGTAGATGTAATTGTAGGCATGAATGCAGTGGAAGAGATTTGGAATAACTTTGTTTTAGAAGCTTCGTGCATTAATGGCATTCTTAAGAAAGCATTTTTTTAAGGCAAAAATCTAAGTAGAGGGCATTTAATACCACAGTTTATATTCTTCTAGCATTCCAATGTACTTTTAAACTCCCTTAACATAATAAATTTACTTTTTAGTCTTAAGAAAGAGGACTTACAGCATCTTAGAACTGTCACTTAAACATGAGGAAAAAGGTCAGTCATAGTAGGGATATTTGGTACTTTAGTGAAAAACATTAAGCAAGCTCCTAATAAAACCAACTTTCCTTTTAAAAAAAGATCCAGGACTTATGCAAATCAAAAAATACTGGCAATCAGAGAAAATAATTTGCTATAGAGAATAGTGAGTTGAATCGATATCTCAAATAATACAGATAATTACAGGGAAAGTAAAGAAATAAGCTCCACTTTACTCTCTTGTGCTTTGGCAAATTGTGTTGCATCTGCTACAGACCTGGCAAAGTAAAGTGTATCATTTTGGAAATTGCTGCTGAGTGTGGTTATTGCACACTACCACAGTGGAGATTTCCACAGTCATTGCAGAACTGAGGTGACAGGGTCAGTAAGTGTTAGCACTTTTGGGGCTCTTTGTCAGTCTACTGAATAGCTGACATCAACTTCAGGAGGCAGAAAAGTATCAGGGTATATTTTCATTTGGCATAGCTTCAACAAATAATGGTTGAGTGAATAAAATTTTTACTCACTTGTTTATACTTTTATGAGGTTTCTTGAGTGTTTACTTAAATGAGAAGTCTAGATGATAATTGATTTTAAATTTTCATCTGTTATCATTCTAAAAATTGTCCAGAAAGAATCCATATTTTATTTTTAAAATATCAGTAAATGCAAATGTAACAGTGAAGACAAATGCAATAATATTAAATATTTATTCTAGTTTAGGGTACCATCACTTCTTGTCTGAAATACTAAGATAGTCTATTTACCTGGTATTTTGTCTTTCTGTAGACTTTCTACACAATGTAGCCAAAGAGATTTTTCTGAAATGAAAATCTGATCATGGCATTCCATGTTTAAATATCTCATTGTTTTACCTATTTAAAAAAAACACACAAAAACTTTAGTAGGTTACTACTAATACATAACTAATGCTATGTAAGAAATCACATCAAAACTTTGTTGCCTAAAACAACAAAAAATCACTTCCTTTCTTCACCATTTCTGTGGGCCTATGATTCAGGAGTGGTTTGGTTCAAAAGGATGTGAATAATAGGAATCAAAGATCACTGGGTACCATTTTGGAGGTTGGCTATCATAGTTGCTTTTCTTTTTTTTTTTTTTTTTTTTTTTTATCATAGTTGCTTTTCATTTGTTTAGTTTGAGGTAAAGTCCAAACTCTAAGACGTTGCTTACAAAACCTTTCATGATATGACCATTTCTTATATCTTCATTCTGCTACTTCCTGGATCATGCTCAAGCCATTAAAAAAAAAAAAATCCCTATTCAATTCTTCTAATGTACCATTCTATTCCCACTCTCATCTTAGATCTCATATTCCCATTCTGTTAATTGACTCACTCCTACTGATTCTTAATGTTAAATTATTAGATATTTAAAAAATTATTAGATATTAATTACTCTTTTATGAAAGTTTCTCCTTGACTTCCCATTAATTAATGGGTGACTTGGTTCTGTACCTCTGTAATATCTTGTCTTTCTTAAATTATAATATCTACCATATTTTTTAATGATTACTTCCCCCGCCCCCGTGTATATACTAGTAGCCTTTGAGATCTATAAGGGAAGGGGCTTTGCATGTTTTGCTCATCATTTTACCTCATTGCCCATCCCAAGCCTGAAATGTAGAAATATTTGTTGAATAAATGAACAATTATACAAATGAATGTAAGGATATCTTGACTCTCAGTAAATGACATTCTTCTAATTTTATAAGAAAATGGACACAATCTAATGGGTAAGCTCACTTATAATTATTTTCATTTATCTCTCTTTATAAACATTGAAGGCAGAAAAGAAAAATCTAATGTAATACATCAAGACTAGGTTTTAGTTCTGTGATAACACTGGTAATTTGTTGATTCCAGAAATACATGTCCTATATTTTTCTTCCAAAGGTCAATGAAAACAAATATAAATGATTTTACCTATCTAAGTTATAGGTTGGTACTCTGACATCTGAGAATCAATGAAAGCCAATTAAGATTTTCTACCAAATTAAAATTATTTTTCTTTCAAAGCTGTTAAATCACAATTTTGTGGTTAATGTAGACTGAGTAAAAATTTTCATATCTGTAAATTTAGTACCACCTATATATTACTTTTATATTCTAGTTTTAAGGATGAACAAAAACATCATTTAGCAAAATATAGTGTTATTAATTAACTGTACAAAACAAAGATCACTTAAAGATATCTCTATGAATTTGAAATGTTTTCATTAAACATGTCACTAAATGTAACCAAATCACTATTCACAGTAAAATATTCTGCTCAGCATAGCACTTATAAAAATAGTAACTTTTAAGAAAAGTATTTAAGTGGTAAAGTTTCCATGAATGTTTTTAATATTCTAACAGTGTTAGGATATCTATTTCTCCTGAAATATTAAATGACAGCTATATGAGGGGAAACAGAAGGGGATAGTTCATGTCCCATATTACTAATTAGGGTCTCTGAGTAAGTTCTTCATGTAGATTGATGTAACATCTGTAATACCAGCTGAATGAGCAGGACCTGGCTGGTTACTTGCCTTGCTTATACTCATATTTCTAGTAATAATGCCTCTGGAGGTCACATGTATCCTTTGCCATAAGATGGACTTATGTGACAGACACTTTTCATAAAATTCCCCAAACTAGAACAATTACCTTGAATTTTACCAGTATAGCTTTTACATAGAGCAAAAGCTAATACCATGGTATTTGATAACCAGTTCATGCATTCTGTGACCTTGTCATATATTGGCATCACTTATCCATCACAAAACCTGAATTTTTAAAAATTATTCTTTAATAATTTGTGGTTTGAGACATAGATATTGCAGATAAAACTGAAAAGGAATGTTTGAGGCTCCTTTCTATGATACTTATGTAAGGTCTGTTTACAGGAGGGAAAGACCATTTGCTTCCAGATTTGGGGTATTTGAACATATTCTTGCAAATTCAAAAACAAGTTATTAAATTTTAAAAAAGGGAAAAATCCAGTATTTTGAGTTATGCCTCAGCTTATCAAAGTTTGAGACTATGTCATGTACTCATGATAAAAGTTTCCATTGATTAAATAGAGTTTCATTTTACTTGTGCCAACTTAATGAATATTACAAAGAAATCAAGATGCTAGGAGGAAGAGTAATACTACTGAAAACTAATATTATGGACCTAACTCTCTGGCTTTTGAAGTTAAAAAGATAGAATTTTATTAACCAATAAAGAAAAGTTATAAACAAGTATGAATATAGTCAGATGCTCCTTAAAAAGTTGTTAGAGTATATTTGCTTTTATCATTTGTAAGTGCATTTCTTAGAATATACTAGTTTGTTTAACCATAGCCTAAATGCAAATTTTTAACTCCAAGAATGAGTTATGTTGAAAATAAAATTAATTTTATTTTGAAAATAAAATTTACTGTATTTTGCGTATATTATTTTGTTATTGAAACTACCAGTGTGCAAGTTACTGTGCAAAAATTTTAAAGTTATAAGCGATGACATGAATATTAAGGAAAATTACAGAATTATATTTAATTCACAAGCAGTTATTTAATAATTTTAGCCTCACTTATTATATCTAAACATAAGGTCTCTTACGTCTCTAGCACCAGATTGTGAATCTGTATCTATGTATTGAGTAATAATGTAACATTTGTCATAAGCATTATAACTCAACATCCAAAAATGTACTTTGGGATGTGAATCACACTGTATGGATGTGTTGTGCTCATGTGTTATTGTCAGGACACTGACAAATTGCTATGGCAACTAGTTGTAAATAAATATGACATAATTCTCTTCGTAGATGTTAGTGAAATGGGTGTTCTCCTAAGGTCTAAGATTCAATAGTTTTTCTCTGAGGTCCTCTAAGTTTCATGGCAAAACTTCAGTGATCAATAAGCTCATTACTCAAGTAATCTATACCATTTGTATTAAGAGTTCATCTTAAGTGCTGAGACTAGTATCGAAGTAACTCGAGATGTTGACAATGTGGTTAATTTTCTTTCCTCTCATCCTTATAGGATGTGATTGAAATTTATCATTTAGTAAGTTTTTAAATCATCATCTAATGACCATACTGTTTCCTCATTATATGCTAGATAAACAGTAGGTAAATAAATAGCTTATTTTCAGCAACAATCCATTCTGGTGATATTTTAAATTACAATGATACAAGAATTAAAAACAAAAGCAAAAACAAAACAACCCTCAAAACTGTGGAAGTGACTAGAAATGTTTTAGTGTGTTGGTAATATGCTAATTATTCTAGATATTCCTTATAACAGACTGCATAAATCTTCAGCTTCAATTTCAGTCAATAATTTGTTATTGATGTTTCCTTGGTGGCACAGGATCATAAACAACTAAATTAGCATGGCCCAGTCTTCCAGCTTATTGCCTGTCACCCAATTTTCAAGTTGATGGATTTTTCTCTCAGGTGTTAGGTGATTTTTAGATAAATTGTTTTGGCTAAAATTGTCTTTAAATATTGGGTAGTAAATATGTGTTGGCTTGATCTGAAAACTTAAAATATCAGCATCTTAGATCATTTAGAATAGTGTTTATTTTTCATTATAAAATTCATGCATGCATATATAAGGAAATATTTAGAAGTAAACAGAAAAATAAAAACTCATTTGTAGTTCCCAAAACAAAATAATTATTAACATTTAAATGCAATTTATTCTAATTGTTTCTATATTTATATATTTTTTTCATATACTTGTAATTACTTGTTTGTTTTACATATCTCTGTAGACTTCTAACGCCATCTATATCATCTAATATACTCCTACTATATAGTAGATGTTTAACAAATATGATAAACTAAATACATGAAATATATCCAGGTGCCGAAAGAATGCATATTTATGATACAGGTAGAAAGTCCAAGGGTTTTTACAATTTTGGGACATACTATTCTATTATCTATGTAAATAGCATTCTCAAGACTGTAACTCAATTTATATAGACCACATATCTCCTAGAATAGTGTGACACAGTATGCATATTTATGTGTGATGCATATACATACATACATAATACATAAATTACATACATACAGTAGCCATAAGTATGTGTCAATATATTTATCAACCTATGGGTAATAGCCTCAAGATTGAATCCATTTTAATTTAATTATTTAATTTAATTTAATTTAATTTATTATTTATTTAATAAATATTTTTGTGCACTGATACTGAGCTAAGGGCTAGGAGAGCAAGGTACTAGCATGATAGGTACTATTCCAACACTCTTTGAAAATATCTTAGGTAATAATGTATGAGTGTTAAAGGGAGACTTCCACTGATATTGCAGTTCTAAAATGTTTAGCAGTTCTATGACATGGGCAGTAGTCAGTATACTTATCCTCACATTCCACACTGAGATGCTGAATCATCTATGCCAGAATTGTAAAAAGTGTTGAGAAATGATTCTGGTAATATCACCCACCCTCCACACCTGATTTTTAAAAAAGGACTGAGAATTCATTCAAATGTGAGATTTGGAAAAGAAGATATTTTTCACACAAGTCAGAGTCCTGTGACATTTGCCCTCCTTTCTCTCTAGGTTGGGAGGAAGAGCTCTCTCCCTTCCTGCTATACCACAGGTGGATGTCTCCAAGAAAATCATTCCGAGAATTTGATTGAGTCCTCTAGGTGTGGAGCAATATGAAAGCTAGTTCATGATTTACTACAAAAATAAAAATAAAAGTGTCTTGAGGCAAGAGAATAGCTAGCTGCCATGCTTACCTGACACCCTAGGCATTAAGGGACTCTTCTTGTGATGGCAAGGGAGGGGCCATATTTCTTGTGATTGGCTGTGGATGCCACACAAGAAAGATAGCATGAAAAATCTTGAAAAGAGCTTTGTCCAAGATGACCTTCTGAAGGCACATAGTGACCACGGCAAAAAGAAGCTGGAAGCAGAATACTAAAAGACGCTATAACTTGCCTATATGGAGAGGAATCACAGTCTAAAAATAACAAATGGAGGTCACCAGTGGGGACTCTGAAGAAATTGCAAGTATCCTAATGAAAAGAAAAATAAAGAACCCAGATTTTTGGACCAATCACTACAAGGTGTCAATGATGTGACAACTGGGCCAAAACTTCTGCCTTGTTCATTTCAAGCCAAACTAAAAAAGAGAAAATTTAAAGTGGATAACATATCATGGTTATTATATTAGACTAGACTCAACAAGACATGGTATTTTTAATATTTTAAAATCAAGAAGTAACTTGAAAAGCAAATGACATTTGATTAAAAGTTTATCTGTCATGGGGAAACTGTGAACAAAGTTTAGAGTTGTATTATTCTTGCACTTTCTCCAGCCTAGTTTATTCTAGTAATAGTCACAAAAAGCCATGACAACAAAATATCACAAGTTCTATTATATAAGAAATGTAGATGTTATAGGAGGATAGAAAGCTTTGCTTCTAGCTACCTGAGCTATTTGATAAATAACAACTATTCCATGATGGTGGATGTGAAGGGGAAGTGATCTTGGGTCCATAGTAAATCCTGCCTAAGATAGTAACTATAGAGGTAAAGTGTCTCCAAGAACTAGGTGGAAAGAAAACCAGATGTTGATTTGGGTTAAAAAAAATAAATAAATAAATAAAAAAGAAAGAAGGAAATCTATATCTTATGCCTCGGAGTGTGCAGTGGAATATTCTCAGTGTATTCAATTTTCTCCCTGGTGTCTACCAAGAACTCACAAAAGCATCCATAAGGGGGAAGAAAACTTTAAAAAACTTGTCAGGCTAAAAAATTGCTAAGCCAGCTTACAATAATTCTAGTCAGGTAATAACTTTCATGCTCTTCTCATCTTTATTTTCTTCCTTCACTTTGATCCTAGAGGGGAGATAGAAACAGCAGCTAATAGGTGATAGGGCCGGGGGATAAAAGATCTTACAGTTGAACAAACTTGGAACCCTAGATTAATTGTATGGTGCAGGGAATTTGTAATTACTAAATCAAACAATGTCTTTGATTTTTAAGTTACCCTAATTTTCCCATTCCCTGTAGTAGGAACTAACACAAGGGGCCCCTATTATATGCCAACATGGTTCTAAGAGCTTTTACCTCTACTAACTCTTTTAATCCTCACCACAGCCCTGGGATGTAAGAATTGGTAATATTCTGCATCTTATAGAGGATAAAACAGAGGCATAGTTAAGTAATTTGTAAGTGACACTCAAGGATTGGAAGTTAAAACCTGGCAGTCTAGTTCCAGAGTATTGTACATGATCCTAACCATTATTTTATATGCTGGAAGTAAAGATAAATGTCAGGGATCTGTTCTAATTTTCATCAAGTACCTGACATAGGGAACTCTGCTTCTCCCTAAGCAGGTTTGAATAAATAGAGAGAAATAATAAAGTGGTTTCTACAACTTTAATTCCCTGTTCAATGTACAGATTGCTTACCTGTCCTTTAGCTGATAGAAGCTATTGAAGAATTTCAAAATAATTTTTCCTATGATGGAATCTCCATTTTGGTGTGATCACCCTGACTACTGTGTATTTTGGTTTAGTGGGGTACAAGAGTGGAAGAAAATGGGTAGATTAGAAAGACTATTATGCACTGATAAGTGTCTGAACTAGGAAATGGAGATGGATACAAGAGGAGAGATTCAAGATATAAGTATGAGAAGAATAGATAAAACCTAAGTATTGATCGGAGGTAGGGTTAAGAAAGACTTATATGTGTCATTGATATTTTGTGTGTGAAACTAAGAGTATCATAAAATTAGAGTAAGGATTACATTAGAAAATTCATGGCAGATACTTAGCACTATGTACTATAAATGACTAAGAAACTTTGCTGAGGTGGGAATAGCTTGGGTCCTATCACCTTGTGCTTATCCTAGAGAAAGTAATATAAACCCTCTGGACCTTCTCTGACTCTTCTATGAAGCACTAGTACCTTCTTCATGGTTTGTAGAGGGATTACATGAAAAGGACTCCTATTAAAGAGATTAGCACAATTCCTCGCACACAAAAGCTCTCAGTTGATACTAACCCATCTTCTACTAGACCCTTTTCTTTCCATCTACCTAACATTACCAATATGGCTCTTTGAAGTAATTTCTACACACCACTAAACCACATGGCTGTTCTAAAAGAGAAAGCTGGTTTCTCATCAAGATACTTCATTGCTGTTTCGTAAATAGGAAAGATCCTTTAGATTTTGTTGTCTACTGACAAAACTATTGTTTTGGCATGATACAAGTGCAGAGGATACTAGGATGTCATGCATTCCACATGCATGATGGATGAAAACAACTAAGTAGGAAAATAATTGACAGCTAACTACAATGTGCAATATTATTTCAAGTAGGAAGTGAAAAAACATACCAAGGGTTAAAATTTCCCCCATCTATCTATTTAAGGCTTCCATCAAAGGTGTCACGTTCTGGGACATTTTTGATATTTTATTTTCTGTATTTCATACATGTTCTCTAATTTGGTTCTCCTTCCTTCATATTTAAACATACAGTAAGTCTGCTGAAGTCAAGTTAAAACTTTTTTGGTTTACTTCATTTTTATCTCAAACGTATGACATTTGGAGACAAACTTATTGTTAAAATTTTGATTTTTCCAATTATGTAAAGAGTTAATAGGCAATAAAATATTCAATGTATTGCAGAAACACTGTTCCACATATCAAAATGGGGACAGAGATAAATGATTTATAGATTGATACACAACTCTATTGTATCATGGCTTGAACTGTTAAGAGACTGGTATATAAGATAATTTGGAGGTATCAGAAGTTCAGGTTATAAACAAATCCTATAATTATAAGTTGAAAAGTGCTTGAATCTAGAAGCAAACCCCAAATTTGGATTCAAGGAAAAATTGTGGGGGAAAAGAGATGAACAAAGATGTTTTCCTTAACCAAGATGGAGAACAAGAATCTTCCCAGCCAGGAAGTTAATGTCTTAAATTGCTATTGTTTTGGCATCATTTATAATCATTTACCAACTGCCTTTTGAGGGTTAATCAGCTTATTTTTGGTAGTATTTTTTGTGAGGGCAATTTAATTTCTTTTCTTTAATCTATCATTCCTAATTACCTTCAAGATTAACTCTATACAACTTAAATCACATTTTGCTACACTTTATAGATCCTGGGATTGTCTTGTCACTATATTGTCATCCACATAGTTCTAAAAATTCTATTTGCAATCTGTAGGACCTGGAATGGTAAACACAGCCAGAATTAAAATGTATTGACATGTGAATATATAAGTTATTTGATATCAGTGAGAAAAACAGAAATGCAGTCATACCCCGAACTTCAGTGTTTTCATATTCTAAGCCTTTGAAGTGTTGCTTTCCTTTGCTGTACATCTTTTGGTTCATAGTTTGTGCTTTATTTTTTTTCCTTGTAGAGTTTGTTGATTCACTTAGAGTTGGAAAGACAGAGGAATTGTTTACTAAAGATAGATTAATAAAGATAATTGTTTCTATAAGGCCAAATGCAACTCTCCACATCCTCCTACCTTATAAAGCAGCATTTTTTGAACTTCAATGTACATAGCAACCACCTGGACAATCTTCATAACATGCAAATTCTGACTCAGGACTTAGGAATTCTTGAATCCTGTTTCTCTAAGTCTCCAGGTAGTGCTCTGGGGATCATACTTTGAGCTGTTAAGATGAATAGGACAAAGGGAACACCAGAAGTATCCTAAATATTTTGCTTTAATGCTTTCACTGTATCAGACATCTTAACATCCATTATCTGCTAATATCCTCCATAGTAGCTCTCGGAAGTAAGTGATGTTATTCCTAAAATTTGAGAAAATAGATACAGCAATTCAGAGTAACAAACTGATCTCTTTGTTCAATAAGCAAGATGTGCATTGTGGAATTACCTAACTTCTGAAGGTTTTGGTTTCTGTCTTGTAAAAAAGAGAATAAAATATTTACCTCACAAAGATGTTGGAAGGACCTAAGATATATGTAAAGCATCTAGCCCAGTGCATGACCCAAGTAAGTCCTTAATAAGACGTCTATTGTTATTGCTATAACTCCTATTTTAACAGTATATTTTGCCAATCAACCAAGAAGAAAACATAAGTGCTTATATTTCATATTTAGTGTTGGCCATTATGAGGTGATATAATTTGAATTATAGGTGTAATTGACAAATTTGTACTTCCATTGACCTGATTGGTTAAGGTACTTAATTATATAATATCATTCTCTTTCTTTAAATAATGAATCTTAGTAATAACCACTCACTGCAAATTATGAATGTCCTGACTTATTCATAGTTTTCATTAGTCAGCATTGAGGCTTACTAACTGTGTATTTTTTTTCCTATCATGGAAAAGTACAAGTCAAGTAGTGAACCCTAGTATGCCAATCACTTAGTAATTTCAAGATTGCTAATTAGCTTCATGTTGAAGTGGTAAGATTATCAGGGTATAATGTATTCATTTATGTTAATGATTCCTTATTTTATCTTATACAAGAATCACAAATTTCCTTGGAAGCAGAAAGAATGAAAGAACCACTAGAAGCTTTTAATAAAGTGTTTATGCATTTAAATATGTGATTGACTTACAATCACATTGCAATCCTTTATTTTAAAGGAAATGATATAATAAAATGTAAAACACGTTACTTATAAAAAGTATTTTTTTTCTTTCTAAATGTAACTGGTATTTCAGTAACTAAGATGGAAATTACCATAGTATAGGAAATGTCCTCTACCCTCAAGGAGAGAAAAAACAATCACACAAAAGTGATTAGCGACTAATTATAGTTTAAATTCTGTGAAAATAACTACATACAAAATAAGAATTTTTAAAAATGGGAGAAAAGGGGGAGTAATTATAGAAGTGGTGAGTGAGACTTGAGCTCAGATTTGAGGGATAAGGTACAGGTGGATGGAGGACAGAAGTGAACAACAACAACTTAGAAAAATGCATCCCTTCTTTTTTTGGAAGGCTGTAGGACTAAGGATCAGAAAAGCTGAATTCAAAGTTGGTGCCAGTTTGAGCAACTGAGAGTACATTTATTGGACCACACCACCTCATGTGTGAAATGAGAGATTTATAAAAGATGTCTTCCTAACTACTCCAGAGTTCTTCACTTCTAAAATTTTAGGCCCAACATTTTAGCTATCTGGGGCCAGAAATGGAAAGGTGTACACAGACTGCAAACATTAGAAGCCAAGAGGAAATAGGACGGTAGACAGAGAGTGAGCCAAAAAAACTTTGGCAGCCTTTAGCGCACCTAGTACTTGAAACAGAATTACTACTACCTGCTTTTGACAAAAGCATGGCAGTAAGAAAGGTCAGCTTAAAAGGTCAAAATTAGGATGTGGCTGGACAAGGAGGCCGGTGGACATGACAACATTGCAATCACTATATGAGTAACATGCAGTATGACTGACATTGTCAAGTCAGTATCATGTGTCATCCACGCAGAAGAACTGGGCTGTGTGTAGAAGTTTCAGCTATAAAGGAGAAATTAGGTGTCCAGACTTCAGACCAGGAAACTCTCTATAGCAAGGGTCGTTACCAAAAGAAAAGGAACATAAACTAAAGACTCAAGCAAAAGCCCAGGGTTGAGAAATGTTGAAATACCCAGGCATGGAACCAGTGACAAAGGTACGGATCCAGTATTCATGTACTAAAAAACTGGTAACAGAGAATCAGCAACAAAACTAACTTCAATTTGAAATTAAATTACTCTGGACTAGTCTGCCTTATGTAAGCTTTTTCTCAGGTCTTGAATGGAGAGCGGGGAGCGTTTACATCAATCTCAAGGTGGGAGAGCTGGCAGGCCCACAGGTGGCAGCTGCCCTGAGCTACAGGGGCCTTTTCCTTTCTTGTGGGTGAGGGGGGAGTCTTGCATCATGGACAGAGTGGTCTCTAATGGACAGCCTTCAGTCTTTTGGTGGACTCGTCTCACCAAATAAGAGGAGGGGGAGTTTTTCACCCTACATGGTTTGTACCGCAACTGTCACAGCAGCCTTTCAACAAGGGGGTGGGGCTATAATCGTTATGCAAATATGTTATACATTAGAAGCCCAGGGGGCACAAAATCTTGACCTTGTGGCTTCCAAGACCTGGGGCTAACAGAACAAGAGCCACAGGTGTAAGGCATGTGCTCTCCTCTACCTCTGTCCCTGGGTAACCCGAGATTTATTATAATATATTTGCATATATTATATCGTCAGAGGCAAATGCATATTATATTATTTATCATAATGATTGATATCATAATCCTTGCCTCTAGTTCATGTCTAACTACCTACCTTATCAATACCTTATTCTAAATTTTATCTTTCTAGAGTGTCTTTTCTTCCTCATCCCTCCCCAAGAGATTATGCCCAGCGATATCTCTTTTGAACACTTCTAACCCCTGTAGCATATGCGGTCGGTGCTCTGCCCTTTTCCCCATCAATGCATGCCAATCTGATTTCCAACTGCCAACATGATGGGCAAAGAAATCCTTAGGGACTTCCTTTCCCTGGGCAAAGGCTACTTTGCCCACCCCTGTGGCAGTCAAGAAGTGAGGGGCATTAAACCTACTAGGAGCAGCCCTCAATCAGTGAGTGGCAGGAGTCAGTGTATAAATATTTCACTTCCCTCATGCCTAAAATTAGATATCTCTGAAGTGGATGTGTCCTATACTGCAGATTCTCCAGCAGGGTTCCCCACGATGATAGCTGGCTTGTTAAGTACCTTTCATTAGCCGCCTTTGCTTTCTGGCCTTAGATTTACTGTAGGCGAGGATAACTGAACACAACCTTTCCTACCCAAAACATAATTTACTGAATGTGTAGCTATGGGAATACTTTGATTAGTAGCTAATCTTTGCTTTGAAACAAACAAAAACAAACAAACAAACAAAAAACCCCAGAATTTTAGCTGCTGAAAGTCATTGCAATCAATTATTGGACAATATGAAAATTAGTTGGGATCTTGGCAGTTTCTATCAGAAATGTGACCCTGCAGGCATCACACTACACTGGTCACTAATTGGCATTTGGCATTCACTTTGAAAGTTTCAGGAGCTATAACAGCAGAAGCAGCCCTGTCAAGGATGTCAAGCAGACATGACATCACACTACTCATGTCAAGATGAGTGGTAAAACTATTTGGTTTCACTAGTGTGATCACACTCAGGTTGTTTTAAGATGTCCAGTGCTGCTGGAGGAACTGATGAATCTGACAGAGGGAAAGTTCTTTATAGGGAAATTAGGAGTCTGAATGTCAGAGGCAAATGTCAGATTGTTTTGTTCTAATTCGCTCCTTTCAATTTAAGGATTCTAGGAAGATATTTAATGATATATACATACAGTAGACATCCTGCTCTGCAAGTTTAATGTTGAACATATAATTGAGGTAGAATTTTATCTTTCGAAAAGTTTATGGACATTTTTATGCATTTAATCTTGGTATCAGTCATAGTCTTTATGGTTGTTTTGACATGAATGTAATATTATCAAATCACTATCCTAAACTTCTCAGGACATAATGAACATACACTGAAATTTAAAATAAATTTGCTTGCCAGGCACTCCTAAAGGAAATAAGTCATTAGATTTCATATTACGTAGACATGTCAGTTTTCTAGCGAATTTCACTTATTCATTCGATCAGTTGTTTATGGGACACACAGTAGAAATGTAGCAGTGACTGAAATATACAGTATAAAAACACCTGCCTTCATGGAGATTAATTCTATAGGAGAAACCAACAGTTAAATAGATGACAGGGCACCTGGGTGGCTCAGTGGTTGAACGTCTGCCTTTGACTCAGGTTGTGATCCTGGGATCCTGGGATTGAGTTCCACATCAATCTCCGCACAGGGAGCCTACTTCTCCCTCTGCCTGTGTCTCTGCCTCTCGCCCTGTGTCTCTCATGAACAAATTTATAAAACCTTTTTTGAAAGTGGTGACAAGTGCTATGGAGAAAAAATATACAATGGAGTGAAACATGACACGGTAAGGTAGCTTTGGGGGCTTGAATAGTGATTTTAAATAAGATGGTCAGGGTGAAACACCAAAAAAGATTATTAAGCAAAAACAGAAATGAGATGAGAGAGTGAGCCATGCCAGTATCTGCTGTAAATGCACAGCAAGCAGAGGGAAAGTGATGCAAAGACTCTCATGCAGCAATATTTATACAGAGCAGTTAGGCCAGTGCCACATGGAGAGAAATTAATGGGGAAAGGAGTAGTAGGATATATGGTCAAAAAGGCTGCAATGGGCCTAATCATCCCTTTCTAAGGTCATTGGTTCTTAATGTGAGCTATGTGGGAAGCTGGTGGAGGATGCTGAGCAAAGGTATGACATGAATTGACTTACATTTCAGAATCATCAATCTGGCTGAATGTTAAGAATAGAAATGGAGTGCGTTAGTCAGATTAGGCAAATGGCTGTAAAAATAACCTTCAAGTCACAGTGGCTTAACATAATAGCAGTTGGTTGGTTTTATTTTGTTTTATTTTTTCTCATTCAAAGAACTAAATAAATGTGAGTGTTCAGGCAAAGAAACACTCAATTTAGGCAATTTAGGCAATGAGGGACTCAGGTTGGTGTATCTTGTGGCTCACTCAGGCCAGCCCGACAATGTGTGCCATCCGTGGCTGTACTTAACAACAAAGTAGGCTGGGAAGTGCTGTCCAAATCTGTGTTCAGCAGGAAAAGGAAAGTGGGTTTGGAGAACAAATTATAGTCTTTGCCACAGGCAACAAGAGGAGACAAAGGGACTATAGTCAGGAGCTTGTTGCATTTGTTCAAGAGAAAGAGAGATGATGGCAGCCCAGAACCACAGTGGTGCAGGGGGTATAGTGAGACCGATGCATGGAAGAATTTCCAAAGCTCTTCTTTCTTTCTCTCTTTTTGGTAGTGAGCAGGAGATATTAGTAGATGCTATGTGAAACTATGTGAAAAATTGTTTCAAAGATCAATTATGATTGAGAAATGATGGATTTTTCTTTTTTTGATGGATTTTTCTATAGAAGAATTCTTACAACTAATAAAAGCTTGCTTAAGAGTTTGTTTTATTAAAGATAAATGTAATAGGCAATTGTTTGAAAGAATTCCTCAGTAATTTTTAATAGACAATGTCACATAGGTAATATTCTATAGAATATAGAATATTTTGGGGGAAGAGAAATGAATTATTGTTTAGAAGACAAGGTTTGGTCTTTGATATATATGGTCTTCCTGTGTGACTTTAAGTGACTCTTACCCTATTTAAAATTTACTTTTTTTTTTTTGTTAGCACTATTTTTAAATTTCCTTTTCTTTCCTTTTTAACATTTTATTTGTTATCGTGATGAGTGTACTCTTTAATCCTCATCTCTTATTTCCCCCATATCCCCACTCAGCGCCCCTCTGGTAACTATCTGTTTGTTCTCTCTGGTTAAGAGTCTGTTTCTTGCTTTCTGTCTCTCTCTTTCTATCTTTGCTTGTTTGTTTTGTTTCTTAAATTCCACATATGAATGAGATCATATGATGTTTCTTTTTTTCTGATTTATCATGCTTAGCGCATTATATTTTCTAGTTCTATCCATGTTGTTGCAAATGGCAAGATTTCATTCTTTTTATTCCATTGCATATGCTTTATCCATTCATCTTTTAATGCTGCAATAAAAATAGGGGTGTATGTATCCTTTTGAATTAGTGTTTTTGTATTTTTGGGGTAAGTAGTAGTGCAGTTACTGGATTGTGGGGCAAAATTTACTCTTCTTGATCCTGAACTGGATATATTAACACTTAGATCGCTCTCCCTACAGAGTATTTAATAAAACATTGTACAATCAAGCATGGTAAACATAAATGAGTGTTATTATAACTCTTGGTATCGCTAAGAAAGAGCAGAATACATGGAGATGCAGAGTTTTTACCTTGAGCAGGCTGGATGCCTGACCATTAAGGAGTCTTACAAGATAGCATCATGTTGACAATAGCCAGGTGGTCCTTACCCTTTTATATCCAGAATTGATTAAACAAAATTTGCAAAGCCAAACTCTACTTTTCAATTCATAAAATAAAGCTATTTATAAACAGGACTCAAAATTTATTAATTTAAAATAGTCTGGCTATGCTTATGTTTACCATTCATGACACCATTTTTCCATTATAGGGGTATTTAAGAATGCCAAGTAAAGAGTCAGACATTTGTCTAATGAACACAATGGATCAGAGAGAAACAGTAAGTGTGTTGTGGGGAATATTCTCTTTAGGGCTTGGTGAGAACTGACCCAGATAGCCTTCAGCTCTGCAGTAAGCATACCTCCTACATGGTATTTCAAGATCAATTCTCCATTGTTGGTCTGAGAGGATACCCCTTTTCTAAGCCACACAAACTGAGCAAGTTTTGCAGCTTAGACTGTCTTGCTATAAATTGGACAGAGAATGAATGATTTGATTTTCATTTGATAAATCATAGTCTCTCTCTACTTGTGATTCTTGCAATCATATTGAGTCACCTGGGAATGTTCAGTAGCCTGATCACTCATTCACAGTTGATTAATCTTGTCCATTATACCAGGTTTAAACAGTTAACCATCAGAGATGTCTTGTTTCTGAAACAAAAGACCTGGGATGAAACATCAATGAGAGAAGGAGACACCCAAGGAGGAAATGTTAGTGGTCATGGTTGATGCTAAAGCTAATGAAATATAAGAACTTTAGAATGTATATAAGGGAAGTTAGGAATCAAAATGCAAATATAGAGTAATTATTAGCTTACTTTGACTATAAGAGCACCTGTTTGCCCTCTGTTCAGTGTAATGTCAGACAATTGGAATGGCTCAGCTGCATTCTTTCCATCACTTGCACTTTATTAGTTTTCCCTTTACTTTTGAAAATAATTTTACTGAAATGGAAACACTAATTGGTGGCTTTTTCTTTCAACATTTTCAGTATTTCACTCCACTTTCTTCTTGCTTGCATGGTTTATGATAAGAAGTCTACTATAATTCTTATCATTGTTCCTCTATAGGTAAAGCATCTTTCCATCTGGCTTCATCCAAGACCTCTTTGTCTTTGGTCTTCTACAGTTTTTTTTTTTTTTGGTCTTCTACAGTTTAAATATGAAATATTTATCCTATGTGATGTTATCTGAGTCTCCTGGATATTTGGTTAGGTGTCTTTTATTTGTTTTGGGAATTTCTAAGTCATTATTACTTTAAATGTTTACTTGCTCTGTTCTCTTTCTTCTTATCCTGGTATTCCAATTATGTAAGTGCTATACCTTTTGGCTATCCTGTAGTTCTTAAATATTCTATTCTGTGTTTGTTTTATTTTGTTTTCCTTTTTCCTTCTTTTTACATTTCAGGCTGAGAAGTTTCTGTTGACCTATCTTCAAGCTCACTGACTCTTTTGTTGCCATACTGAATGTACTGATGAGCCTAACAACTAAAGCAAATAGGTATTTAGTGTGAGGATTTATATTATTCTGGCTAGATGTTGGACTTTGTTTAATGTTTGATGTAACTGAGGCACCAGAGTACCAGAGACTTCAAATTCCCTAGGGAATTCTTTTTTGACTTTGGACTTTACTAAATACTTTTCTTTATAGTAAGTCTGTGTTTACAACTTTTTAAGCTATAATCCATTATTACTATCCTGCAACCTTGTTGGTGTGATTATAATATATGCAGGAGGGAGCATCTTTTGTAATCTTTGCATTAAATCTCAGTTTTTATATAGTTTTGTGATTTATGTGACCTTCACATGGTGAAGGTGACCTTCACAAAGAAGTGTGTCACCAGTGATGTAGGTTTTTTTCCTCAGCCCCTTACTCTCCTCTGGCCGCAATATTCCAATATGTTCCCTTGAATCCCTCATTCCACATGACTATGTCCCCAGTCTTTGGTGGGATCAGAAGAATGGAAGAGGTTGGAATGGGAGGACTTTTCTTTCTCCACTTAGTATTAAGATAGATAGATAGATAGATAGATAGATAGATAGATAGATAGATAGATTTAAGAAAGTGTTTTTTCCTTAGAGAATAGCCCTGAGTGTACTTCACAATGATTATACCTTCACTTCAGGCCAGAGTCATGAAGAGATTTTCCTTAGATCTTCACTGTGAGAACATGGTGTGATGATCCTGGAAGTAAAGCCAAAGAAATTGTGAATTTATCTCTAGGACTATGGCTCCCAGGAGTTTTTTACTCTAAAGTTAGTCCATACTTAGCCTCCAGCAATCTACCAATATTACCATTTAAGTGTTTAAAAATCAATTTATGGCCCTAGTGGCTTCTGTTCCAGGTGAGGTTGTGGTTGTTTTCTTCTGGATGAGCCTGTGTCTCTAGATTTAAGGATGGTAGTTTGTTCTATAACTTCAGTTCTCTGATAGACCCAACAAAAATTATTAGCTTTCAGTTTGTCCAACTTTTTCATGTTGTAAGAAGGAGTGATGACTTATTACCTCTTTATACAACAGAGATAAAACCAGAGGTCTTTTATTCATTTTGTAGCTACTATTGTCTTCCTTGTTTTAGAAATGGGTCTCTGGAGTAAGAAAGGAGTTCCTAACTAATCCTGAGATATACTGGGGATAGAAGTTAATATCAGACTAGACTTGCTGCGATTCTTTGTAAATATAATTTCTATCACTTCACCATCTTAATTCCAAGGACAGTCCAGTGTAGGCCTGCATTTTTGACTTAGACATTCAACACTTGGTTGTCTAACACATTATCTAATAGTTTTTATTCTTGGTTGAGCAATGGGAAGGAGGATTATGAGTATAATAAAATGAAATTTTCATAAACGAGGCCCAGCAAGCTAGATGAAAACCTCCATTTACCTTCAGCATGTTAAATTCAGTTCTTAGCTGTTGGATGTCTATTCCTAGAAGTGAGAAATTACATTTGTTCCCCTTCCCCAACCAAGGTCCTAGAGACACTTCTTTTAGGTGAACTGCTAAAATAAACATAAGTAAAATAGAGATAAATTATAGAAATATTTAACATCTTTCCTTCTACAAAAATAATGAAACTAATATAAAATAGTATAAAATATGCTACTAAATATGGACATATTCTTTTAAAAAGACTAGAAATCATATGCTTACAGTATAAATCTTTAACTTTGTAGATTTAACAGAATCTTAAATTTTCAGAGTTATAAGGGATCTTAAAGGTCTGTTTCTTTTATAAATTTAAATCATTAGTCTTATCCAAGTTGTAATAAATGCAAAATAAATCAATATGTTACCTATTCTTCTTTCTCCTCCTTTCTCATTCTTTTATATGGATTTGTTCATGCCTTTTTGGTGTGAACATGCATTTCTTTAGTTTCAGTATCATTATGAGCCAGGCAGTG
Source organism: Canis lupus dingo (assembly GCF_003254725.2). Lineage (NCBI taxonomy): Eukaryota > Metazoa > Chordata > Mammalia > Carnivora > Canidae > Canis > Canis lupus. Next base: position 21,487,406 of record NC_064279.1, read on the forward strand.
TGCTATTGATTGTTCAAGTGATTTTTAAATCTCTGGAAAAGTAGCACTTAAATCAGATAAGTGAAATGATTGATTTGTGTTATATATGATGTGAAAATTGTAACTCTTCATCCTCTTTTTCAGTATGTCTCAGCCTTTTTATTTTTCATTATTCCCCCATGATACCTCAAGATATTTTTTCCTGATCACTCCATCTTCCATGAAATTTTATTAGTACTATACACATACCATATATCTGTGTAGTACTATAGATCTTGAGAGGCTCAGAAACTATTGTAATATCTAAGAGTTTTGCCTCCATTCTATGAACCAAGATTCATGCCCTTGGACATGCCTTTGTCCTGAGAGTACATGATTAATAACAAAAATTTATTCATCAAGCATCTAACAAATTTTAAGTGCAGGTTCTGCAGTCAGGCTATTTAGTATTCTAACTCAACTAATTAGCCAGTGTGTGAGCATGAGCGACTTATTAACTCAATATTCCTCAGTTTTTCCAATTAAAGAAAACAATGACACCCAAATTTGTTAAAATAACACAGACTACCAAAACAAAACCTCTAAATGTATGCTGTTTCAAATATGATAGAAGTGTATTTCTCACTATTGTGAATTCCAAAAAGAGTTTTTCCTGAGTGTCATGTTAGCTCTGTGCCAGATGCTGACTTCTGCCATCATGGGCTCCACTGGTCTTAAGCCTAGACACAGCTTCCAAGACTGCCTTGGGAATTGATATACAGACATTAAGCAAAACAAGATAATTGAAAATTGCCCATGGGAAGTCTTACAGGCCAGTGTGGAAGTGGTACATGTTGCTTCTGTCTGTATTCTGTTGCCCAGAACTGAGTATTATAATCAGAGCTATAACTGCAAGGTAGGCTGGGAAATATGTTTCATTTCTATGTGCAAGGAAAAGAGATGAATTTGGTTAACAGCTAGTCAGTCTTTATGATGACAGCTATTTTATAACATTGTGGGTATTATTGAGCTATTTGAAATATATAGAGTGTTTAGAAGAGTCTAGTGTTGTAACTAGGTTCTTTAAAGTGATATTTTGAGAATTATGGATGGAGTATAGAAAATAAGTTTAAGTATCATCGTATATAGAGGGAGTTGATATTTATAAAAATTAAGTAATTTATTCAGTGTTATTAAGGTAGAATTTGAACCCTAGCAATCAAAATTTAAAACCTGTGTTGTTGTTTATTTTTTCTCACTACGTTGTGCTTACTCCACTCAATAATTTAATTACTTTTGCTTGTTAAAAGGCAATCATATTTTTACTAATAAATCAGGGACTCTTTAATAATGTGACGTAAATAATTAGACTATTTTATAAAATGCCTTTGAATTATAATAAAGATAATGCTGATGGCATTAATTCTTGAGTTTCTAATTGTTTTATTTTAATAAGATAACAGTTGTGGAGAGTGTGTTTCAGAGAGATAATATATAAAAACTGACATTTTGAAAAATGAAAATCTGTGTATCAAATTGAGAAATAGGGCAACCTGGGTGGCTCAGTGGCTTCGGCCGTCTTCAGCCCAGGGCGTGATCCTGGAGACCCCGGATCAAATCCCACATCAGGCTCCCTGCACGAAGCCTGCTTTTCCCTCTGCCTGTGTCTCTGCCTCTCTCTCTCTGTGTCTCTCATGAATAGATAAATAAAACCTTAAAAAATTGAGAAATAAAGTCCTCTGAGGATATAAAAATTAATCTGAGGTAAGTATATCTTTAAAAATTCTGTTGATCTTCCTAACAGTCTCAATATAAGGAACCCTATAAGATTAGCTAACATTTTGTCAGTTTCCAATTTGCTCACTATGTCATCAAAATAATGTTTTGTTGCAGATTTTATTTTACTCATTATTTTTCTATAAAGATTCTGTTAATTGTGACAATTTTATAGCTGCTAACTTTTTAGAAAAGTGATGAGCAAAACTGTTAAAGAATACCTGAAAATAGGGGGGAAAAACTACATCTTATCACTGACGTATATATGTTTGCTCTTCTACTGATTTTCTTCATGCATACATGTTTCACATGTATGCATTTTTAACATACTTACCTTTTTGTATTCATTGTTTCTAGTATACAATTGACCCTTGAATAATGAATGCAGGAATTATGGGTGCCAACCCCTATGCAGTTGAAAATCCATGCATTAACTTTTGACTCTTCCCCAAAATAACTACTAATAGCCCACTATTGACTGGAAGCCCTACCAAAAACATAAACAGTTGATTAAAACATATTTTATATATTAAAGGTATTATGTACTGTATTCTTCTAATAAAGTAAGCTAAAGAAAAGAAAATATTATTAGGAAACCCATTAAAAAGAGAAAATACATTTATAGTACTGTAAAAAAAACTCCACGTGTAAAAAAAACCCAGGGAACTTAAAGGTATGTTTTTCAGTGGTCAGCAATAATTTTGTATTTCTCCAGGGTCTTTAAGATGGCCATTTTTAATGGCTTTAAAACATTCCCTTGTGTTATTGTATAATTGGCACATTTAACAATTTAACCAATATCAACTTTTCTATTTCTCCTTATTTATTCTCAAGTGTAGACTTTCTTCTTAGTGTTGAGAAATTATTTTCAATTGTGTCAGCATGACATTTTAGCTTAATTTCATCTTTATTCTTCCTAGGTATTTCTGCCTACCTTTTTTTTTAAATAAATTTTTGCTGCTTCTTTTCTTAACTATAATTAGTTGTTCATGGAGTTTCTTGCATGATCCTCCCTATTGCAATTTTCACTTTGTTTACTACCTAAAAACTCTCCATGAACTTTAGCTTTCAAACCATATCCTGTTTTTTGCCTTAGTGCAGTATCATCTGGGTTTCACTAGTCATGATTTTGTTCCTGTAAATTGATTACATTCCAGAATCTCACTATTTATCATTTTGTAGAGCCATTAGAATTAAGCATAACATATTGAATTGCTGACAAAAATTATCCAGAAGATAAAACATGTAAGGATGACAATTGATTTACCTGTAAAATATTTTTTACCTTCTTTAGGGGGTAATTTCATACCTGTTAAATTAATATTTTTGACATGAAAAATATAATGCTGGGAATTGTCACTATAGAGTTTTAAAAATTAGAAGACATGGGATATATATCAGATCCTTAATATTTAACATAGAGATATTATAAAATGTTGATCTTAAGAGCTTTAAAATTTTTATCATCAATTCTTTGTATTAGTTTGCTATTTACTATTATTAACTTGACACATTGACATCTACCCAATGAAAAATATGGTGGTTATAATACTGCTCATCTATTATTTCCAACTCTGCATTTTTGGGGCACATGGTAGGATTATACTTTTTGGTTCCTTTATTATGGGGTAGAGCTATAAAACAGGTTTTGGCCAGTGAATTTGAATAGAAGTAGCATGTGCCACTTCTGGTCAGATTTCATTGACAATGTGAGTTTCTATTTTTCCTTCTGACAGCATAACTAGCCTTGTTACCAAGAATGGCTGCTCTGTCATCATTGGTCTGAAGGCATTTATAAGACAAGCAAGAAATAAACCTTAGCTGATTTAAACCACGTGACTAGGGATTTTCTGTTACTGCAACATTAACTAATGATTTTCTGCTTCTTACAGAAAAGTCAGTTGTTGGTTGTATTTGAAAAAAAAAATATATATATATACATATATATAGCATTTTGCTTATTTAATTATTCCTAGTAGCAATTTATGCCAAATGATTAATGAAGAGTTCTGATTTCAAATTATTGATTTCTTTCCTCTGTAGGAAAGATGGTTTCATTACTTTGCCTTCCTATAACTTATTCTCCAAGTCAACTTTATAACTACTTATTTTATAATGTAGTTTTCATTGTTTTTATAAACTTTGGAATTAAAATGTGTCTTCTGCATAGCAATATTTCATTTGCAGAATAAATGTAATAAATTAATGAATGTACACCAATTGCTTTCTTTTTACGTTTAAATTCAACTTAGTTAACATATAATGTAGTATTGGTTTCAGGAGTAAATATAGTGACTCATCACTTGCATTTAACACCCAGTGCTCATCACAAGTACCCTCCTTAAGGCCCATCACCCATTTAGTCCATACCCCCTCCACCTGCAGCAACCTTCAGTTTGTTCTCTATATTTAAGAATCTTTTTATGATTTGCTTCATTCTCTGTTTTTATCTTATTTTTCCTTCTCTTCCCCTATGTTCATCTGTTTTGTTTCTTAAATTCCACATATGAATGAAATCATATGGTATTTGTCTTTCTGTGATGGACTTATTTCACTTGCGATAATACTCTAGTTCCATCCAGGTCATTACAATGGTCATTACAATGGCAAGAATCCATTCTTTTTTATGGCTGAGTAATATTCCATATTCTATTGTGTGTGTATGTATATACCACTTCTTTATCCACTCATATGCCAATGGACATCTGGGCTCTTTCCATATTTTGGCTGTTGTGTACGTTGGTGCTATAAACAGTGGGGCATGTGCCCTTTTGAATCACTGTTTCAGTATTCCTTAGATAAATATCTAGTAGTACAATTACTGGGTTGTAGGGTAGTTCTATTTTTAACCTTTCAAGGAAACTCCGTACTGTTTTCCAGAGTGGCTGCACCAGTTTGCATTCCCATCAACAGTGGAAAAGTGTTTCTCTTTCTCCACATCCTCACCAACATCTGTTGTATTCTGAGTTGTTAATTTTAACCATTTTGACCAGTGTGAGGTTGTATCTCATTGTGGTTTTGATTTGCAGTTCCCTGATGATGAGTGATACTGAGCGTTTTTTCATGTGCCTGTTAGCCATTGATATGTCTTCTCTGGAGAAATGACTGTTCATGTCTTCTGTCCACTTCTAAAATGGATTATTTATTTTTGGTATTGATGAGTTCTTTTTTTTTTTTTCTGTTGAGTTCTTTATAGGTTCTGGATCCTAGCCCTTTATCCAATGTATCATTTGCAAATATTTTCTCCCATTCCATACATTGCCTTTTAGTTGATTGTTTCCTTTGATGTGCAGAAGCTTTTTATCTTGATGAGGTCCCACTAGTTCATTTTTGCATTTGTTTCCTTTACCTCTGATAATGTGTCTAGTAATAAATTGCTGTGGCCAAAGTCAAAGAGGTTGCTGCCTGTTATCTCTTCTAGGATTTTGAGTGTTTCCTGTCTTACATTTAGGCCTTTCATCCATTTTCAACTTATTTTTGTGTATGGTGTAAGAAAGTGGTCTAATTTCATTCTTCTGCATGTCACTGTCCAATTTCCCAACACCATTTGTTGAAGAGACTGTCTTTTTCCCACTGGATATTATTTCCTACTTTGTCGAAGATTAATTGGCCATACAGTTGGGGGTCCATTTCTGTATTCTGTTCCATTGATCTATATGTTTTTGTGCCATTTACCATACTGTTTTGATCACTACAGCTTTGTAATATAGCTTGCAGTCTGGAATTGTATGCCTCCTGCCTTTTTTTTTTTTTTTTTTTTTTTAACATTACTTTGGCCATTTGGGGTCTTCTCTGGTTCCATACAGATTTTAGAATTGCTTGTTCTAGCTCTGTTAAAAATTCTGGTGTTATTTTGATCAGGACTGCACTGAATGTTTAGATTGCTTTGGGTAGCATAGCCATTTTAACAGTATTTGTTCTTCTAATCCATGAATGTGAAATGCTTTTCCATTTCTTTGTCTTCTGCAAATTCTTTCATATGTGTTCTATAGTTTTCAGCATATAGATCTTTTACCTCTTTGGTTAGGTTCATTCCTAGGTATCTTAGGGTTTTTGGTGCAATTGCAAATGGGATTGATTACTTTATTTCTTTTTCTGATGCTTTGTCATTGGGGCATAGAAGTGAAACAGATTTATGCACATTGATTTTATATTCTGCGACTTTTCTGAATTCATACACCAGTTATTCTAGCAATTTTTTGGTTGAGTCTTTTGAGTTTTCTACATAGAATATCATGCCATCTGCAAATAGTGAATTTTTGACATCTTCCTTGGTAATTTGGATGTCTTTTATTTCTTTTTTTGTTGTCTGGTTGCTGAGGTTAGGATTTATAGTACCATGTTGTACAATAGTGCTGAGATTAGACATCCCTGTCCTATTCCTGACCTGCAGATGGTATTCACTGTGAGTCTTTCATATATGGCCTTTATGATGTTGGGGTATGCTCCCTCTGTCCATACTTTCTTGATTTAAAAAAATTATTTATTTTTTATTTATAAGAGACGCACAGAGAAGTGGAGACATAGGCAAAGGGAAGAGCAGGCTCCCTCTGTGGACCCTGATGCGGGACTCATCCTGGGACCCCAGGATCATGCTCTGAGCCAAAAGCAGATGCTCAAACACTGAGATACCCAGCCATCCCAAGGGTTTTTATCTAGAAACAATGCTGTATTTTATCAAAGGCTTTTTCTGCATCTATTGAGAGGATCATATGGTTCTTATTCTTTCTTTTAGAAATGTGGTATAGTATATTGATTGATTTGTGAATATTGAACCATCCCTGTAGCCCAGGAATAAATACCACTTGATCATGGTGAAAAATCCTTTTAATGTACTATTGGATTCAGTAAGCTAGAATCTTGAGAATTTCTGTGTCCCATGTTCATCAGGGATATCATACTATAATTCTCCACATTAGTGGGGTCTCTTTTCTGGTTTTGAAATCCAGGTAATCCTGGCATCACAGAATGAGTTTCAAAGTTTTCCCTCCATTTTTATTTTTTGGAACAGTTTCAGAATAATAGGTATTAATTCTTCTCTAAATTTTTTTTAGAATTCTTCTGGAAAGCCATCTGGCCCTTGACTCGTTTGTTGGGAGATTTTTCATTAGACTTATTCAATTTCTGGGCTGGTTATGGGTCTGTTCAAATTTTCTATTTTTCCTAATTCAGATTTGGTAGTTTATGTATTTCTTGGAGTTTATCTATTCCTTCCAAATTGTCCAGTTTGTTGGCATATAATTTTTCATAATACTCTTATGACTGTATTTCTGTGGTGTTGAAAGTGCTCTCTCCTCTTTCATTTGTGATTTTACTATTTCTCTTTTCTTTTTGATAAATCTCACTAGGAAATTTATCAATTTTGTTAATTTTTCATAATACTGTTGTACACACCTGTATTGTGTCAATCTGTTTTACTGATTTCTTGATTTCTATATCATTTATTTCTGCTCTAATCTTTATTATTTCCCTTCTTCTGCTGACTTTAGGCTTAATTTGCTGTTCTTCTTCTATCTTCTATAGGTATAATGTTTATTTGAGATTTTTCTAGCTTCTTGAGGAGGGCCAGTATTACTTTATCCTTCCTTCTTATGACCACCTTTGCTTCATCTCAAAGGTTTTGGGCTGTCATGTTTTTGTTTTCATTTGCTTCCATTTTTTTTTTTTTTTGTATTTGTTCTTTAATATCCTGGTTAGCTCATTAATTCTGTAATAGGGTGCTCTTTAACCTCCATGTATTTGTGGTCTTTCCAGTTTTTTTTCTTGTAATTGACTTCAATTTTCATAGTATTATGATTGGAAAATATGCATGGTATGATCTGGATATTTTAGTACCAGTTGAGGCTTGATTTGTGATTAAATATTTGATCTCTCCTGAGAATGTTCCATGTGCACTCAAAAAGAATGTGTATTCTGCTGCTTTAGGATGAAATGTTCTGAATATATCTGTTAAGTCCATCTGGTCCAGTGTGTCATTCAAAGCCACTTTGTTTCCTTCTGCCAGGATCTTCCGCCTAGATGATCTGTCCATTGTTGTGAGTGGGGTGTTAAAGTCCCATGCTATTATTATATTATTATCAATGAGTTTCTTTATGTTTGTTATTAATTGATTTATGTATTTGGTTGCTCCCAAGTTGGAGGCATAAATAGTCAAAATTGTTAGATCTCCTTGTTGACCAGACTTTATTATCAAATTATGCCCTTCTTCATTTCTTATTACAGTCTTTGGTTTAAAATCTAGTTTGTCTGATATAAGTATTGCCATTCCAGCTTTCTTTTGGAATCCATTAGCATGATAGATGAATTTCCACCATCTCACTTTCAATCTGGAGATGTCTTTGAGTCTAAAATGAGTCTCTTGTAAGCAGCATATCAATGGATCTTGTTTTTTTCTTAAGATTTTATTTATTTATTCATGAGAGACACACACACAGAGAAAGAGAGAGAGACAGAGAGAGAGAGAGGCAGAGAGACAGAGAGAAACAGAGAGAGGCAGAGACACAGGCAGAGGGAGAAGCAGGCTCCATGCAGGGAGCCTGATGTGGGGCTTGATCCTGGGTCTCTAGGATCAGGCCCTGGGCTGAAGGTGACACTAAACCACTGAGTCACCTGGGCTGCCCTGGATCTTGTTTTTTATCCATTCTGATACCCTGTGTATTTTGATTGGAGCATTGGGTCCACTTACATTCAGAGTAATTACTGAAAGATATGAATTTAGTGCCACTGTTACCTGTAAAGTCACTGTTCCTATAGATTGTCTCTGTTCCTTTCTAGTCTTTGTTGCTTTTGGTCTTTCTCATTCAAAGTGTCCTCTTTAGCATTTCTTGCAGAGCTAGTTTAAAATTCTTTAACTTTAGTTTTGCTAGTCTTGAAAACTCTTTATCTCTCCTATTCTGAATGACAACTTGCTGGATAAAATATTCTTGGCTTCATATTTTCCCATTTAGCACATTGAATATATGATGCCACTGTCTTCTAGCCTGCCAAGTTTCTGTGGACAGATCTGCTGGTAACCTTATGTGTCTAACCTTGTGACTTAAAGATCTTTTGTATCTAGCTGATTTCAAAATTGTCTTTTTATTTTTGTATTTTGCAAGTTTCACTACATTATGTCTAGCTGTTGAACTGTTTTTGTTGATTCTGAGGGGAGTTCTCTGTGCCTCTTGGACTTGAATGCCTGTTGCCTTCCTAAAATTAGGGAAGTTCTAAACTATAATCTGTTTAAATAAACCTTCTGCCCCTGTTCCCCACTTTTTTTCTTCTAGGATTCCTATAATACGGGTATCATTGACCTTTATGGAATTACTGACTTTGCTAAGCCTACCTTCATGATCTAATGGTTTTATTTCCCTCTTTTTTTCAGTTTCATTATTTTCCTTAATTTTGTCTTCTATATCACCTATTCATTCCTCTGCTTTGTCCATCATTGTTAGGATTCCATGCAGTCAGTTTTGCATCTCAGTTATAGCATTTTTTATTTCAGTCTGACTAGTTTTTAGGTCTTTTGTCTATGCAATCATGGTTTCTCTGGTGTCTTCTATGTTTCTTTCAAGCCTGGCTGGTATTATGACTGGTTTAAGTTCTTGTTCAGGTGTATTGCTTTTATCTGTTTTGAGAAAACCCCTGGCTATGATTTCTTCTTGATCTTTCTTTTGGGGTGAATTCCTCCATCTTGTCATTTTCTATATTTCCTGTTCCTGAAGAAGGGCCATCCACTATCAACAGACTAGTGCTTCAGGAAGTGTTTCTGCTGTTGGGTTTTTTCCTGCTCTTTCCCACAGGTCAGTCCTATGCAGTGTTTCTCCTTGCTTGCAGTGCAGTGTTTACACATTTAACTAAGCTCGTTTTGATTTATTTGTTAAAATAAGCCTGGTAAGAAAACAAAAACCAAAAAATCCTGATCCAAAGAAAAAAAGAAAAAGAACCAAACATTCCAAACATGCAAACAGAAAAAACTATAAAGCCTGATTCCAAACAGAAAAGTCAGAAAAGAAAAGAAAAGAAAAAAAGAAAAGAAAAGAAAAGAAGAAAAGAAAGAAAAGAGAAAAGAAGAGAAAGGAAGGGAAGGGAAGGGAAGGGAAGGGAAGGGAAGGGAAGGAAAGGGAAGGGGAACAAAAGAAAGCCTGGTCCTAGTTCCGCCAGAACTGAAGCTGAGAGTTTGGAGCACTCTATGATCAGTACACTTGGTGCATGCAGGCCTCTGTTGGTCTTCTGGGGAAGAGGCCTGCTGCTCTGGCTTACAGTCAGACCTGCCCTAGTAACCATGCACTTACAGGGCGCAAGGGACTGGAGTTTGGTGTAAGTGGCTTCCACCTCCTTGGGGACTCTGTTTCTCACTGAAGTCCAACTGTGTTGGTGGCATGGGGGAAAATGGTACCACGCCCTTCTCTCCTCCCCGGACAAGGGATCTCACACCTGCTGCTGTGTAGGATCTGCTCCCCTCCTCTGGGGGAGAGGCTTGCTGCACTGTTTCTGGTGCTATTTCATCCCCAAAAGACAGTGACATGCCTGTGGGTGCCTGGAGTCTATGGTGAAGCACAGCAAAGAGCAGCGACTGAGGTTATCTGCCAGTTTTGTGTGCCCCTATCTCCTGCTAATGAATCCCCGCTCACTGGCACCTGCAGGGTCTTTTGTCTTTGGAGAGGACCTCTTCCAAATGTACTCCAGGAAGGGGAACATTCTCTTCTGGTGTGACCCAGGGGACTCCTACACAATGCTTTCTATACCCTGGCCTGTGTCCTCCTTATTCCCTGGAGCACATGCCATGGCTTTTCTCTGGCAAGAGTCAGGCACTTCCAAAACTTCAGAATATGAGCTCCACATGCTGCTTGCTATACTCAGTTCCTCTTGACTCTGAGGAGATAGGAAAGGTTCCCTCTCCACCATGCACCACAGCTTTTCTGTCCCGAAATTCATGTTTACATGCCTCATATTTGTCACTTTCTCTCCCCTTGACAGTGCAAGTTGCTCTCCCAGTTCTCTGAGTGATTTCTTAGGTGTTCCAAATGATTTGACTTTAATTTAGCTGTGTTCAGGGGACAGAGCAATCCCAGGGTTCCCCTTCCACTCCACCATCTTAACTCCTCTCTGCTTTATTTTTAATTTTTTCTTCTCTAAGTTCCATTTATTTTTAGTTTAATTTTATAGATATCCACAAGAATTCTTTATAAACCAATCTTTTATCAATTCATCTATGAGAATATTCCAGGCATGTATTATTCAAGGGAACATATTATTCATGGGAAGGTTTGTTTTGACACCATGTTACAGTGTATACTCATTTGATATATCTGCATATTCCTTAAAACATTAAATATAATTGGAATTTATATTAATATATTTGAATTTCAAATGTACTTAGGAGATCTTGCTTTTTAAGGTAACATTACTATAAATTCTTTTAGAGAGCCAAGATTTATTTTATCTTTGTTAAGATTTTATAAAATGACTTTCCTTAGAGTGAAAAATCAGCATCATATTTACCCCAGAATTAAATGAAGATCAGAATTAAATATAATATCTTGTTAAAGTTAAAGCTGTAAGATAATTTACGATTAGAAATTATTTCTTATAATTTCTCCTGAATAAGAACTAAGAGTATTAATCAATTGATTAATATAATCTTTATTTTGAAGTTTAAAGATTTTTTCCAGGAATATAAAATCTAAAGTAGAGGCTATATTAGTTGAGTGAAAGTTTTGTAACAAAGAATCTATCAATGAAAATTGATATCTTATGAAATTTGAAGGTTCTATTAAGAGTACAAACCTAAGAGGTATAATATCTCATTACCAAAAAACAGGTGAGTTAAGGCTGTGACTGTGAATAAGGCCAAGTTTCTTTTCAAGGAGTCATTTTAGGTCTTTTGGAAATGATGGTGATATAAGGACAGACCATCACTATTTTCCTCTCTCTCATTTCTCTGAGTGAAATAATAAAATGAAAATGAATAAGCATGGAGGAAAACCCATACCACTATATAGTAATATGCTATAGACTTCTTTTGTATATAGGACATAGACTATTTAAAATGAAAATAGTGAGGGTAACTTACTAACATCTTTAATGAAAAAGCTATGGAAAAGTCAATAGGCAAAAATAAGAATACTTGTTGGCTGAATACTTAAAAATGTGGAGTAAGGGGACGCCTGGGTGCCTTAGTGGTTGGGCGCCTGTCTTCGGCTCAGGTCCTGATCCCGGGATGTGGGATTGAGTCCTGCATCGGGCTCCCTGTGAGGAGCCTGTTTCTCCCTCTGCTTATGTCTCTGCCTCTCTCTCTGAGTCTGTGTCTCTCATGAATAAATAAATAAATCTTAAAAAAAAAGAATGTGGAGTAAGATATAAGACTTGTAGATAAGGATAGACTATGGATGAAACAAGAGCCAATCACTTGGAGTACAATTCGCCATTATGTATTTACAACACTCTAATCATACTCATCAGTGATTGCTGAGGCAATGGATAATATTTTCTGAAAAAAAATGAGAGAGAAAATAACTATTCTTTTAATATTCTATAAAGTTTCTCAAAATTATACCAGACCATAATATCAACTTTATATATTTGGAGAAGTTTAGGTGTAAAAGAACAGGTACTAAGTGTTAAGCCATTTAAACATTGATTTAATACCCCGTACTTTTGATTAATATAGCAACTAAATTAATGAAAATATAATAAATGTTTATTAAGGATAATACTTATTATTTATTTATTTATTTATTTATTTATTTATTTATTCATGAGAGAGAGGCAGAGACACAGGCAGAGGGAGAAGCAGGCTCCATGCAGGGAGCCTGGCATGGGACTCGATCCCGGAACTCCAGGACCTTGCCCTGGGCTGAAGGCAGGCACTAAACTGCTGAGCTACCCAGGGATCCCCAGAAACCCACTTTAAATATAGAGACACATATAAATTAAAAATAAATGGATTGATAAAAAGTATGCTAGCACTTTCAAAAGGAGTAGCTATATTAATTTCAGACAAAGAAAACTTCAAAATAAGGAAAATTTTATGGGATAAAGAGCATTACATAATGATAGAAGAGTCAATTCTCCAAGAAAATATAACAATTCTTAACATGTATGCACCTGATAACAAAGCATCAAACTACCTGAGGCAAAGACTAATAGAACTGCAAGGGAAATTAGACAAACCCAGTATGATAGTTGGAGACATCAACACCCACATATCAAAAATGGACAGATCCAGCAGGCAGAAAATCAGTAAGGACATAGTTGAACTCAACAACACCTTCTATCAACTGAATATAATTGGCATCTATAGACTTTAGTTCATCCAACAACAGCAGAATTCACAATTGAATTTTCAATCCCACATGAAACATTCATCGAGACATCACCGTATAGGTCATAAGGTGTGCTTTAAAATTTAAAAGAATAGGGATCCCTGGGTGGCGCAGCGGTTTGGCGCCTGCCTTTGGCCCAGGGCGCGATCCTGGAGACCCGGGATCGAATCCCACATCGGGCTCCCGGTGCATGGAGCCTGCTTCTCCCTCTGCCTGTGTCTCTGCCTCTCTCTCTCTCTCTCTCTCTCTCTCTGTGACTATCATAAATAAATAAAAAAAATAAAAAATAAAAATAAAATTTAAAAGAATAGAAATCATACAGTGTCTGCTCTTAGACCATAATGAATTTAAGCTAGAAATTACTAACAGAAATGCAGTTTAACAATCCCCAAATATGTAGCTATTGAGCTATACATTTCTAAATAATACATTGGTCAAAGAGGAAATTTCAAGGTATGTTAAAAAAAATAGTTGCAACCAAATGAAAATGATAACACAACTTATCAACATTTCTGAGATGCAGCAATAGCAGTACCTACAGGGAAATATATGTATTGAATGCATATATTAGAAAGCAAGAAAGATCTAAAATCATTACATTTTCACTTTGGGAAATTAAGGAGGGGGAAGCATAATTTTTTTATAAATTTATTTTTTATTGGTGTTCAATTTGCCAACATATAGAATAACTCCCAGTGCTCATCCCATCAAGTGCCCTCCTCAGTACCCGTTACCCAGTCACCCCCAACCCCCGCCCACCTCCCTTTCTACCACCCCTAGTTTGTTTCCCAGAGTTAGGAGTCTCTCATGTTCTGTCTCCCTTTCTGATATTTCCCACTCATTTTTTCTCCTTTCCCCTTTATTCCCTTTCACTATTTTTTATATTCCCCAAATGAATGAGACCATATAATGTTTGTCCTTCCCTGACTGACTTATTTCACTCAGCATAATACCCTCCAGTTCCATCCACGTCGAAGCAAATGGTGGGTATTTGTCGTTTCTAATGGCTGAGTAATATTCCATTGTATACAAAGACCACATCTTCTTTATCCATTCATCTTTCAATGGACACCGAGGCTCCTTCCACAGTTTGGCTATTGTGGCCATTGCTGCTATAAACATCGGGGTGCAGGTGTCCCGGTGTTTCACTGCATCTGTATCTTTGGGGTAAATAGGGGGGAGCACACTAAATCCAAAGTGAGCAGAAGAAAATAGTAATTATAACAAAAATCAGTGAAATTGAAAAAAGGAGATCAGTAGAGAAAATCAATAAAACAAAAAGCTAATGCTTTGAAAAATAAAATCAGTAAGCCTCTAGTCAAGCTAACTAAGAAAAAATGAAAGATGACACAAATTACTAAAGTTATAAATAAAAGGGACAATCACTACTAAATGAAAGAGGGGTTATATAGACATTAAAAGGATAATAGAATACTTTGAACCACTGTATGACCACAAATTTGATAACCTAGATGAAGTTGGCCAATTCCTTGAAAGATATAATCTGCAAAAAGATCAGAAAAAGTTAATTAATAATTACTACCTCAAAATATAAAAGCAACAGGCCCAGATGGATTCAGTGGTGAAATCCACCAAACACTTAAGCGAGGAAAATTTTGCCAATTCTTTGTGATGTGTTTCAGTGGATAGAAGCAAAGGTAATACTTCCTAACTTATTCTATGAAACCAGCATTACCCTAATACCAAGAGCAAAGAAAGATATTACAAGAAAGAAAACTGTGTGATTATCATAAGCCTAGATGCAAAAATTCTTGAAAAATATTTGCAAATTGAATCCAAAAAAGTACACCAAGAATTATATGACCTATGGTACTTATTCTAGGTATAAGTTCAACATTCAAAAATCAACATAATCATCACATCAACAGACTAACATGGAAAAAAATACATGATTAAATCAATAAATGGAGAAAATGTAATTGACAAAATGCAACGCCCATTGATGATAAAAACTCTAACTAGGAATAGGGGCGAACTTCCTCAACTTGATAGAGTCTGCAAAAAAATCTATAGGCAACATCAGACTTACTAGTCAAAAACAAAGTTTTTGCACAAGAGTAAACCATACTAGAAGTTCTTACTAATTAAACAAGGCAAGAAAACATATATATATTGGGAAGGAAGACATAAAATTCTCATTGCTCAAAGATAACATGATCATTTATGTAGAAAATTTGAATGAATTGACAGAAAACCCCACAATCCCTTCTGAAGCTAATAAACAATTATAGCAACATTGAAGAATACAAAATTAATTTACAAAAGCCAACTGCTCTACTATATACAATGAATAAGCGGAATTGAAATTAAAGCAATATCATTTACATTAGACCAAATAAATGAAATAGGAATAAACCTAACAAAATATGTGCGTGATCTATGTGATGAAAACTACAAAACGAATGAATAAAATAAAAAAAGGAACTAAAGAAATGGAAAGCTATTTCATGTTCATGGATTGGATTACTAAATCCTAATTTAGTAATCTAAATTAATATAACTAATGTAGTAATCCAAATATAAATTAAACTAATCCTAAATTGTCAAGATGTCGGTGCTTACCAGCTTGATATACAGATTCAATGCAATCCAAGTCAGAGTCCCAGAAGGTGATTTTATGGCTATTAACAAACTGATTCTAAAGTAAATATCAAGAGACAAGTTGACCCAGAATAGCCAACACATTATTGACGAAGAACAAAGTTGGATGACAGATTCTACCTGACATCAAAACTAACTATGAAGCTACGATAATCAAGAGAATATGGTATTAGTGAAAGAATAGATAAATAGATCAATGGGTCAGAATAGAGAGGATAAAAATAGACCCCCCAAAATACAGTCATCTAATCTTTGCAGAAGGAGCCAAGGCAATACAATGGAGTAAGAATAGTCCCTTCAACAAATGGTCCTGGAACAACAACATCCACAGGCAAAAGGAAGAAAAAGAGAGAAAGAGAGAAGAGAGAAAGAAAAGAAAGAAAGAAAGAAAGAAAGAAAGAAAGAAAGAAAGAAAGAAAGAAAGAAAGAAAGAGAAAGAAAGAAAAGAAAGGAGAGAAAGAGAAAGAAAGAGAAAAAGAAAGAAGAAAGAAAGAAAGAAAGAAAGAAAGAAAGAAAGGAGAGAGAGAAAGAGAAAGAAAGAAAGAAAGAAAGAAAGAAAGAAAGAAAGAAAGAAAGAAAGAAAAGAAAGAAAGAAAGAAAAAGAAAGGATGGATCTTGACAAATTAAACTTATGACCTTCACAAATATTAACTCAAAATGGGTCGTGTAGAATGCAAAATGATAAAAGTCACAGAAGATAACATAGGACAAAGCCTAGGTAATCTTGGATATGGTGATGTCTT
The DNA here is from genome assembly GCF_003254725.2 of Canis lupus dingo. NCBI lineage: Eukaryota > Metazoa > Chordata > Mammalia > Carnivora > Canidae > Canis > Canis lupus. The sequence goes on from NC_064279.1 coordinate 21,503,811, forward strand.
TTTAGATACAACACCAAAGACAGTTTATGAAAGAAATAATTGATAAGCTGGACTTTGTTAAAATTGCTCCACATCATATCAAGGAAGTACAAATTAAAACAACAATAAAACTATACTATACACCCATTAGGATGTCCAAAATCCAGAGCACTGACAACACAAAATGTTAGTGAGGATATGGAAGAGGAACTCGCATACATTGGTGGTGGGAATACAATTTTGTATAGCACTTTGGGAAACAGTTTGGTGGTTTACACAATGAAAATACTCTGTATGATATTGTAATGTAATAATTTAGTAATAATTTAGTATGCAATAATAATATAATGTAGGGACGCCTTGGTGGCTCAGCAGTTGAGCGTCTGCCTTTGGCTCTGGTCCTGATCCTGGGACCCAGGATCAAGTCTCATCGGGCTCCCTGCATGGAGCCTGCTTCTCCCTCTACCTAGTCTCTACCTCTCTCTGTGTGTCTCTCATGAATAAATAAATAACATCTTTAAAAAATAATGTAATGTAATAATAACAAATATACTTTTATCCAAACTCATAGGAAAAAAAATCAACGAGTTTAGATAAAGTGATAAATTGATAAATTTGAGAGATATGCCCACTACTATATGTTAGTTCTTGGACTTAACCCACTGTTTTGTTTTCTTTTTTCCTTCAGAAGTCTGAGTACACTCTACTGCCTTTAAAAATAGAAGCAAGTTCAAGCATATCTATGAAGACCTTAATTCTAAATGAGTTAACCTTACCTATTGAAAGATTCAAGAAAAAGTAAACTGTTGACTAAAACAAAATGATGCTGAGAGATTATAAATTAAAAATTAGGCAAAAGTATTAATCAAATGGGAATAAAAGAAATCAGAGATTATAGTATTCATCTCAGATTTAAAAAATAAAAGCAAAATTGAATATTTCCAATAGGGTCCTTTTTATTGCAGTATAAAATCTCTAAATATGCAATTCTAGGAATTAGAGGAATGTGCCAAATAGTTCAATAGATATTTTATAATTCTGCTTTATATATTTAGGTTATGTTATTAATTTCATTCATATTTGGAATTGTATATATTTGGTGAATTAGCCTTTATCATTTTGAAGTTATTCTCTTTAGCATTTCTTTTTCTTAAAATCTTTTTTGTCTGATATAAATATGGTTATATTAGCTTTCTTTGGCTTTGTATTCGCATAGTATATTTTTATTTCATCCTTTTTTATAGACCTTCTATATTATTGTATCTTAGAAGTCTTTTGTAGATACCTTAGAATTTTGGTTTTTGAATCTAGTCCTCGACATTTTTTAAATTAGAACATTAAATTAATTTACATTTCATATAATACTAATGTGTTTGGTTATAATCTGCTTTTGGTTTTGTACTTGCTGTGTGTTTTACATGATCAGCGTTTCTTTTACTCTCCTTTCTTGGCTTCCTTTTTATTATAAAAAATATTTTCAATTACATTTTTCCCTAAGAAGTTTGAGACTTGTATAAATTGTTTACTACCTTTGGGGGAATTATTTTAGAGATTATGTGTTTCATATTTAAAGACTTAAAATCTAATATTAATAAATAATTTATCCTCCTCAAAACTACAAAGAAGTTAAAATAATTTAGTTATATTCACACTTCTAACTTATGTGTTACCATTGTTGTATATTTTTATTTTATCCTATTATTATGATAACCTGATGAGACATTATTATTGCTTTATTCAATTAATAGTGTTTAGAGTTACTCATGTATTTACCACATCCACCAGTCACCTCATATAAAATAGCAAATATGTCTACATATACACTCTTGTTCCTTTTATTTTGGTATTTCTTAATTCTATAATAGTTGCCAGTATCTAACATGCCACATGACTGTCTTTTTTAGAAAAGTATTATTTGTTGTATCTCTTCTCCCAACTAAAATGTAAATTCCGAATGCAGTGTCTTTTGTCACTTATGTTCATCACTTGTGTTCACGGATTTACCCTAAGCATCTGGAACAGTTCTTGCTCCATATACTCAAGACAAATAATATATTTATTGAGTAAAATAATTAATTTATTCTAACATCTCTTAAGATCCATCCTAACATCTATATTCTTCTGTCCAAAGTATGTCTTTTAGACGTTCCCTTTGTAGGGACATCTGGGTGGCTCAGTCGGTCAAGCATCTGCCTTCAGCTCAGGTCATGATGGCAGGGTCCTGGGATCCAGCCCCACATTGGGCTCTCTGCTCAGTGGGAAGCCTGCTTCTCCCTCTCCCTCTGCTGCTCCCCCTGCTTGTGCTCTCTTGCACACTCTCAAATAAATAAATAAAATCTTTTAAAAATATAGTTAGAAGTTCCTTTTGTCAAGGTTTGTTGGTTTGCTCTCTGATTTTTCTTACTTTTATTTTTTTATTTTCTTTTTTTCTTACTTGTATTTTTAAGAGATGTTTAGCAGCATATAGAATTCAATGTTTTTGTTATTTTATATTAAAACTTTGAAGATATAAGTTTTCTGACATCTGGCTTCCATTTTTGCTGTTGAGAAGTCAGCTCTCAGCCTAACTGTTCCTCCTTTGTGATAATCTGTATCTTATCTTTGGCTACTTTAAGAATTTCTTTTCATATTTGAGACTGACTTTTCACAGTGTTGTGTTTGGTATGAATTTCTATTATCTATCTATCTATCTATCTATCTATCTATCTATCTATCATCTATCATCAATCATCATTTATTTATTTTTCAGCTTATTAGTTTATTAGATTTCTTGAATCCATGGATTGTCTTTCATCAATTCTGAACAATGCTCTGTTGTAGTATCTTCAAATACTGTCTCTATCCCCCCCCCTTTTTTACTATGCTTCTTTTGAACTTTCACTAGACATGTGTTAGACCCCACTCAGGCCTTCATGTATTTTTCCTACTGCTGCTAACTCATTCTTGCTGGCTTTCCTTGATAATGCCTTGCTTCCTGATTTTTTTTTTTTTTTTTTAAACTCCGAGCTGTCGTTTTTCCTTGGAGAATTATTTGTGGGAATTCTTGAGGTTGGAATGTATGTGTAATCCTTCAGATAGGATTTGCTTTTGCTATCTAAAGGGCATCACCTGTCTGAGGAAAGTTTATGCTAAATTGGTGGCTAGAGGTCTTTTCTTTTACTCTGCTTAGTTGATGTGAAATTGGATTACATATCTTTAGTAGTGATAGTTCAAGGATCTCTTTCCCATTCCCATCTGCTTTACACTGTGTCAAGGCATCTTTTCTCAGCCCCCTTGGGATTGCAGTGAAATGGGGTACATTCATTTCTGGGTGACTTGTGCCCTCTGAGCTACAACTCTATTATTGAGAATACAACCATATTATTGGGAATTTGATTTTCCACTTTGTTTAGATGCTGAGTGTTGCTTTCTTTCCTTCTTCCCACACCAAGCTCACTCACTGCCCTTATGCCTAGATAGCCTGTGATAATGTAAGCATGAGTTTCCCAAGTTTGGGAAGTATTGCCAACAAAATAAACTTCAGTGTTTGCTAACGTTTCTGCATTTCTTTCTTTACATTTTTGTTAGGTCTTTGATGAGATATTTATATGCTCAAGAACAAAATAGTACACGATCAACGTCATGTTGAATAGTTTTCAACTAAGGAGTCCATCTGACAACCTTATCCACAATAGAACTGTTTCACTGTTCCTAGAAATAATTTCAAATCAATGAGAATATTAGAGATTGTTTAATGAATAACATCCTAGGGAAGTAATTAGCTGAAGTATGCAGGAGGACTTTGGGAAACAAGAACTGACACCTATGTGGTTTGACTGTTATTACTCTTCACACTGCGGCTAGATACAGTTTTTCCAACACTTAATATTTGTGTGTGTGTGTGACTAGCAATAACTTCCGGGATAAAATTCTAACATTCATAGGCTTTTGAGCACAAGTTCATGCTTACTTTTGAGGCCATTTTGCCCATTTAAAAAAATGTTACAATCCTTTCTCAATTTGGGGGATTGTGTATTGATATAATTAGATTTTTTCCTACTTAAAGATCAAACACAAGTTCACCTATACTTATTTTTTTAACTATTATATTTCCACTTTCCTAATCTTTGTTTTTTAATTAATCATGAGATTGCTTTTTATGTATTAACATTTTCTTTTATTCCAAGAAGTTAACCAGTTGTACAGTGCAATTTATTAAATACAAATATTATGTCACTATTTTAGAAATTTACCTATAGCATAAATTAATTTTGCCTATTTGTGACTATCCATCTTTCTATTATGTAATTATTTCCTACCTATTATTAAATGTTATTTTAATTTTTCACATTTAAATTATAGACATATTAATATTTAAGGTAAATCTTATCTTTTCCCCATAATTATTATATTTACAAAATGTTTTTAATTCCACTTATTTTTTATGTAATTATGGATATTCCTTTAGTCAGTGGTATTTATTTAAATGCTAGAGACATAAGAATATCTTATAATAATTACCTTTCAAGAGAGACAGTCATTTGGTCAAGGAGAAAATTTCTTTTACTAAAATATAAAAGTGGGATAAAAGAAGTTGTACCTTAAATTTGAAAGTGATGTTTTATCATACATATTCTCTGGTTTATGTGTTCACTTAGGTGTAGCCAATTGGTTTGATTTTTTTTTTTGTCTTTATTTCTCAAACAATTGATTCATGCTCTGATCCTAACATCAGGGTTATTGATCTTGCCTGGTTGAAATAAATCAACATTTAATTGACTCAGTTGCTCATAATATATGCAGTTTGACCTGTGAACATCGAACCTGGAGAAATGCATATTCTGAAATCCTTGGTAATTTCCCTCAAACACATATAGTCATTACTTGAAATACTTGCGTATTCCTATTATACTTTACCAGTTTAGGTACTGAAATCTTCTAGAACATTACATCTTTATGTAAATACCAAATGTATACATATATCTGAAATTGAGGACTTCTGAAATTATTGAGAATAATACTATCTGAAAGTATTTTATTGATTTGGCATGAAAGATCCTTTATCTCTAACATTTGACTCAGCTTATCTGATCCTAAATTCTTACCACAATAAAACACATGTTCTCATTCAGAAGTATACTAACCTTGAGCTGGCTGAACTTTGAACTTTGCTGTATATATAAAACCATAACTATATATATAGCAACCAGCTTTATCAAATTGATAGATTATTGTTAGCAATTACCCATTTTCATTGTTTCCATTATTTAATGTTATTTTAAAATTCATCAAGTCATTTCTTATTTTTTTCCTTCTTCTAGTACTTATCATAAAGTTATAGCATTGTTTGTTTATGTCAGGTTACAGAATGTGGATATGGGAGTCTAAAAGTTTTATTCAAGAATATTTCATAAAGATGCTTAAAAAACCATATCCCTAAATGAAAAAATACTTTCTGGTGCATGCTTCAGAAGCACTTTTATTCAAGTTGGCTTAATGAATAGAACTTGAATGAACATCTGTTTAGACTCAGAGATAAAACAAATGGATTTGACTTTCCTTGGGAACGTATATATGCTTTGGTAAAAAAAAAAAATCTAAATAAAATTGCATTGTTATGAGTTATTTTCTTCTAAATTATATTTATCTTCTTTCATCAAATTTTTAGAAATATGACACATTCACTAATAGAGTTAGTGGCTATTTTATTTGTCTTTTTAAAATACAACCAGAATAAAATAATAAATAAATAAAATAAAATAAAATAAAATAAAATAAAATAAAATTAAATTAAATTAAATTAAATTATTAAATTAAATTAAAAAAAACCAGAAAGGGCGCCTGGGTGGCTCAGTGGTTGAGCATCTGCCTTTGGCTCAGGTTGTGATCCTGGGGTCTGGGATTGAGTGCCACATCAGGCTTCCTGCAGGGAGTTTGCTTCTCCCTCTGCCTATGTCTCTGCCTCTCTCTGTGTGTCTCTCATGAACAAATAAATAAAATCTTTTTAAAAAAATACAATGAAAATATCTAAAAATGTCTCATACCACTATAAGTTATTAATGGACATGTTTATTGTGTTTTTTTACCTGTATCATCTATTAACACATAACATAAATTAGGAATATAATCTGAAAGTAATTATAAATCTTATACACAGTTGTGTGTCATTTTTCATATTCAAATATCCATACATATGCTAAAATTACTGACTGACACATAGTCACTTTAGTTCCTTGTTAGGTATACAGCAAAGATAGAGATAGATAGATAAATAGATAAAGCAAATTTATTACTCAGGGCTTAAGTGAAAACAACGGTATTCTAGTTATCTTCTTTTGTGTGTAAAAATACATTCATCTGACTTACCTTTTTATTTATTTTTAATTTTAAAATAAAAAAAAGACTTTAATTATTCATGAGAGACACAGAGAGAGGCAGAGACATAGGCAGAAGGAGAAGTAGACTCCCCACAGGGAGCCCAATGTGGGATTCCATCCTGGGACTTTGGGATCATGTCCTAAGCCGAAGGCAGACATTCAGCCACTGAGCCACCCAGGTATCCTAGACTTACCCTTCAAAAAAAACAAAAATACAAATTTTAATTGCTGCACTAACTTTCTACTTTGTTCCTCTCCACCTTCCACCCTCCTTCTTCTATATCCACTGGTCATTTGATATTTTGTACATTTTCCCAGTTAATATACTCTGGCAGCATAAATGGAATTTGATGGTCTTAAACTTGATTGTCAGTTATCCAAGTAAGTGTTCATATCTCTTCTGTATGAGTCTGTGCTTGGTATGGGCGATGTTCCAGGATCCATGTTAGGGTTTTCAGGGGAGGGAGGGCAGGTAGATGATAGCACTCTGGTAAAAGCAGCACTTAAAAGTTCTGAACATTTTCTGAACTATTATCTAAAATCAGTTTATGATTCATCTTTTCTTAAAATGAGAAAGAAAATAATTGTGTTTCATATCATCCATTTAATATACAAATATATTAGATACAAACTGAGCTGAACATCTTAGCTATTAGCTACCACTCTTGATGAAAATATCCTGGTTTATTAAATCTTAAATTGATATTATTTTTTAAATTTTATTTTATTTTGTTCCTCTGTTTTCCTTTTTATAGTTTCTTTACTTGAACTCTAAGAATTATTTTCAAGCCTGAGTTTTCTCTTGGCCAGTTCTCCTCCTGATTAATTTTACCTGTTTTAGTACACATTGTATATGAAAATCTGTGTAGCTATTCAATTAGTGTGTTTTATTCTGTAGCAAAATACACAACTTCTTATCAGCAAAACTTTGGCTGAGATATTTTTAGTCCTATTTTCTACTCATTAACTCTTCTTGCCCCCTTAGATTGCATCCTGAGACCTGTCATTACTCTATATTTTGTGTTACGCTTGTGCCGACTGGAATACTCTATTGTGCCTAGAAACAATAGCTATGTTGACTGGTAGGGATGAAAAAATAATAATTAATTTTTGCTCTAATGTGTACTGGCAGGACAAGTATTTCAACAAACCTGAGTTGTTAATGTGGTAAACACAGAAGACTCTATACAAAGACTTTGTAAAGGTTAACATTGCTACAGTTATGCAAGCACATATTTCCCCTAACAAGATTAGTAATGCCAGCTGCCTGCATTCAAAGAGATAATTTAACTTCAATTTCAATATTATATGAAACACTGAATAAAAAAACCAATAATAGTTAAATTCAATTGAAATATGTACCATAATTACAAATGAAGAAATTAAAGCATACCTTTATGTTACCTGCTGTGACTATTATAAATGAACAAAATGGAATATTTGAATTTCTATTATGGAGAGCTATTTGCAAAAAATTAAAATAATATTTTATTATAATGTGAAGTTTTTACAAATGTCTTTACACTGATTTTAATCCTCTTTTACGGTATGTTCTCTTGTTTGTAAATTGTAAGAGACGAAAATTTCATGTCCTTTATCTAAGCAGTGGCTGTAGTGAATTGACACTCGTTCACCTTCGTCTATCCAAACTTTTTGACCTGTAGAGACTGGGAAGCTAAAGAGCTACATTTCCCAGAACCATGTGAAACTTGAGTTCTCTGTGTTCTTTGGGTTTTGTCAATTAGATGTGCTTGAGAGAAACATGGAAAGTAAAAAATAAAAAAATAAAAAAAGAAGGAGTCTGAGCTATGCATATGGGGTTTTTCTGTTGTTAAGCACCTACTGGAATTAGCTAATAGGTTAGGGTACCTTTCCAGGATCATGGTTTCTTTTATCAGGACTGTATCCTCTTAACTTTCTTACCATGACCAGCTTCTTGATGGTCTAGTATTGTGGCAAAGCCACACAGGATTATTCTGTTAAATGCAGCTTAGTGTCTGTCTTTGTGTGTGTGTGTGTCTGTCTTTTCAGACTTCACTATAATACTGAAAGTCACTTATGATTCCATATTTTGTCATTCTCTTCATAGTAGCAGAGTATATCCTGTGCATTTGAGTTAACTGATGTAATTAATAATATATTTTAAATTTTATTTACTTATTTCAACTGTTTTTTTTTTCAACTGTTTTTTTTTTTTTTTAACCAGAGAAACATATTCATTTTTTTTGGTAAACCAAAAAAAAGTAGAGATGATCCCATAATAAAAAGTAGAAACTCCTTGGCCCACCACTCCTACTTTTAATCCTATAGCCAATAATCACTTAAATATTTCAGGGTTTTGTTCTTCTTTGGTTATTTCATATCTCTGAGTAATCACAACAGTCTTATTGGTCATGTTAGACATGTTCTGTTGACCTTCTGCTAGATGATACTTATACTCCTTCCCACCTCTTCTCTCTGCAACCACCCAATATAGTTATATCACCATTTTTATTCCTTTATTGTGCTTATAACTTTAAATAATATATCTATACTTTTATCCCCTTTCCATCAATTCTAGAAATAGTATTTTGACTTCCCTCTTTGTAAGATGAAGATATATCATCCCTCTACTCCCTGACCTCTCTCTCCTCCCATTTCTACCTTCATCCTTTCTTCCCTCTATAGTTTTAAGTATAACTAAACAGCACATTTTCTTTCTCTTAAAAATTTCTGTTGAACCTCAAAGGGTTTTAAGCTTTCTATAAACATATTGAGATTTGGCAATGAAGATTTTGTTTCTCCTGTCGAGTTGTTCATAATTTTATTACATTTTCTCTTGGTCAGTTAATACCTCAACTTTCAAATCAGAAATTCCACTCTAGCATATCCTTTTGCTGAAATTCCTCTATTGCCTTGGTTTTTCATTTGCTGCTTTCTTTATCTTTTCCTCTGCTTTGCATTTTGTGAAACACCAGGAGCTACATAGTACAACAAACATAACTAATTACACTTGGCCAAAAAGAATAGGCTAATGATTTGTTCTCTGATTCCCAAACTTTGATAACGTTATTTAGTTTGCAGCAGAATAACTTCAGGGAACAATGTACACAGATTCCTTGCTCCCTTTCCTGGCCAGTAGTTGAAAATTTACAAACTATCATTCCAGGTTCACATCCATAAGCATACCAGATACTGGGCATAGGACAGGAAGACAAATACTAGGTATTTTATTTCGCTTGGTCACTCCCTTTCACCTAAGTAGTGTGGCCGGTGTTCTAACCCATTATCAGCCTTGTCACTGTGGGCAAAGGAGTGCAAAGGCTGCTTATAGTTTGAAAACACTTGTACTTGCCTTGGATGGGAACTAGGAAAGAACAGGATTAAGAAAGGATTATTCATCTTTACTGTGTTTTTTATACTAAATGAATATGGCAATAGCATGTGAAATATCGTTTTGGCTTTATCATATTCCATTATGCTTTCCATGGAAAGTACTTGAAGATTATGTCTAATGGGTATAGCTTCATAATCAATGTAAAACAATGTATGAACATATTAAACATACTGCAGTTTATGAAATTGAACTTCTGTTTGTAATATTTATGGATACAAAAAAAACCTTTTTCTTTAATAAACATGAGAGTTATATTAGTCTTAAATCAGCCAAAAATAAGTCCTAAATATAATGTTGAAATAAAATGAAAATAAAGTTTCACAGCTCAATGACTAGTTTCTTTTCATTCCCCTGATGAATACAAAAAACCTGTTAGTTAGAGTCAAATCATCTGAAGTGTGCTCAGCTGCATTAAACTCCAGAGGCTTTAGGAGATGTTAAATGTGATTTTGATTTCACCTGCTGACTTTCTGAAGGCAACTTATTATAAGAAACAGTTGATAGTGATATCATGCTGTTGGCACTTGAGCTTTCTGCTGGAGGTTGTAATCCAGTCTTTGCAAGCCTATAATTACTATTTCCTAATAATTCTAGGTTTTCATTGTTGAATCTGGATATGTCTAAAAGGTATTGAGAAGTAATACATAAACAGACACAGTGATGAAATGATAAAAATAATTTTTGCATCAATAATATTAAGATTTGTTTATTTCTGATGAAATAAATGATGGCATGCCATCAGCAGGTTAAGTTTTGTTTGAGGATATTATTATTATTATTGCTTTTATAGTTACTAAATTTATTAGTCTTTCAACTAGAAAAAATGTTTTATTCCAATGTTATGAATCTATATATCTCAGTTTTGAGAAAGTAAAAGATAGTGAATTTTTAAATTTAAATATTTGTCCCTAGTTATTCAAGGTAAATATTTTAAAATAGTTTCCTATTAATGGTACTTTGTATGGAAAATATGGAAGTTGTAATATCTATGCAATGGAATGGGAAAAAATATTTTAATTTATTCTAAAAAAAATCCTGGTAGAATCATCATTTCTCCTATGAAACATATAGACAATATAAATAATCCACTAAACATGTATATACTCCAAATACAAAGTTGAATTCTGCACATGAAAATATATCATGCAGAGTACCTTTTTTGTGAAAGAGAATTAAATTTTTTTTAAAAAAATCATTTCATTTTAATGTGTTCCACGCACTGTCCTAGGCACAAAGAATAGAGTTGTGATGAAGACAAAGGGTTTGTTCTTGCAAAGACCATAAATTCTGATGGGGGAGACAGAAATGAATAAGTGAACAGTTCCATGCTAATAAGATAATGACTCAGATAGATGATGGTTGTCACAGAAGTGATGATGGATGGTAGGCTTTAACAGATGTTTTAAAGATATATTCAATTATAAAGCATGTAGTATACAACTAACAGAAAAATCTCTACTAACTACTAGATTTTGAGCCCAAGACACTGATCTTCTGTGGCCAAATCATTCAGGTACTTAAGATAAACTAACATAATCTAAGAACGGAAAAGGACCTTCATGGTCCACTTGGCTCACTCACTCTATCTATCTATCTATCTATCTATCTATCTATCTATCTATCTATCATCTATCATGTATCTCTGTCTTTCCATATATATAACTAATGAAATAGCTTAAAAATATGTCCCAGATCGTATGACTAACTAGCTCCCCAAGTTAGAACTACATACTAGATGTGGGAACCATTAATGTCAATCTTATTAGGTATTAGTAAGCATGAATATGCCAAACCAAAAGGCTGGGGACCTTCCAGGGAGTAGTTAAAATATTCAAACACAAGTAATTTCAGCAACATGATGGATGTACAAAGTCTAATTTATACCTGAGAAAATTTTTGGACTTCATTAAGGAAGACCTTCAGGGTATTGTCAGTTTGGATTTGCACCTGCAGACTAACTTTTGCAACTGTATTGGCACCCCACTACATAATTGGAGACGAGACTTTTCCAAAGGTATCAATAGATAATAGGATCTCTCAGAGTGGGAGCCTCACATAGTTAATTTATATCAAATTGATTAAAATTTGGTAGGCTGTGTGTGTGTGTATATGCATGTATATTCATATAAAAGGCATTGCAATATTTTTTAAAGAGAGAAAGTAAATTCTTGACACTCATGGGCTGTAATGATTTTTATTTTAAGCCCACATCTCAATGATGACATCAAGTAGGTTGGTAGTGGCTATTAAGAAGCATTCTTAAATGCTTGGACATAAGCAAACTCCATGTGGTTACCTTTACAGAGGAAAGAGAGGATAAAGAAATGAACTGGAAACTTGGAATAGAATTCCAGCTGTGATGAAATATGATGTTGTGGAAAGAGCACTGTATTTACAATGCAAAGATCTGGATTTAAGACTTGCTTTGTTCCTTAGGAGTTACTTTACCTAGGACAAACTACTTAAGCTCATGGACAGTTTTAGAACTATTGTGAGAATCAGAAGAAATAAACTTTACAGCAGGGGTCCTTAATCTGAGAAGCACTGACCTCCGAGACATATACAATTGGGCAGCAGCAATTCTATGAACCAACTAAAAACAAATCCAAATGTTAAGGGTATGGATTCATTTCTCTCTTCATAGCCTCAGATCCCTACAAAAGCAGAATTATTGCTCCAAAGTGCAATATACTCTTCCCTTTTACCTAACTTTTCCACTTCTTTGCTCATTAGGGGTATTTTTTCTTTTATAATTTTTGAGACAGGACACAAGAGATTGCTTAGAATTGTTTATTTTTTTTACTTTGTTTTGTTGCCCCACTTTGTCGTGCTTATATTGATATATGTGACACCTGGCACATTCAGGAGTGTGAAAAAAACTAAACTCAAGTTGTCAGTTACTGGATTTGAGAATAATCTGAAAAAGACAATAAATTGACAATGAACTAGAATGCAACTTTAGATTTACATTTTGCAACCTAGTAGATGATATAGTGTATTCTAAATATTGTTTTTAAAATCTGTGAAAAATAGAGAACCTAGGGATGAAATAACTCCTATGAACTTCTTTTATTTATAGCTAAATTGTTTCATTTTCAGGGTGGGCCTTTCTCTGAATGCAGTTCTGGTGTTATTACTTTGAATGAAAGCAAAGTATTTGAAACTGCTGAGAGGAAATTGGATTATTCCACCCAAATATAACATCTACCAAAAGAATATAGAGAAGTTGAGAAAACACTGAATATAGATTATAAATGATATTTACTACTAATAAATATTATATAACATATTTAATATTTAAATAAATAGTTTAATACATATATATTATGATAAATATATTTAATAACTATAAAAATATAATAAATATAAGCAAATTCCCATTTAGGGAATCCCTTTATTTATACCCTTCTGAGATTATATATGTATTATTCTTTACCTGACTCTAGTATTTCAAAAACCTCCATTGTAGACTCATCCTCCTCACCTCCACCAAACATCTTCTTTTAAAAATACCTCAAGCTTTAGATGTTAACAGAGTTGTGGTAACTTCCAGTTGATTCAGAAGAATTTCTTTCTTCCTGATATTGAAGTGCTAGGGGAGTTCTGTTTTTGGTGGTGATAGAGGTCTGTGTTGGAAGTTTATGCTTTTGTAGTTGGAGCTGTTACAGAAATAGAGCAAACCTGAAATAGAGAGCTATAGATAGGTTTAGGACAGTGGGGTCAGGGAAAGAGAGATGCCAAGCAATAGGGAAGTATTATTCAGTAAATGGGAAAAAGCCAAAGTCACCTGTGAGTGATTGTAACGTTTGCCTGGAACTAACTTTGGACTGGAGAGCATAAGGTAACTTCTGTTTCTTGCTTCAGGTGCTAAGAACTCAGTCTAGTGGCCTTATCACTACATTTCAGCTGCCTTAGGGGCATGTGTGTAATTCTGTATTCAGGGCTGTGAAAACCAAATTGACTTCTACATGGACTTTCACAGAAAGCCACTCATTGTATGATTTCCTTTACACAAATGTCCATAATAGGCAAGTCCACAGAGACACAGTGGAGTTTAGTAGGTGGTAGTGGTGGAATGGGGTGAGGAGCAGGAATGGTGTGGGAGAATGAGGGTGCTTGCCAACACTATGGGTTTCTTTTTAGGGGATGGAAATGTTTTAGGGTTAGATAGTGGTGATATTCACAACCTTGTGAATAGATCAAAAACCACTGCATTGTACGTTTAAATGGAGAATTTATATAAAATATATCTCAATATAAAGAAATCTAGTTGTAGGTTGGGAACTCTGCAGTGATCCCTGTCAAAATCTCAGCTAAGCTGGGGAGAGTTGAGCTGTCAGGTTCAGGCAATTAAAGCAATAAGCCAAAATGAAAGTTAAGCCTTTAATCACTTACTGCCGTGGAATAAGCAAGAGGATAAAACCAGAGAAAACGCTGACTCCCCCTCTTCCATCTTTCCCCTGTTGAGAGTCAGGTGGATCAGTACAGACTTGGGGGTCACCTATCAAGGGAGCCCCAAACAAAAGGCTTCAGCAATTTTATGGACCTCTGCTTGGGGCGGAGGAGTAAGAGCGGGAAGGGCTAGGAGTTGAGAAGTAAAGTACAGGGTACTGAACCAGTGTGGGGGAAGTGTTTTTGTGGCCCCACGTGGCCCCACCCCTCCCAACCCAATCAGGAGTTTAGCACAGCTGCTTCTACAAGACCTCAGCCTAAGGACTCAGATAAAGAGGCGTAGGAAAGAAGATATGTGGCTACAAATGCAAATATGCAAAGAGCATAGCCAGCCTGCCAAGGGATCCTTGACTACTGCTCTGTTCAGAGGCTGCAATGCGCTGTGTACTGAGTCTGGTGTGGAGATTGCAGCTTTCTCCTGTGAGGCCCACAGATAAAGCCTTAGTAATTGCCTGTGGTCAGCCCTAAAAAATCGCATGTAAGTTTTTAACTGGGAGGGGAGTCAGACTCCTTAACCTCTGTGTCACCGGTTGTTTTGTGAAGACAGCCAGGCGTATTTTTATCATTTCTTATATTTGCATTAGGTTGCAAGTAGGTTATCATCTCTTTTCAGATGAAAAGAACAACTTTATTATCTTCTAGGTGGTTAATTAATTTACACATTGTGGGCTTTTTACCTTCAACAATTTAAGTTGTTTGAATATGCCTTATATGCTGTATTATCAAGGTATTAGTTTTTTATCATATAACTGTCAATTGATATTCAATATATACCCATGCAGTGCATGATGGTATTTTGTAATGACTGGTCTTTTTAGAGTAAGGAATGAAAGTTGGTGAAGTAGATAAGCATATTAAAGAGAAAATTAAGGCAACATTGCACAAAAATTTGATAGAAGATAAAGATTTCTGAATCTTTTAGGTAACTGGAAGCAGAACTCTTAAGGCATTACAGATAGTTGCTTACTTTCTCCATTGGAATAAGTAAAATTAATGTAAATGAAATTAATGCATTATTTTTAGCAATTTACCATGAGTGTGACAGTAACATGGCTGTTAACTGATTAAATGGCAAAGAAGTAACCCCTGTTTCCACCTTCTTTGGGCTTATAAACTAGCAGGGGGTGTATACAAACAGGCAATTACAATGCTCTGAGAAGGGAAATGAAGTTTGCTAAAGGGATGCACTAAAATAGCCCTTAACTAAGTTTGCAAGGGTGAGAGATTTGGGCTGCCTTATAAGGGATAGCTACCTGGATAAAGTAGGATCTTATACCCAACTTAAATAATGAACGTAGAAAAGTAAGTAATAAAAAGGAAAGGGCAGCAAATGAAAAGGAAAGAACATGTGCCAGCACCCACAAAGTAGGGTGTTATCTGGGATTTGAACGGAGTGTAATATGGCTTGAACATGGGATATTAGATAAGAGATTGGTGAAAGCAGGAGTTGGAAAAAGAGGTGAAGACTGAATAAAAAGGACTTTCCGATAGATTAGAGAATGATTGAATGTCATTAAACATGGTGATGACATAATCAGATTTACATTTCACAAAGAGACTTTGTGATGTCAATGCCAAGAATAGATTGGAAATGAGCAAAAGCAAAGACAGAAAAGTTATTTTGAAAGTGCTGGCATTAATTCAGGCAATAGGCTGGTGTTCCAATTTAGGACAGTGGCCATGTCAATAGAAATTGGTATATGGATGCAAAAATTAGGTTTTATAATGCATGGGGACAAGTGATTGGATGTGGAAGTCTAGGGAAAGGGTCTAAATTTCTAGTTTGAACAAATAGGTGGACAGTGGTGTAATTTACTCAGGGAACAAAGAGGGAAAGGCCTAGGAAAATAATAAATTTTAGATATGTTGAATTGATAACCTCTTAATATCTATGAGAAATCTGAGTGGAAATATCCAGTAGTCAATTATATGTGTGTGGTGGGGAAGAGGGGAGAAACTCGGGAGAGATTTGAGCTGCGGCTGTAACACAGCCACTAATGATTTTGGAAATCATTAGACTATTCGTGGTAAGAAATGTATGGCAATAGACTTGGTTATGCAGGACAAATATACATCAGAGAGGAATACTTAGAACAGCAACCAGATGAATAGAAACAGAAGAAAGTGAAGAGGAGACCATAAGATAGAGAATAAGTGAGAAAGCATCAGAGGTAAGAAGGGAAGCCAGAAAAGTTGTCATGAAATCCAAAGATGATTACAAGAAGCAAGTAGTCAATGGTATTAGATACAGGCCAGAGGTCAGGTAGGAAAAGGATTGGAAAGAACCACATTGCTCAGCATCAAGGTCATTGGTAGCCTTGGCAAGAGAACTTTCAGTAAAATCCTGGGACTAAATCCAAACGTCAGTGAATTGGACAAGGAGTTAGAGTGAGTAAAGTCAACTCTAAAGAAGTTAAACAGTGAAAGGTTTAGGGATGTATTTGTCAATTTGGGCAAATTGTCATCTTGAGGAGCTCATTCTCCTTTACATCGCAGGAGGCTGTACAAGTCTCCTTCCATTAGAGTGAAGGCTTCCGTAGAAGCTGAATGTGCCATATCCTAATTTCATTTGCAATAATTTGCAATAGAATGTAGACAGGAGATGCTCAAATAGACTGATTTAAAGGTTTCGATAAAAAAGAATATCTTTTCTGGCAGTGGCTCTGGTGACAGCAGATGGGGGGGCGTGTATCAGGGTGAGAACTGAAAGCTGTGGAACCCATTCTCAGTAGCAGTAGCAGAGACAATGGCCGTGGAGTCTTCATCTGTGAGTTATCTGGTATGATTTTGAATATAGTTCTGAATTCATCATCTCCCTTGGTTTCTGATGGTTTTCCCAGCCTGGCTCTCCAAGGCTTCTCAGAAATCGCTAAATACTCCGTATCTTTTAAGTATGTCTTTATCTGTTTAATTAAGTCCGTTTCTCTTGGCTTCCACTTAAGAATTCCAGTTGGTATACAATTTTGAGGGGTAATTATTTACATAAAGTGAAATGCACAGAAGTTAGGTGTACAGTGTGATTGGCTTTGACGGATTTATACAAACAAGTAAACTCTATGAAAGCAGAACAATTCTACCAAACCACAAAGTACACCCTATTGACCAACCCCCCCAACCTTGCCCAATGCAACTAGGATCTGATTTTTATTAGCATAGATTTGCCAATTCTAAAACTTCATATAAATAGAAGCATACCACATTTATTCTTCTGTGTCTGGCTTCTTTGACTCAGCATAAAGTTTTGAAAATTAATCCTCATTATTGCTTTTATCAGGGCTCTGTGTCTTTTTTATGAAGTTTCATTTCAATGTATGAATATAGCACAGTTTATTAATTCATATACCTATTGATAGACAACTGAGCGGTTTCCAGTTTGAGGTTATTTTGAATAAAACTGTGAACATTCTCCTACATTTTAAAAATTATTTTAAGTTTTCGTTTTTATAGACATGCTGTCATTTCCTTTGGATATTTATGGAATTGCTGAAGGGCACCTGGGTGGCTCAGTTGGTGGAGTGTCTGACTTGATTTTTGGTTCAGGTCATAAAATCAAGCCCTGCCTCGAGCTTGGGGCTTGAGTTCCACGCTGGTGTGTGGAGCCTGCTTAAGGTTCTCTCTCTCCTTCTTCCTCTGCTCCTCCCGAAACCCCACTCCCCCTAAAAAAAAAAAGAAAAAAGTGAAATTGCTGAGCATCAGGGTAGATCTTTAACTTTTAAAGAAACTGAGAAGCAGTTTTTTAAACTTGTAAGATTTTTTTATTCCCATAAGTATGGTTGAAAGATCCAGTTGCCCCACATCCTTGAAAACATTTGCAATTGTCAGTTTTGTTAATTTTAGCTTTTGTTGTGGGTATGAAGTGGAATCTCATTGTAGTTCCAATTTGCAGTTAAGTGATGGTTAATAATGACACTTCTTCATGTGCTTATTTGGTATTCATTCATCTATTTTTAATAAAAGATCTGTTCATAACTTTGCTTTTTTTTTTTTTACAAAAATGGTAGTTTATCCTTTTATTGTTGAGTTGCAAGAGGTTTTTAACATATTCTAGATACAAATGTTTTGTCAGAAATATGCATTTAAATATTTTCTTTCAGTTTTTGGGATGTCTTTTAATATTGCTAACATTGCCGTTTGAGGAGCAAATGTTTTATTTTTGATGAAGTCCAATTTATCATTTTTACCTCCACGGTTAGTACATTTTATATCTCATATAGCAGATAGTTCCCCAACCTGAGATCACAAAGATTTTCTCCTGTGTTTTTGTGTATAAGTTTCATATTTTTTAGCTTTTATGTTTAGGTTTGTGTTTCATTTCAAATTCATTTTGTGTTTCAAGTAAGAGGTGAGACT
This sequence comes from Canis lupus dingo, assembly GCF_003254725.2. Taxonomy (NCBI): domain Eukaryota; kingdom Metazoa; phylum Chordata; class Mammalia; order Carnivora; family Canidae; genus Canis; species Canis lupus. Next base: position 21,522,324 of record NC_064279.1, read on the forward strand.
CCTATTTTTTTTCCATATGGAAAACAAAAGTTCAGTTGTTCTAACAGACTTTCTCTCTCTCATTGGACTGTTTGAATAGTTTTGTTGGAAACCATTTGACTATATGCACAGAACTATTTCTGGTCCATTTGATATGTTTATCCTTTTAACCAAGACCCCCATTTCTAATTTGTGTAGCTTTTATAGTAAGCGTTGATGTTTCCTAGATTAAATCCTCCATTTTTTCCTTCTTTTCAAAATTGTTTTGACTATTCTAGGACTTTTCGGTTTCTATTAAGCAAAAAAACAACAACAACAACAACAAAAAAAAAAACTACTGGCACTTTGATTAGGATTGAGATGAATCTATACAATTTGAGGAAAGTTGACATCTTAGAAATATGTCTTATAATTCATGAACATGATGTGTATTACCATTTATTTTTTGAGGTCTTCTTGAATTCTTCTCAGTAGTTTCCATAGTTTCATTGTGTTGGTTTTGCATATCTATCATTAAATTTATGTTTATTAATTTGTTGATGCTCTTTTTTGGATTAAATTTTTCATTTTACTTTTTCAGTTTGTTGGCAGTATGTAGAAATATGCTGACAGTTGTTGACTTTGTTTAAAGTTGTGATAAACTTTTCATTAATTTCAACTCTTGAGGATAATTTCTCAGAATGTCCTATGTATATGTTGTCCTCTACAAATGTAGACAGCTTTATCTTTTTCTTTCAAATATTTATGACTTTGTTTCTTTTTTCTTGACTTTCTGTTTTGGCTAAAAACTCCAGGACTATCTTTAAAATAAGAATTATATTGAATTATGTCATATGCTTCCTCTTCAACTTCTGCAGTGATCATATAAAATCACCTTGTTGCTTTAGTTAAATGAATTGCAATGATTTTCATGTGAAAAACTAAACTTTCATTAGTAGGTAACTTCACATACTCATGATGTATATATTATACTTTTTATATTGGTGGATTTAATTTACTAATATTCTGCTAAGATTTTTGTCTTGCAGTTCCAGAACCTAGAGGGCTGAAATCAGTGTTATCAGGGCCATACCCTTTGAAACCTGGCAAGGAATCCTCCCTTGCCTTCTGTAGCATCTTATGGTTTGCCAAAATTTTTGAAGTTTCTTAACTTATTGATGTGATGTGTCATTCCAGTCCTCTGTGTTCATATGTCATTTTCCCTGTTTCTGTCTTTGTGTGGCCATCTTCTTAAACAGAGTCATGTTGGGCTAGAAGTTTATGCTACTTAGTATGATTTCATATTAATGATGACAGTTGCATTTTCTGGCTTATTCTCCAGTGCTATCATTTAAAAATGAAATACCAGATATTTTGTGTAAAAGAACAGTAGGTAGTTAAATAAATAACACTTATCTCCAGAAAAGGATATGGCTCATCTTACTTGAGGTCACTACGGTGATAGGCTGAGTCAGTTTAGTCTGTATTTGATCTGGAGCTGGCTTCGTTGAGACTTTCATTGGATTCGCTACTCCTCTGACTTCAAGTTATAGGAGAGCAGAATTGCAAGTTTTTATTTGGTGTGTGCATGAGATATAAATTGCTAGATGGTTTTTCTCATGTCTTCTGACCATCCCCCAGTGTTAGTAGGCTCAATACAACTATATCTTGGAATAGGGGGATCCCTGGGTGGCTCAGCGGTTTACCACCTGCCTTTGGCCCAGGGCACAATCCTGGAGTCCCGGGATCGAGTCCCACGTTGGGCTCCCGGCATGGAGCCTGCTTCTCCCTCCTCCTGTGTCTCTGCCTCTCTCTCTCTCTATCATAAATAAATAAATAGATCTTTAAAAAAAAAAAAACTATACCTTGGAATAGATCTCTCTCCATAATCCTGTCTTTTCCCCAAATTTTCTTATGAAAGCCTATAGAAAAGAATCTGTGAGTGTATTTGGATTCTCCTTGTTCAACTGTTTTATTCTTGTCCACATTTTAAACTTTCTCCTCTTTGTACTACTCTGCTAAGGATAAAAGTACACAAGTCTCTTCTAGATTGGACTCCTTACATTTTGGACTTTAGCATATTAATTTTCTTTGCATCCTAGGTTCTCTGATGGGCTTTATAAATCATAATTTTTGTATGTCATCTTATACTTTCATATTACTGGTATTGGGTTGAAGTATTCTTACAACTTCCTATGTCTTTAGATGTAGAAGTAATTTTCTAAAGACCTTTTGAAAAATTCACCTTTGCCTTAATTTACTAAGAGGAAACTGCATTTTTTTTTTTTTTTTGGTTCATACCTGGGCATATCATCACAGCTAATAAACACCAACGACAAACCATCAGTCAAATTTTCATAGTTGAGGACTATTAGTAAACTTCCAGTAAATTAGTCCAAACTAGTTATGTTAGCTGCTTTCTTCCCATTACCAAATTAGTGTAAATGTAAACTAGATAAACAAGGCATTATAACTTATTTTGGGTGTAGTTATGTATAATGCAAGTACCATCATCCAAGATAATCAGTTTATTTACATCAAAGATGTCTACATCCCAATCCCTGGAGCCTAGGAGTATGTTATCTTACATAGCAAAAGAGTTTTGCAGATGAGATTCAGTTTAAGAGCCTTCATTTAGGGAGATTATTTTGTATGATCTGATGGGTCCGATCTATTTATATGATTCTTTGAAAGTAGAGAAATTTTTCCTGCTGCTGATAAAGGAAAATGATACTAAATAAGAATGGTCAGAAAAATGCAACATTGCTGAGTTTAAAAGTGGAGATCACCAGGCAACCAATAGACGCTGGAAGAAGCAAGGAAGTAGATTCTTCCCTAGGGCCTCCAGAAAGAAATGTAGCTCCATGACCCCTCGATTTTTGTTCATGAGATTCACATCAGACTTCTAACCTACATAAGATAATTAGCTTGTGTAGTTTTAAGGCACTACATTTGTGGCAATTTGCTATAGCAGCAATAGAAAATGAATATAAGGCTAGAACAATATTTTTGCATATCTATTTTTGAAAATTGTAGAGGTAAAATGATAAAAAGTCATTTATTGTCTTATTCTCCTATCTTTCATTTGCCAAGAGATTAAGACAAAGAAATGAGAACACTGGAAGAAGTGTTAACATTTTTGTATTAAGTTTAAAGGCTACGGTATAGAAATACATATATTTTAAATCTGAAGACTCCTAAAGAAAGGAGATATCCTAACATATCTCTTCTTTTTCCAACATTCAGTGGCCCTCCAAATCACATTATTCTTCATATGTGACTTATAAATGTTCCAAATAACATCCATACCATAGTCTTAATGAAACATCAGTTTTTCAAAATGATTTATTTTTAAAGGACTTATATAACAATGGAGAAGAGGTGAATTTGGGATTGTGTAAGATGCAGAAAAGAAGCAAAACAAAAGCAACTGATTTAATTTTAGAAAGGTATCAAACTTGTTAATAAAACCTCATTGGAAAAAAAAAACCTCATGGGTTTGTTGCTTCATAATTGAGAATATTATACCATGTTTTATTTTTGCATTTTTACTATTTGAAAAATATTTCCAAAGGACAGTTCTATTTTTCCTGCTAAAAAACCTTTCAATAATGCCGGGGATCCCTGGGTGGCGCAGCGGTTTGGCGCCTGCCTTTGGCCCAGGGTGCGATCCTGGAGACCCGGGATCGAATCCCACGTCGGGCTCCCAGTGCATGGAGCCTGCTTCTCCCTCTGCCTGTGTCTCTGCCTCTCTCCCTCTCTCTCTCTCTGTGTGACTGTCATAAATAAATAAAAAATTAAAAAAAAAATAAAAATAAAAAAATAAAAAACCTTTCAAACACTGTGCTAAGCACATATATTCCAGTGGTTCTCCAGCAAGTGGCCATTTTTAAAGCATAATTTAATTGTACTCCAATTATACCTAATTCAATTGCACTCCAAGTTTTCTACAACCAATCAAATTGCACTTTAAAATGTCATCTTCCCAAAGAGCAAAGCATCAGAATCCTTGAAAAATATAGCTTTTTAGTTTTGCTCTTGAAGTTATAATAAATTTCCTGGCAAAGCTGCTGGCTATACCAAAATACTCTATATATCACTTGTACAATCCACTTATTGATGAGTTGTGATAAAAAATTGAAATAGGATGATTGTTACACTGATATTAAAGTTTTATGCTTTTAAATATCCTGATACTGAATGAGAATTGAATAGATACCTGTATTATCAGCTCACATGATTACTGTCATTTCCAGAAGGTGCTTAAAGTCTTCAATCAGAGTCTGATTTTTTAGCTTAAAGTATATAATTAGCTACAGTTAAAATAAGAAAGTCACTGCTAAGACTTTTTTTTTTTTTTTTGACATTGATTATGTTGAGAAGTAGTACCTGAGTTTCTGACAGTGAGGAGATCTTAAGGAGGGAAATAACCTTAAAAATAGATTCAATGGGGCAGCCCGGGTGGCTCGGGGGTTTAGCGCGCCTCAGCCCAGGGCCGGATCCTGGAGACCCGGGATCAAGTCCCACATGGGGCTCCCTGCATGGAACCTGCTTCTCCCTCTGCCTGTGTCTCTGCCTCTCTCTCCCTCTCTGTGGTCTGTCATGAATAAATAAATAAAATCTTTAAAAAAAAATAGACTCAATGAGGTCAGATGATCTTTGATTATTTATGATAGAGGCAATCATCTTTATTCCTTTCATTTCCCAAGGCAGTATGCAGCATGCTCTGCAACTGACCTTCTCAGCCCTAGGGCCTGCATCTGTGCTCTATCTTCATCTGCTCCAATAACTATACCCTAGGTTTGTCATAACTCTTAATAACCAATCCTCGACCATAGGATACCAGCTTGCTAACTTATTATTACACATATTTCCTTTTCCTCAATTCTACTTTTTTTTCATATCTTCTCTTTGGTTCCTACCTAAATTTATGTCTCATCACTTTAACTAACCTCTGCCACTATCTTCACTTTCTGGCCCCATTGACTCAATTGCATTGATCTAGCTGTCTACCAAGTAGTTCTTCTTATGTAACTGGAAAGGCAAGAAGTAATATTAATTAATGGTTTACAGTGTCATATCCACAGTGTTTCTCAGCAAGCCTTCTTTGTCCTCTTAGTCATTTTCCGTCTTCTCTATCCAGTAAATTTCAAAACGTCTGTTCCCCATAACTAATTACACAGCCACCATATGTCATTTTACTCTCATCCGATCAATTTACATACTTCTTTCCAAACAACATGAAAATCATCTTAAGTGAATGTAATCAACATACCACTCAAACTAAATGTCTCCATCTATTTAAACTTTGCTTTCCCCCCAACTCTCCTAGTTTTTCCCCCCCACAATATAAGAGGTGCTGTCTTTTTCTACTTCATGTTTTTCAAGGACCTTACTGCACCATTTTTCTGTCTTTTTATGCTACATCTAAAACTTCCTTCTTCACGCAATCTCTCAATTCTTAAAACATATGTTTACTTATTCCATATTAGAAGGCAAGAGCAATAGTAATACACTCAACAAATCTTCCCTCAAATCCACATTTCATATTCAGGCATTTATCATTTAGTATGGTGTTAGGTGCAAATTGTAATAAATCTGACTTAAAATAGACAAAACAATAAGAAACTTTTAGTTCACATAATATTTCCAGCCAATTAGGATTCCAGTTCTATTCTTGTGATTTGTTCAGTTCTGCTCTATTTCATATGTCGGCTTTGTTCTTCATGGTTAAAAGATGGCAGGTATCCACAACTAAGGCAACATCTAACTTGTTAATGTGCAGAGGGAGGGAGGGAAATAAACTGTCTCCTCCAATTAGGAAATAAAATTATTTCCTAAATGGGTCATCTGCCTTACACCAGAATAACTGAACTAATCACTGCCAAGAGAGATGAATTTGCTATGATTGGCTTAGTCTACTCAGGTTTTTGTTGTTGTTGTTTTTGTCTGGAGTTCAAAGTGGGGTTAATTTCTCAAGTCCTAAAGATATGTAACAGAATATAGATACTTAAAAAATAGATGTTTTATATGAATGTGTGTCTCCCATCCCCCTAATATAGAGGAAAGGAAGATGCTGGAAAAGTCAACAAGAAACAAAGAGAATACAATGAACCCAAATGTATAAAGGTGATTGCACAGAAAGGTACAGATCTAGGATCCTATGAATATTCAAATCAAATTTCTAATTTACTACTTGAAACAACATTCTAGGCACGCTGGCTCCTGTTTCTTTACTCAGTCATCTGAGGGACTTTGCCTGAGGTGGCTTTGGATTACTGAATTTGGAAGCGATTTGTGAATTTCGCGCCCTTTGAGAGTTTTATCTATATTTGGCTTGGCTTTAGCTGTTATTCAGCTACCTTTAGGGCCCTTGCCCACCCTGCTTCCCACCTACCCCAAACTTTTGATGAGAGGTTTTTTTTATATATGTCATATGATGTCTCCACCAAATCCAAATTAGCTTACCCATAGGGATATCTTTTGAGAGGTCTTTAGTTTTTCTGATTCTTAGGCCTCTGCCCATTTTTCTCTGTTTAATGTGCATAAAATATTCATATGTCCTTGATATTTAATGTGTCCTCTCCTCTTAAGCAATTATACCTTTTTCTTCTCTTACTCTTGACTATTTTCTAGACCTAATATTTATTCAGCCATGTGGCATCTGATTTTGGGTTCAAACAGAATCTTCCTAAATCTGCTCCCTTGCTGAGATAGATCCAAACTATTTACTTATTCTTTGGAAAATCTCCGATATCTTGGGAAATGCCTGTTGAATTTCAGAACTGGGAGAAAGCATATGCTTCTTTGTGAATTTACAGTGAAGAATAATTTATATACTGTTACGTTATTTCCTTTCTAACTCATGTGCTGAAGCTTAATAATTGTATTTACTTTCCTTAAAGATGACCACCATATTCTATTCTCTGAGAAATAGAATTATAATACTTAACAGTTTATACTTAGGCAATCGTGGATTCCAAAACAAAAGTTAATGATTATACACGTAAGAGTAAAGGGTGGTTTGCCCACAATCAATGAGCCATTATCCGCCAATATATATCATGTTCAATATGGTACTAATTGTAACCCACCTAAAGACAGGCATTTTTGTTCCTGGCTGAATACCTATCTCAAGACATTGTCATTCAAAAAACACAAATAATGTAGGCTTCTGCAGAATTGCCTCTTGCAGAGGTGACAACAGCAGTGAAATTGTATGCATTGGATAACACTCAGCAAAATTTAAGGATCCTCCTTTAGATCTGGCTTCCCCCTGGATTTCCCCATCACTCAAGTCTTCTATCTCAAGAGTTTACATATTCCTTCTTTGGTGACTCCCATTTCCTCATGCAAAGCAATATGCTAGCCTTTATCTAAGGCTTTTCCCTTATGGGGAGGGGAAAAACTATTGAGGACTTTTATGTAAATTTTTGTCCTTATCATTGAGAAATAATTTTCTTCTGACAAATAGTATTAATGGATATAAGACATTGCTTTAATTTAATAATTAAATAGAAGCAAGAACTTGGTGCCCCCTCTTCTTACTCTATTCTTCTATCACCTATTATCTAGAGTTTTTATTCTCCTAACTCCTTCCCTGTCCATACCTTTCCATGGAGGAAATGGATACCTTCCTTCATATCTCAAATGATTAAAACATCATAACATGACTCGTGTTCACAGCAATATTTAAATCCAAACAGAAGGCAATATTTTATATTTGAGAAGAAATTTTAATTTCAGACTTTCAGACATCAACCCTGCAACTAGAAAGGGATTGTTTGAGGTGGGTAAAATTTTCAAAACTTTTAAAATCATATGTTCAACTTTTCATTTGTAATTTGGTTGGTCATGAGGAAAACTATTCTTGAATTTGTTTATTGGAGAGCTTTTCCCTCCTGAGAATGTCTTTTGTAGTATCAAGGTCAAAATAAACCATGGAATAACAAAATTTAGTAAAAATTTAGATTACAATTTAAAATCTCTAAAATCTCTTTGATAAATAATTCCATAGTGCATTTTATGACTAGAGGAAAAAAAGAGCTAACAGAGCCATGTTTTCTCTAACAATAAGTACCTCCTCTGTGTTTTCACCTCTTCAGAGGCTAATAAGACTGTCAAATTGATGGAAAGCTTCCCGCTTACTAAATTATAGCACCTCAATTTACATTAGTGTAATATGTGCCAAAAATGAAATACTATCTCATTTCAAAGTCTGTGAATTTATTTTATTACTTATAGTTGATTTTCCTAGTACTATAAGCTATAATAGTTCCTCTTTAGGGTTTTTTTTTTTTTTTTTAAGAAAGAAAGAAAGGGAGAAAGACAGGGAAGGAGGAAAGAGGAGAAGGAAAGAAGAAGGAATGGAGGGTGGAAGAAATCAAAGAAGGAAGGAAAGTAACTTGTGAGCATTAGTGTTCTTCCCAACATGTTACATGACTAGTAAAATAAGATCTATTTTTATCTTCCTTTAAGTTGATTTAAGTTACCCTGTTTCTTTTAGTTTCTCTTTGTTTGCAATGCCACAAGTTATCTTGACAAAAACATTAAAACTGAACAGTAATATGAAAGATCATAAAGGGACTTCTATGTCACCTCCAATGCGATCTCATTTATGTGAGATGATCTGCTGTGTGCTGAGATTTAATTTTGAAAGTGGAAAACAAATCTGAGTAATAAATAAAATGTCCTGGAGATGGCAAAATAGAAATGTGGAGGTACCTTATTCAAAAGAGAGACTATCATCCATGTCCCTATGGGAACATAGGGACATCTCAAAAGGAAACTGAGCATTTAATACCATGCAGTGTGGTACTTAATCAGAATGCATCAAAGAGGAATTATACATTCCCAATGTAACAACTTAAAAGGAATGCATCACTGTCTCTAAAAGAATACTTTGGGGCACCTGGGTGGCTCAGTTGGTTGAGCGTCTGACTCTTCATTTTGGCTTAAGTTTTGATCCCAGGGTTGTGAGATCAAGCCCCACATCAGACTCCACAGTCTGCTTGACATTGTCCCTCTCCCTCTGCTCCTCTCCTCCTTTAAAATAAATAAATCTTTAAAAAATAAAAAAAAAAATAATAGAACACTCTGTCCTATGCTGATCCATAATTCTTGTCAAAAAGAAAACCCCAAACCATGCATTGGTAAAAAGATACTGAAGATAATGGAATTAAAGAGTGAAACTATGAATATCGATACCTATATTGTTTGTAATATAAAACTTTTAAAAGTGCCACAGCAACCCCCAAAAACAGGTAGAGTAGATTTTAGCCTATTTTACTACAAATGAGGACATTGAGGCTTGGGGGAGATCCAGTGATGAAAAGAAGTATGAGCGAGCTGACAGTGGCACAGGGATGCTACTATTCTGTTTAGTGAAATTCTCACTACATGAAACTTTTTTTTTTTTTTCAATCAGTGGGTACTGTCAAAGTAAGAATTAAATTCTTTCATGATTGTAATATTTTCTAAATGAGAAAATGTAATATTTTCTTTCATTTTATCATTCAACACTGGGGTGGCTCTGCTGTATGTAAAGGATAGAGTGCTAAGTAAACAGGAGCTCCAAGGTAGAATCATGTGGTCCTTTCCCTTAAGGAGATTCCAGTCTAATAGAAAGGGAAGAGAAGCAACTATGCTAAATTTCTTATGCTTCCTTTTTATTGGAAGCTTAGGCCTATAGTTTTTGAACAACTCTTTAATCTTTCGGAGCTAACTTTTGTACTTCTGTGGTCCCCTAGAATTCTGTGTAATCACACTATTCATGGTTTCCACATGTGTTATAATTATTTGTGATTATATTTCATAATTCTAATCATATCTTGGACTTGTTAAGTATGAAGGTCAATACGTACTCATTCTATTTATACAAGATCAAGCCCAGTGCTTGGCATACAGTAAGTGCTCTATAGATGTGTTGGTTTATCATATGTATATAATTAGAAGGGTACACACACCTTGTATAAAATTCAAGTAGTGTAGAAGTGTATAATGGAAAAAAAATAAAACTTTATCATCTCTCTCACCTACTTCTAGCATGTGGCATGATTCTGTCCTATATGATATAACTGTCAAACTTTATTTTGCATTAATATTTTCTAAAAATTGAAAGAGACATTAAAATTTACCATTTTTATTTAATTTGAAGTGTGACAGATGTGCACATGTCAGTCACATAGGTCATCAAACACTTTTGCTGCTTAACTGATTTTTCACTTTAATCTGGGTTTTCATGTACATGACCATTCCCTGTCAGCTTCCTAAAGGATGTTTATAAAGGTTGCCTTCATTTTACGAGTAACATAAAATTCTTGATCAGCACGCCAGGTATCAATACTATTGATTTTGTAGACAAATTGCTATTAATACTAAGAGGAGAGCTCTCAAATCATTTCTCAATTTCCATAGGTAAAGTCTTTCCTTTTATATTAAATCTAGGTAATCGAATTTCTTCTCTCTCCTCCTTCAGTATCATGTTTGCTTTATAAAGATTGATGAAAAACAGACATCTGAATATTTTTTCTGTTCTCTCTGACGCTGAAAGAAAAATATTGATATACTTAAAGATAAGCAATTGAATGGTAATACTTTGGAAGGGCCATTTTAATCACTATGATAGTAGTGGAGCACTTAATGCATGTAATGGGATCTAAAAATAGATCTAAAATAATTCAATAAGTCCACTCATTTGTTTACTTTGTAGTTGGAAATAAAATCATCCTTTCTTTAGGCTATGGTATTTCATTTGGGTTAATCGCTAAATAAGATGTACTCTGTTCTTGACATTTAGAGTGAATCTTGGTATTTTAGCAAGCATTTTAATAAATTTGACTGGGGTGATTTATATGGTTTCTCACTGAGATTTTCCCATAATAACATTCAATGATAAGAGTGATTAATCAGTTGCTATGCTTGTTTATTAAGTAAAACAACAATTCTGAGTATCATCATTGCCTCTTTGTTATGGTGTGTCTGAGACTGTTGGCCATCTCTCTTCACAAATACACAAGAGGTTATTGGTTGATATTTTGTTAGAGATGCTGTTTGCAGAACTTAAATTCATTTGTTGTTCTTTTGGTTTACTAGCAGCTTAAAAAAGAACACCCTTTCAGGAAACTACATTCAGTGTTGATAGTTCTGCTCGGTGGTAGCCTTATTTACTCACATGACATAAGATTCTTGTTATTTCAGAGGTTCTCCCTGCTTTTCTCATGTTTCCACCATACTTTAAATTATCTATTTACATAGATTCTAGGATGTTTGCAGTTCCAAATAGACTCATTTTCCAACTAAACTTGAATTTATCATATCTACCTATCCAAATATACTAATTTTAACCCACAAAAATAACATGTGAAGCCTTTGTTTCCAATTTTTGATAATGACATTTTTATTATCCAGTCCACTTTGCATCACAATCTTGATATAATTTTTACTCTTACCTAGATCTTTCTTAAGCATTCATATTAAAATCTGCCCTCCAAAAATGACCTTTAGCATTGCCTCTCTCATCTTTTCTGCCCTTTCCACTTGTTATTACCTTTCAATATCATATTTGATAATAGCTCTTATAATCCCCTTCTAATCCTACGACCACATCTACTTCCTTATCCTTTCCCAATGTAATGCCTTTTTCTTATGGCCAAAATGACTCACAAATCCTGGATTTTTAAACATCATTGATAACTCATCCCTGCCTATAAAATAAGATACATTTTTTTGACATTCAAGACTTTCAATCATAATTCCCCAAACTATCTTTTGAACTCTAAAGTTCACTTCTATATTTTATAACTCCCCACCCCCTAACACTTAACTCTCATTATTTCTATATTGGGTTTGTTTTGTTTTGTTTTTAAATAAGCTCTACACCCAACAGAGGGCTTGAACTCAGAACCCTGAGATCAAGAGTCACATGCTTTACGAACTGAGCCATCCAGGTGCCCCTCTATATATTGGTTTGATCCCAATAGGTCATTTACCATATCCTGAACATTTCCTTCCTAAAGCATTACTCTCATCAGCTTAAATGTTCTCTACAACTTAGACCATTACAATAAAAATATTTTTTGGTTTAGTTGTAATATACTATCTTTTCCATGAATGTTTGGTGGGTTACTTTAGACATTTTTGACAATTTATACTTTTTATGCACATGTGTTTTTATTAATTTATGCAAAGTATTGATGCTCTCTATTTTAATATGTCATAATATTTGTATAATTCTGTTTTGTATTATGGATGAAAAAACATCTGATCATAAGCAACATTACTAGGAGCGTAAGTATATATGCTCATGCAAGCATGAGCATGTATGTGTGTATGTCTGTCTATGTGTGTGTTTATGTGTGTGTATCTGTGTGTATACACAGAGGTAGAAGAATGAAGATAGCCTAAGAAGTAACCTTTGACTGTTCCACAATTTTGTCATAGTGCAACTCTGAATTACTCCTCATCAGCTGAAGTTGCACATCAAGATGTCTTAAATAACTCTTCTTGCCTATCTGACCTTTGTTGTCTCACTTTAACTCATTATACAGCAGCTGTCTGAGTATTTTGCTCTAATCTATTCTCTACTCAGCTAATTTAGAAATACTATTTTAGATGAAAATAGCATATAAGTTTCCACTGAGAAATCCCTGGTGGTTTAATTATCACTGATGTTTTTTTAGAAGCAATTTGAAATGGTTTACAATGGTGGTTAATTTAGCAATAAGTTTTCAGTGGTGTGGACATAGAATTAAGTGTTAAAAAATTAAACAATAATTCATGGGCTTGGGGTATTTTTGATTGCCAAGTTATTTCAGAACAAACTAATATAGGAGTCCTTATACTCAAGTTTCTTTGTGAATCCAAACCTTTCTTGAGTGTGTATGTGTGTGTGTGTTTTTAAGATTGTGGTAAAAAAAAAAATTCTCTTTGGAGAAAAGCAAAGTATGAAAACAATTTACATCCTTTCTATATACCCCTCATTTTTTGAATCATGAGATGTTCAGTAAAAGTGGTGAGCAAATACTATCACTGATCTTTAATACATCTCTTGTTTATACAAAGAAAGCAGATTTGAGGAATAAAATGGTACATTGAGTTCAACTACTTAGTAGATAATCATAATTTTTAGGGGAAGACTGTTTGACAACAGCTTAAGGGATGCACAAAATAAGAGCATTAAACCATGTAAAGGGATTAGACTAGTGTTCTCTCAGTACTGCGATGAATTTTGTAAATCTGGAACTTAAATGGGAGAGGAAGTGTGTTCATCCTAATCCTAAACATGAAAAACATGTTCATTCTTAAGTACACATTCAATATTTTAAATAGTAAACATGTTTTTATAGTATTTGTAAAGATTTTCTAGAATCTATTATTTTAAAATGTAAGTCAAGCATGGTTAGACAAGTCCTTATCATTTAATGGAAGGGATTAGGTGTGAGTGTAGAAATGTTTTAAGTCATATTTTTTGAAGTTTGTTTTATGGGGAATAAGCCATGCAAGATATTTAATGAAAAATGTTCATAAATAAATGCTTTAGGTATATTTCACATATGTCATACTATATTGAAATCAAGTCCCTCATTACCATACTTAAGACTCAGCATTTTTTGACATATTAGAAGTCAACTTTCCTCAAAATTATTTCATTACAAGATATCTTCTAAGCCAAACACATTTTTTCCCTCATACCATCAAACTAGCATTTGTCAAGACAAATGCTCTGGAATACTCTTTTAAAATGTCATTAATTTAAAACATCTACACAGGTAGATAACAGAATCAAAGTGGGAACTTGCACTGGCTCACAGTCACTAGCACATAAGATGAAACTGAAGAGAAATCCTATGGCTGGTAGTAGGTAGAGGCAAATTTTATATACTTAGAACATTCTCGGGATCCCTGGGTGGCGCAGCGGTTTGGCGCCTGCCTTTGGCCCAGGGCGCGATCCTGGAGTCCTGGGATCGAATCCCACGTCGGGCTCCCGGTGCATGGAGCCTGCTTCTCCCTCTGCCTATGTCTCTGCCTCTCTCTCTCTTTCTCTCTCTCTCTCTGTGAATCATAAATAAATAAACATTAAAAAAAAAAAAAAGAACGTTCTCTGCACTGACTATACTAGATTCCATTTGACCTCACTGAACTATTTCTTTCTCATCTATAAAGGAGCAACAATTTTGCCTCCTTCAATGTGTTGTTGTGGAGATAATATACAGAAATTTATTTTAGTAGCCGTAAAGTGCTACCAAAATTCCCATACTTTCCAACTTAATTTTGCCCTACACTGTTGACCAATGTCAATTTTTCAAGTCCAGTAGATTTCCCCGGTCTAAAATTATTGTTTTAAACATGTTCTCCTTTCTTCCCATCCATGAGGATATTCCTCTAGCTTTGACATTGCTTGCTGTTTCTCAGGGAAAATGTTAATCTTATGGGAAATCCTCCATATCTTGCTACCATATCTCTAAAACATAACTGCATATGGCTGGTGCTTTCATTTCTATTAAAATAGTGTACCTCCTGCAGTCACAGGAGGTCTGAATCCTGACCTCTCCAACATTCTCAGAGTTCTAAGCAAATTTTCTTTCTCTAAAGTTTTCATCGAGTTTGTGTCCTTTAGATTCTTCCCATCAATATTTAAAAACAGGTTACCATTTCTGTCAAACTAAGACAAACAGCACCAAAAACATAGGATTACAAAACAAAACATCTAAACAAGCAAACTTTTATGTGTGGGGGCGTATATATAATCTGCATCTACTTATACATTATATAGGTATTGTGTATGTATGCATATACATCTACTTGTATGTGTATATGTATGCTTCAGCTACCATCATGTCTCTTTCCTCCTACTTGAAGTCAAAAATTTTGGAAAGAATTGTCTGTACTTGGTATCCCTTCTTCTCATCTAGTCATTCTGAATAATAAATCATCAGTCTGAATCCTGCATGAGTACTCTCAAATTTACTTTCAAATAGCAACTAGGTTTTTGTATATAAAAATTTTATATCCTTCTAGAAACACTTGAAGAAAATGGATTTCAAATGTCTGTCTTTGAGATTTATAGAAGACTTATAGTTTACCTACATATGATACCATGAGCACTAAAAACAGTTCTGAAAGAAATTCTCTAAAATATGCTAAATAGATAAAGGAAGATTTTATTTCCAAGATCAGAAATAGATAATATTCATATGGCCTTTTTAAAATGCTCACTTCTTCGCCTGTAGTCCCAGTTCAGTGTCCTAGGAGTCGTAAAGTATCACATGTTAACACCTCTGTGTATGTCTTCTGTACCTATATAATTTATTGATGGACCATGCATAAATTAGACATTTCTCAGTGGATTATGAATATGCATTGCTTCTCAAATGGCTTAGGTTGATTTCTCTTTTAAATAACTAATACCTATGAATTTAACCAGATCTTTTGTTCACTAACGGTACCCATTAAATTCTTAACCCTTACATCAGATCAAAATTTAAGAAACTCTTCAAGCTTTTGCAATTTATAATAAAGACTTCTCACTAAATCAATGAGGTATGTTTAAAGGGCCAGGATGTTTTGAATTAAAGTTCAAACTTTGTCCTTAGCTGTTCATTTTATTCCTATTCAGAACACTCTTAATATCAGGAAATTACTTTGATAATTTTCCTATTGTATTCTAAAAAGAGTAGCTGAATTTGAAATGAAAATTATTTTAATTACAGGGACAGAAAAGTCAATATGATATTCCTTGCTGGCAGTTTGTTCCATAGGAGTTCATTCAAGAAGTAAAGTTGTACTGAATATAACTTATATGCACATTATGCAGTTTTAATTATGTTTATATAATATATAATTGTATATATTATATATATCAATTTATATTTTCTTGGTTTTTCTTCATGTTTCTTTTCCTAGTCTTGCTGCTATTTTACTTTGTCTCCTTCCATTTCCTTATGTCGATTGTATCATTTTCTTTTAAACCTCTCTTTCTAAGATACTTCTCGCCAAGATAGTTATTGAGATAGGAGCAATAAAATGTTGACTTGGTCACATGAAGAGCATCTATAATTTGAAAATATAACTGATCTATCATAAGTTAAGTGGGTAAATTTTAATAGTGCTTTTCAAAGCTTTATCTCATTTGATCCTAACAGCATCTCTTTGAAACAGTAAAATTATGCCTTGCATCTTATAAAGGAAGAAACAGATTCAGACTTCTGAGGTAACTATCTCCTAAGATTACAGTTGACAAAGGACTTAGACTTGGAACAGAAATCTGTCTTAAAGTAAATTTTATGCTTTGATTTCTCTTAAATTATGAAATGACATGAACTTAAGCCTTTTAGATTATCTAAAATTCATTTAAATTTGGCTTTAGAATGTTAACTTTCTTTTTTTTTTTTTGCCACTATTGAAATTAATGCATAATTTCTATATACCACTTTCTATGCAGCAGGTGATGGTAAAAAGGCTGTTGTAATAATGTAAGTTGATGGGAATAAATCAACGTATAGGTTTTTTGAAAATTCTGAGTAAGTCTCACTTAAGTATTTTGTTGTAGATAATTGAGAATTCCAAAGTCTAAGGAGGCTCTGTCCAATGTGGTAGTTGTGTGATAAGCTCTTTAAATATTACAAGTTATGAGATATTATTTTTAGTAGTGATTAAAGATTCATACTGTCTAGAATTCAAATTCTAGACAATAAATTATTTTCACAATATGTTTATACCTTTAGATTAATGTTAGATATAAGTTATTAGTACAGGACTCAGTATGTAAAATTGTGATTGATCAGTTCATAAAATTGATACTAATACTATTGATCATTTTTACACACTTAGGTTTTTACGTAGAAGAGAATTATAAATCCTTGTGTTTTTAAGCTTTTTCTATTTAGCATCAATATGTCTCATTTAAAAGGGCCTAATAGCTACTTTCAGCAAGTAAATTACCACTTTTATTAGCAATTATTGGCAATTTTTATTTGCTCATTCTTGTTCATATTTCTAACACTGAAATTCCAAAATGTATATCATGATTTTTAAGGAAAAAAAATTGTCTCATGACTATCTTGTAGGACATGATAAATGTTAAGAAAACATTTAATGTATTATTCATCATCACACCAAACAGAAAGCCTATAATCATTATCACCAATCCCCATTCTCAACCCTACCTCTAGGCAACAACTAATCTACATTCTGTCCCTTACATTTGCCTGTGGTAGACATTTTTTATAAAATATAGTCATATGTGTTCTTTTGTATCTAGTTTCTTTGTTGGAGCATGATGTTTTTGTTTTCAATATTCTAACAAATATAGATACCTCCTTTCTTTTTATGGCTGAATATTCTATGTACATACACACATACCACATTTTGTTCATCCATTTACTAGCTGATGGATAATTGGGCTTCTTTGACTTTTTTGGCTATTATGAATAAAGGTTCTATGCACATTCCTGCATATATCTTTGTGTGTATATCTGCCTTCATTTCTCCTGAGTAGAGAGGTAGGGAGAAGAGTTACTGAATCATATGATAATTTTTGTTTCACTTTTTGAGAAACTGGAAAACTGTTGGCAGCAATGTGTTCCTGCCAGCATTGTTTGAGTGTTCAGGTTCTTCCACCCCTGCCATCTCTTGCTATTTTCAGCCTGTATCTGATTATAGTCTGGTGGGTATAATATGGCATATCACTGTGGTCCTTAAATGTATTTCCCTAATGATTAATGCTCTTCAGAAACTTTTTGTGTACTTGTCATTTTTTTTTTTTTTTGTACTTGCCATTTTTATGTCGTCTTTGGAACAGTGTCTGTTTAATCACTTTGCCCAGTTTTTTGAATTACTTTTATTATTGGGTTGTTTTTTATATATTCTGAATACCAATCCCTGTTAGACATATAACTCACAAATACTTTCTTCTGTTATGTGGTATCCTTGAAGCATAATCGATGAAGTCCAGTTTATCAATTTTTTAAAAATCACATATATATAAGTATATGTAAAAATATATATAAATATAAAAGACTTTAAAGTCTTACAATTAGGTTTGTGATCCATTATTAATTTTTGTACATGATATAGGGATCCAAACTTGTGTATTTTGCACATGGATGTCTATTTGCACCATTTGTTGAAAAAAGTATTTAGTTTTCTTGGCACCTTTGTCAGAAATCATATGATTATAAATGTAAGAATTTATTTCTGGGTTCTCAATTATATTACCTCCAGATAAAGTATATACAGCCCTTGGCACTGTATTTATATGCAAGCAGTGATACTCTTCTGAGTACTTTAGTGGGGACCACCTACAGATTTTATTTCTTCTGGAGTCAGAAAACTTTTCCTCAAACAGCCAGATAAAAAATAGTTTAGATTTGTGAGCGACACAACTTTGATATAACACAAAAGCATTTATTGACAACATACAAATAAACGAGCATGGCTGTTCCAAAATACCTTATTTATTGAAACATAGCTGGCCTATGACTCATGGGTGCTGTCCATTTTACTAGACTCAGTCTTATAAGTAACCATAGGTACCTAACAAACACTTATTTAATGAATAAAAACAATATTTTTCATATCCAACATTCTCCTTTAGAAGCTCTTTTATCTCATCTTAGATTATGATTTTGATAGAACACTTTGACATGTCCAAAGTATAGTGGGACTATTGACCTCCTTGTGTTGGATAGCCATTACTTTAATGCAACCTTAGTTTTTATGCAGCAATTTTACAGTTTTGACTTATACTAATTTTTGTGATTGCCTAATCTCTCATTTTTGTCCTTCATTTAATTTTGTTGAATTGTGTTTTCACTTTTATTCTATACTTTTCATTTATCTTTCCTATGTGTCATCATGCTGACTTTATCCCATGGAATTGTAGTCTTAAGATTTTCTGACTTTGTCTAGAAATGGAATTAAGGTAAAATGGAATTAAGGTAATGTTCTCTACACAAGCCAGCCTTCCAGGTATACCCCATTCATACAATTCCAAATCTCATATTGAATTTGCGAAGGTTCTTTATAAAGTCTAACTTCCCAGTCCTGCTTGAACTGACTGTACACTTCCACAAACATAGCAGTCGATTGTGCCAATATTTGTCTATACTTCCTACCAAGTATTATGTTTTCAACAGAAAAAGAAATTTTAGTCAATTCAGAAAACAGTGAAAATTAAGAATTACTAACCCTTGTCTCCCACTGACTATTTTTGGAATTTTGATAGCTCATTATTATTACCTGTAACATAAGAGCAATAATGCCAACTGCTGTGATGAATAGTAAATTAGGCACATAAGATTTGGTGGTTTATGAGCAAAATTTTCTAAATATAGAATATCCCACCATGGAGCTAAAAGGTCAGAGCTCCCCAATTGGTAAATTGAATGTGTATGGATTTAAGTAAGTAGGTGACACTTGGAAATCTTTATATATGCGTCTTCAGATCTGGCCTGGCATATAATTAGAAAATAGTTACTGTCAAGGAAACCATAAAAGAATATTGAACTATGAAATAGAGGAGTGAGGAGAATCTGTACGTGTGTGTGTGTGTGTGTGTGTGTGTGTGTAGTAGTATGTGTGTAGTAAAGACTTTCTATATTTCCTGATTTATAATTCTAAGAATCAGCTGTCTTCAAGATGATTGTATTGCATTCCTAAGCAATACAAATCTGAAAGCTGTTAATAAATTCTGCCATTTATTCTCATTGTTTTCATCATACAGTAAAAGAAGAAAAGTATTTTAGAAGATTGACAGATTTTCCAGGTATATGCTGTAGTAGCTGTGCAGTCAAATATGTTTTGTAGAACACAAGGTATACAATCATTCAGTACTACAAAATAAATGAACCTTTCCATTCTGTCCAAACAACCTTCTGCAAGTCAGGAGGACAATGGACTAAGGGTAAATTCCAAAGAGAGTAAGGTAAAGAAAACAAGGCCATGTTCTGAGATATCAGGAGAAAATTGGAGATGAAAGGTAGAGCTAGATGGTAGAATGATGGTAGAGAATTTGACATGGCAACTCGAACACTGAGTTGCCATTCTGACTCATTTACTCATTTTAGAGTATAGTCCTTGAATTTGGGAGCGAATTTGGGAGAGTGTAACAGTATTCTAAGCTTGGGAATAATTGAGCCCCTAACAATAGTATAGGAACCAAATAGTTAATGTGAATAGTTCATTTGTTTGATAAGATTTGAGTTTCTCTATTACTTAACTATGTATTATCAGAATGAAACATTTTGTAAGTGCCAAGTCAGATGGTTAAATATTCCATATAAAACATTACTTAATATTGTGTCCTTTGTAGCAAATTACCTCTAACCTTGTCCAGTTATCAATAACAAATAATGATTAAAAAGAACATGTGAAAAGGCTGTACCTTTGATTTGCATTTTTTAAAAATATTTTATTTATCTATTCATGAGAGACAGAGAGGCAGAGACAAAGGCAGAGGGAGAAGCAGGCTCCCTGTGGGGGCTCCAGTGTGGGATCCCAGGACCCTGGGATCACACCCTGAGCGGAAGGCAGACAATCATTGAGCCACCCAGATGTCCCTTTGGTTTGCATTTTTATGTCAAAAGGGAAAGCTTAAGATATTTCTTTACTCCTCATACAGTTGCTTTTATCCAGTCACAGTGGTTTTGAGGAAATGGACTTGTTGATGAGAGATGATATGACAGGAATGTTTTCTTGTTTCTTTCACTACTCAGTAGTGAGTAGACAGAGATGAGAAGAGGAAGAGGTCAAACAAAAGGGGAGGGCACAGGCTATTAGAGCTGCATGACCCTCTTAATTCTTTTGCCTATAACTAGCTGTCATCTGAGTTACAGAAATTTCCAAAGGTCAAAATCTCTACTAAAAAATACCCTTAAATGATTCATGTCTTGTTACATATATGAACTTGGAGTTGAATTTCTTACCATGATCTGAATGTATATCTCAGTAATTTTCAGAGGTATCCAGCTATTATATTTTTCCAAGTAAAGTGTGGAAAAGTTTCTTTTAAGAAAAGTTAGAACAAGCACCTACCTTGATTTTAGAGACAAAGACAGTAATGAATACTTTTAATGTTGAAATAAAAGAGCCAACATCTGATTCCCTAAGAGGGATAATATTAAGAATACTCATGATTTTACAAAAGAAGCAAAGGTGTTAAGAGGAATAAAATATATAAACTGTCTGTGATTATTCAGAGTTTAATTTGTACGTTTTTCATTTGGTGAATTATTCAGACTCTGCTTCTCTTTTTTTTTTTTTTTAAATCCTAATGCTTTTCTTTCACTTGTTATCACTTCCAGGGGAAAAAAGTGGACTAAAAACACAGAAACAGAAGGAAACCTCCAAATGATAGCAATGGCTATTTTCTCTCTACTATTCAGGATAGAAAGTTCTGGAAAACTAGCACAATAGGAACTGAAGTTATTATAGATGAGAGTTCTGGGCTGCTATTTTAAGTGACTTGGTAGTCTTTTTGCCTCAAATGGATTGTGTTCTTGTGTACTAATACATAGGAATCTTTTGTTTACTGTTTTAAACCTAAGTCTATAAAGTAGATATATCCCTGAGTAGGCCAGATAATTCCAGGAAAGGAGGTACACTACAAATAAAAAAATGAACATACTACCTTTAATAATTTCCCATAATAACTATATAGAAATAAGGTCCATTGGAATATGGCAAGATGATAGACTGGAGAGGAATTACAGATCCCGGGCCGAATAGATCCCTCATCTCCTAAGGATCAATAATTTAAGATGAGTCTGTGATCATATAGTTAGATGGTAATGAGACAAACAGAAAAGTGAGACGAGATCTGACAACTATTTGGCAGCCTTGCCTGCTAAGGGGGAAAGTGCAAAGGTGAGAGAGGAGCATTGAGACAGTTTATATTTTTTTTTGACAGTTTATATTTGAATTGTATTATAAACTTGGCTTTCCACTGTTTCAGTTTCCTCTAAGAAACTGCACATAGCCTCAAGGGGCAAAATCTCAAGAGAAGAGAAAAAAAAAAAAAAACTAAATAGATCCAGGGTCCCCAAATGAGCACGCCAGGTGCTTGCTAGGTTCCTACCTCCACTTTCTTACAGCACCACAAAACTTACTAAAAATTCTAGTCTGTTTTTCTGTTGCCCTCCTTTACATCTTGATTTCTAACCCTCTGCTTAGAACCGGAAAATTTTGTGAGGGGAAACCATTGCCAAGTATTGGCCTACATCCCTGTGACTTTCTTCTTTCCAAAATCTCCACCTCTCAATTTTTTTGGTTTCTTTGTCAACCCTGAACTTTAACTTATTATGTATAAATATTTATTGATTACCTATTATGGACCAAATGCTAGGTTGGGTATTAGGGAAAGATTGAGAGCAAAAACAGATGTGGTCTTTGCCCTTATGCAATTTAAAATCTACTCAAGGGCTCAGACATAATTAAGTAATTACATAAACACAAGTAAAACTGAGGTTGAGACAAGTACAGGGTGCTGCAAAACCATATATTAAGTGAATTTAACTTTGCTGGGGGGTCAAGAGATGATACTTCATGTCTGATTAAGGATGGATAATGGGTAGTTAGGGGAGGAGGAGAGAGAAGAGCATTCTTAGAAGGAACACGGATGCAAAAGCCCCATGCAGCATAGTGAGAATATACAACATGAAGACTGAGATACCTGAGTGAGAGAACTTTGGGAACTAGGACATGTGATAAGGCTAGATATGATGCCCAATGCCAATTCATGTAGTGCCTTTTAAGCAAAGCTAAGAAATTTTATCTTCAGAGCAATGGGAGGTCATTAAAAGATTTTAAGCAAGGGAGTAACATAATGAGAAATGCTTATTGGAAATATTAGATGGCTGCAATGTGGCTAAAGGCCTGTATTTCATTAAATATTATAATACCAATTCTACTGTTGAAGAGTCTAAAACTTAAAAGGATTATCAGACATATTCATGACCATAGAGCTTATAAGTGTGGAGTTGGGACTCCTATTCACCGTGATATTTCCTGGCCCGGTGCTCTTCTATTTAATCAAAGTTACTTTATGTGAAAGAAGAAGAGCACACATAGAAAGGACATAAAGGTAAATATTGGGTGGTGGTTTAGTTTCGTTGTCAGATGATACCTGGAGAGGAGAGGTCAGTCCTGGAATTTTTTTGTTTCTTTGTTTGCACTGCACTAGCTGCGTATTACAAATGTCAATGCATAGAATTTTCATTATCACTCAGTCCTAAATATTTTCTAACATCTGTTAGGAATAATTGTTCAACTCATAGATAATTTAGAAGTGTGTTTTTAAACTTCAAAATACGACATTTTAGCAATTACCTCTTAATTTTTTTTAACTAAATTGTGCTATGGCCTGATAATATACTTAATATGACATCCATTCTTTGAAATATATTGACTGGCTTTACAGATTAGTAGGTGGTCAGTTTTTGTCATTGTTTCATATGTGCTTGAAGAGCGTATGTATTGTTTTCAGAAACACTGTTCTGTGTTGATCATTAGATCAACCATTTAAACTCTTACCATTTAAATCTTCCAAATCCAGCTGATTTTTGTCAGCCTGCTGTGTAAGTTCCTAAGAGATGTTAAAAATTCCCACAATTGGTGAATTGTCAATAGTTCTCCTTCTAGCTGTGTCAGTTTTTGAAGCTATGTTACCAGTATACAGTATTAGTACTGTTCTACTTTCCAAATCAATTGGACCCCTTTTCAATATGTGGCGATAGACTTTATCTTTGGCAATCCTTTTTATCTACTTTATCTAATAATGCTTACATCACCTTCCTTTTGGTTATAATCTTTGTTTCTTACCTGGTGCTTAGTGAGAATAATTTTTTGCTAGCAAGTTATTAAAATATAGTTCACATGTCATAAAATTCATCTAAGTTTATCAGTGTGCATTCATTGTGATTGCTTATATTTTTAAATTGGAAGAGGAAAGAGAAATACCAGGTTGGTGGAGGAATTGATATTACAGCATGTGAGGACTAGTAGAAGAAACTAGATATGTATATCCTAAAGAAGAGAAAACATGGTTAGTTGGAGCATGTCAACTCTCCTCAAATATGGAGGAATGTGAATGTATCCTACAGGGCTCTGTGGATCTAACCAAAGCCCAAGGGGAATAGGACACAGGGAAGTACATTTCAGGTTCTTAGGAGAATCCTCTGGAGAAGGATGTTGTCATATAATGAGGGTTTTCTTATCATAGAAAGCATACAGGCAGAGCTGGATGATTACTTGTTGATGGTATTGTGGAAAACATTTGTCCTTTGAGCAGATATGGGAAACTTATGTCTGAGAGTTCTTCCAACCCTTTGATTCTGTGATTCTCTGATATATAATTACATGCAATGCTTCCAATTTATTAAATAATAAAAGAACCCAAGTATAAAAATATGGTAAAATGCAAATGAACTTGCTCATAGTTCAAACTGTTTTTTTATTTTAAAAATATCCTCACATAACAATGGTTATTACAATGCCTAAGGCACAATTAAAAGTCAGGCTCTAGGCGGTGTGGCAAGTTAGAAATGCCAGATTATATAATAATGCATTAATTCCTTTAAAAGCTTTCTCAAAATATATTGATCATTAATTAAAAAAAAATTAGCCATGCTAGAAATTTGCTGTATATGTGATATAAATGGGGGAATTGTTATCAAGTTTTATGTCTAAATTGATTTTGGTATAAAATTGATGGTTTCGTTAGTAGCACAAGGCATTATTAATGTGCTCTATTAATTGGAACAATAGAAGTGTTCCAAACAACTACTGAGAGCATCGTTCTGTTAAAAAACAAAACTTTAAATATTGGAGTTTTTCAAGTGAAGGGATGATACTCACAATCTGGGAGATTAATCTGTGATTGCTCAAGGAGGCCAATTTTACAACCTTGGTACTGGTGCTGAATATACCTTTTGTTCCGCCACCAGATGGCAGAAGTAGGCATTACTTGAGGGAGAGTTTACAGTTCAAGTGCCTTTAATATTTTTTTTTACATAATTAGACTAAATCAAAACAGGCAGCTTGAATATTTTTTAATGGCTCTTATAACAAGTTTGGTAATGGTAAAGATGGAAAATATTAGCTAAAATGAAATTTTGTGATTAAATCCGTTACAAATATATTTTAAAGTATTCCCTTAGAGTAGTCTTTTTCTTTACTAAAAAAAAAAAAAAAAAAGGCTCACAAGGAATTTCCACTGACATGTTTTAATGCATGAAGTAAACATTTCCATCCTTTATGTATTACTAATTGCAGTCTCATCCTAAAGGTGGTCAGTGGACACATAAATAAGGATAAATCTAAAAGCAATTAGAAACATACAAAAGACAAACTGCAGAAGAAATGTATAATATAGCTACTAAATTAAGGCATATATTATTTTAAAAGGAATTAGTGTTATAAATGGAATATAAATAATCACATATACGTTAATATAAAATTATCTGGCCGGTTTAGTAAGTTTAAAAAAGTAATGAAATTCATTTATATAAACCCAAGGCATCTTAAAAAAAGCCATCCCAAAGGGAATACACATGTTTCTTTACTAAATAGAAGATGTTATGGCTATTCAAAAAATGTTTTTAAAGATCATGGACGATTTAGCTGTTTTCTATATAAACTCACATTTTTTGTTCCGGTGATTTGATCAATCCTTTAAAAAATTCCACTTCTTGTATCTTATTGATTGACTTATGACAAAGGAACTATTTATATCCAGTAATTTTGGCTGATTAGAGTCATTTGTATGGACAACATCTTTGTCACCCCAACAGACTATTTTGTGACTAACGTGACAAAGCTGACTGTGCATTCCTTCATAAAATATTATTTTCCCTTGACTTCTGTGATACCACAGTCCTCTGTGTTCCACTTTGCACTCATTTTAAAGTTAATTTTTGGGGAAGAGGTTCTTGTTCTCTATCGTGCTTGCAAGAAGTTAGAGATCATAGGACCATTTGTTTCCTCTCTTACCAACATTTCCCTATAGGATGCCATTCACCTCCAAATGTTATCTATATGATTAAGTCCCCCAAATGCCTGTACCCCACCTACCACTTCTCTTCATTGACTTCCAGGCTCTTAGATCCAACTGCCTTCTTGAATTAAATCTTTTATTCTAGTACATTCCCTTCTTGACGGCATTGCTTTCGTGAAGGGGCTGGGCTAGTTCTCCTGCATAATGTTCCACCTTCTGGTAAAATGTCAAAAACATGCTCAAGTAAAACTGCTTGAGCCACATGCTTATCACACGTTAAGAGAAAATAACCGTGTAATAGAGGGCCAAACTATCCTCACTCTCCTCCAGGTGTAGGATATTTATAAAGAGTTTTGAAAATTTATTTCTGCTCAGGGCAGTAATAGCTATACAAGTGAGTATGATTTAACTTACAGAAGTGACCTCTTAGAACTAAATATAAACCTGAGCCAAGGTGTATTAATGCAAAAGTGTGTTAATTCTTAAGTTTAAAATGAGGATTCTTGGTTTATACTAGCTGTTTTATATTAAAATACCTGTCAACTTGAATATAAATATAACACATAATTTATATTTATTGTTTCACCTGGCTTAGAGTGGGGAAACTTCCCAACAGCCAGCTCCCTACAAGGCTAGCTGCTGGCCTGTGACATGTCTTGGTGCCAGATATTCTCCCTAAATAAAAATAAGCTATATATCACAGTCTCACTTGGAATTTGAATCAAGAAACAGAGAAAGAATGAGACCTTAGGGAGTGGGATCTGCAGTTGTAAAGCCATGGAGTAATTTGTTGACAGGCCCATGATTGAGGCCAGTTATGAGTGAGGCTATCCTTTTGAGGAAGAACAATATTAAAATGAGCATCCACTATATGCCAAGTATTGTTTTGAGTACTTAAAATACAGCAGTAAATAAAACAAAGTCCCTGTGGTCATGGAATGTACAAATTGATGGGGATATACAGACAAATAATATGTAAGATAATATCAAGTGGGTATAAAAGTGTTATAAAGATGTAGAGTTAATGAAACAGGTGTTGTTCTGGACGGGGTGGACTGCAGAGGTCCTAGAAAGCCACTTTGAGATGATAACAAGTGAGCTGAGATTGTGTGCAGCAAAAAGATGTCAGTTTGAGAAAGATTTCAGGGAAAAATGTCTTAGGCAGCATGAAAACAAACCAGAAAGGGGAGGGCAGTGCAGTTAGAGGATTGTAAGAGGTATTCAGAGATGTGGGAAGAGACCAGTGGAACTGGGGATAAGTTTAAATTCCATAGAAAAGCCAGTAAAAACCTTTAAGAAGAAACCTGATGTGATAAAGTATTATCCTGTCTACTGTATGGGCCAAAGGTATAAGGAGGAAAACCCAGTGAGGAACAAGAAACACTAACAGGTTGTTTTTTTGTCTTGTTTTGTTTTTGTTTTTTAAGTTTCTAAATGGAGCAAATAGTAGAGCTTAGGAGTAATGAGAGGGGATGATGTGGTCCAAGCAGAACTGTTTTTGCTTTTGTTTTTATATTTTTACAATTGGGAAATCTTAAGCATGCATGTAGGCTTGATAAAGGAGAATGAAGAAAAGAAGAGGTTAAAGAAATAGGTAGAAAAAAGTGATCAATGATATAAGATCCTAGTCTGAGGTATTGGGAGTTAAATAGTTGGGCCTTGTCATGTCAGATGGATCCCATGAGAGCTGCTTCAAGTGATGCAAGAAATCAGGAAAATTTCACAGCATCAAGAGTTAGTGGTAGAACTTTTATTGGAAAAGGGAAAATCTTTCACAGCTGGACTTAGCAAGATGGCGATGTTGAAGTGCCTCTGTTCTCATTATCATCCTTCAGAGAGACACAGAAGAAGCAGAGCATCAGCTTGACATGTCATATATTCATTTTAGTAGAAGAACCCCTCAATTCATGTCTCCCTATTAATGTGGCAAGCATGATAAATGACCTCGTCAGGAGGAGGATACATTGATTTTTGGCATCTGGAATATGGACTTGGTGTGCCAGCCAATTAGGAATTTGCTAGGAAAGTTAGATGATCTACACCTGGATCTAAGAGATTGAAGTGGTCTGAGGAATTCTTCAGTCACCCTGGATGGAAGAGAAAGCCCTTCTTATGGGAAGCTGTATTTGGGTGTGTACCTCGAGTAGAGAAAAAAGGAAAAGCCCATCCATGTCTTAGCAAGCTTACTCGCCAAACCAGAGTAAGCACCTAGGTCACTTTCAGATATTTCTGCCATTAGTATGACCTCTTTGAACAAGAGAACAGATCCTTCATCCAACACTAGAGAAAATAAGTGATTATATAAAAGTTAAGGTATTTGATGTATAGGGGAACAGGGAAACAGTAATTTAAGCAGCTGATGTTCCCAATTTCCTCATTGAATAGACAGCAATGTCTCTTGCTGAGATAGAAGGAGCTGTGTAAGGAAGCTTAAGGAATATAGTGAAAGTTTAAAATTATCAATATGGAAACAAGAGAAGCTAAGAAAAAGTGAAAAGATGGATAAACAATGCTAATGGCCCAGATGATAGATTTTTAATTGGGAAGAGGTTATGAATTTTAATGCTACTGACATGAATATGTTTATATGTGCATGCACATGCTTTCCTGAATAACATTCAGCTTCTGTTTATAGAGATCAGGTAAGTGGCTGTAGAGTTGATCCATATTTGGCATTTTTCTAGGTGTATGTGCCAGGAGGATGGCATACATTGTAATTCAAGAAGCTAGTGCAGATTAGTTCATATGATAAACCATATACCATGACATCCACATGTAGTGACAAAAGGATAGAAGGCCATCAGGGGACCTATAAGTCAATAGAAAAGTATTCATCAAGAGGTCAATATTCTATTTCAGAAGTCCCATGAATTATAAGAGTGAGAACATGAGGAACCAGGATAGTTGGAGGCTTTTATCAGACCATAGAGAGATGGTGTTTCCATATCTTTAGGTAGAGCCATTTAACGTAAGGCTAGAATATAACATTAGGATTCTGTTGTCAAAGTGGATTGAGAATAGGATCTGGCTCAGTCTGATCATGTGACTTTTGATCTCAGTGTGATAAGAAACTCCAGGATTCTCATCAATTCTGAAGACTACTAAGTTTATAATGGGAATTCTGATGGGAAGAAAGAGCATGAGATCTCCCAATTTTTGGCAAATTAAAAGAAGTTTTTTGGGAATTTAGTTGATGGAAGTAACAAGGAAAAAGTAGAGTCCATATGACATTATGACATGAATCTTTAGAGAAGATAGATGAGAGTTTTCAGAGATTATAATCATCTCCCCCCATACTTTACTCCAAGTGGTACAGATGTGGGGTCTTATGCCACCACCTCAAAGAAGGAAAAATCTCAATGCGGCCAGTAGATGAGGAGAGAGTTTGAAGATATAGAGGTCACATGAGAAGAGTTTGAAAGAAGGAAACCAATGTAGCAGGAAGAATGAGGGGCAAAGCGTATCAAAAGAACAAAAGTCTTAGAAAAACGCTCGCTTTCAGCTTGGCAGTAGAGGATTCTGGGACTGGAGTGTAATTAACTGTATTTAGCTTCAAATATTCTGATATTGTTTTTAAGATGTTTTGGTTACAGAACTGGTTGAGGGTCCTAGGCAATGTCTGGCTTGGTGTTAGAAATGTGGAGGTGATAATATATCATGTTGTGGCCAGAGTCTTGTTTTACAAAAGGGCAGTTCTGCTCTGGAACAGTGACTAGGACCTGGGGAAGCAAGGGTTTCTGTGAGCATTGTGGTCCTCCCTCTGGGCCTGATTTGCATGTAATGTTGAGAACAAGAGAGAAGTAGAGATGAAACTAGATCATTCTGGAAATTTTGTTTTCATACCCACCATTATTTGATATGAAAAGTAAGCAACAGTTAATGCATGCACTTCTAAGAATAATTCAAACATGCATTAATATTCAATTTTTATACTTATTTTTAAACAATGACTTTTCTCCTTGTTTAATAGTGTACACGTTAAGGCTTGTCACTCAATATACCTCTTGGAAATGTATAACCTCTTTCATTTACTAATGACTATAATTAAGATACACATTTTCTAAAGACCAGTAATTAGTTTCCATAATAAACATACCATAGTGATCATTAGCTGTGACAGATAAACCGTGGCAAAATAAGGGTTTGCTTCCCTTTCTTTTTTCCTTCCAGTTTACCTCTCTTTTAAAATAATAAATACCATATGTGTGTGCACGTGTTTGCATATGTGTTTTTTACATGTAATGTAGTCCTGGCAGCAAGAGAGTGGTGGGCTTTCAGGATAATGGGCAGGGCCAGTGGTCCCATTTGATGCCGAGCTGGGAGTCTTCCTCTTCTTTCATTTCTCTTCTCCATTCCTTCTCATCCTCCCATGCTCCTGCACACTGCACTGCCAACAGGCAAGAGGCTTAGATAAAAATGAGAAAGGGAGCATCCAGAAAAAGAACAAGGGGCAGATGCTCCAACTGTTTGCTGCAAAGGAAATGTAGTCTCTCCAGCTGTGGCATTTTGTCAGGCAGGTGGTTGAGGCCTGAGATGGTTCTACACTGACAATTTGTACATTTCCTTTGCTATCCTAACAAAAAATCAGCTGCAGCTATCGCTCAGGAGGCTGAGCAATAGCTTTAATGTGGTAGGGCATGGGGGAAAGTCAAGCAGTGAGAGGCCAGTCATGGAAACTGCACTAGGGTAGCTGGGCAGCATGGGGTACCTCAGCTGCAGGCCACTGGAAGTTCAGACAAGCAGAGGGTACAGAAAGAGGTAATACATCATGCTTGCAGAGTTAGAGGGAGGCCCATGAGAGCTAAGAAGTAGGCATAACAGCAGGAGACAAATGTCTGTCTGTCTGTATTTGCACTGACTCACATCGTTTAGGGGGCAGTCAAGCCCAAAATTTGCATTCCTGGTTCACGGGCTGGAAATTCAGGGAAAGGTTGTGTTACAATCTTGAGTCCAAACTGTAGGCTGAAAACTTGTTGCAGCCTCGAGGCAGGATTTCTTCCTCTTTTGAAAACTTCAGTGTTTGCTGTTAAGGCCTTCAATTGATCCTAAGAGGCCCACCTTCACTGTAAAGAGTAATCTAGTTTAATCAGTGTCTACTGTTTTAAACATTAATCACACCTACAAAAATATAGCTTGAGAGATACACCTAGAATGGTGTTTAAGCAGACAACTGGGCACCATAGCCTAACCAAGTCAATATATAAAATTAATCATCACAATTAGGATCAGAAAAGTACATATCAGAAAAAGAATCATTAACAGTGATAAAGAGGGACATTACATGTAGATAATGGGTGTATTTTGGGGAGGTATACATCTAGGAAAGCAATGACTAGTTCATAAGACTTGCATATATTCAGAATTCCTCCAAACACAGATTTTTCTAAAATGGAATTTATTTTTCTACGTATGATATTTGTATTACACTTAAGTGTTAAATTGTGATTATTAAAAACTTATAAATTATTACAAAACATTATTACTACCTATCTCCTTGGCATCCTAGGAGATATCTATGCCAACATCCAGAACACATTACATCTTTTTGTAATAGCCTTCATACACATCTCTTAGTTACATAATTAGTAAGACACATTGTTTTCTAGGCCTCCAGCGGTGCTTTACTTTGATGATACATGATAACAGTGCTATGTTTACAGATGAAAAATCTGCACATTTCTGTATTTCATCACTCTAGGAGATATTATCACTGACCTTATAGTAAATGCAGTAGTCAGCATTTCACTTGCAAACTCCAATATTACTGTAATAAGTGCTCCAGAAATGATGAAAGGTTTGTGTGCCAAGAAGAATCAGTAGTCAAACCATGGCATGCAAGGACTGGCTTCCCTTACGGACATTTGCATAGGTCTTAGGTGAAGGATTTCGTCACAAAACCTAATATTTATAAAGGCAAACTTAAAAAAAAAAAAAAAAAAAGCAATTTTTGTATATGTAATGTATAAATATGTTGTAATTACAGTTATATTATTTTCCAAAAGTAACTCATGAGTTTCTAATAGTTTTTATACATTACTCAATAAGTCAACTACCTTAATACCTTTCTTTGTATATATAATATCTAATATATAATATTTATCTAATATAAATATATATTTATATACACATATAAGTGTGTATATATTTATATACACATATATAATAGCTGTTATATATGTTACACACCTATATATCATAAACTGATTCCTATGGTTATAGTTTCTTTTTACAAAAAAAAGGGGAAAGATGTAAAGAACAGAATATACAATAAAAATGATGTTAACTATGCACATATAATGGTGTAACATACAAGTAACCAGGAAAGCTCAAGGTCTATGAAGGCATCCACAAATGAGCACATCTGAATGAATGTGTAGATTCATCCTTTTGCGTATTTATGATTTAAAAAAAATACTGATTTTTGTCTTAGTGAATTTTTTTTTAACGACTAGTGAATTTCTTACACATCGTAGAGCTCAATTTTATAAAGATATTGATTAACATTGCTTTTTTATTCACATTGCTTCTTTATTCCCATGGTCCTTTATTAAAGCAGGATCTACAACAGTACAGTATCTGAACATCCAATTCTAATCAGGTAGTTTTTCATTCCTTTCAATTTTCTGGAAAAAGCCATTCAGTGTATAATATGGAAAATGTTTGGAAGTTTGAAAGGCCTCCCTGATTAAATTGTGTTGACTGTAAGCCCTAATATGGAACTAATCACTAGCCAACATTTTATTATGCATCTATGTGCTAATTTGTTTAATGTCTGTCTGCTTTCTCAGAGGCAGACTGTGGATGGAAAGGGACTATTTCTTGTTCACCCTTATCAACTAATAACACAGAAGTTCAATTTATATTTGTAAATGAATGAATGGGTGGATGAAAAAGAAAGCTCTTCTTTTCTTCAGAATACTTTTGAAGGTAGAAACTAATCTATTGGTGCACCTGGGTGGCTCAGTCAGTTAAGAGTCTGTCTTGGACTCAGGTCATGATCCCAGGGTCTTGAGATCAAGCCCCAGGTAGGTATCTGCTCATCAGGGAGCCTGCTTCTCCCTCTCCCTCTGCCTGCTGCTCCCCCTGCTTGTTTTCTCTCTATATATATATATCAAATAAAAAATAAAATCTTTAAAAAAAAAACTGATCTATTTATGTTCCTACTTCATTGATTTTTGGTGGCATATTTTTTTTTAGGAAACTTTATTTTACCAAAGTTTACAAATTCCTTTGGTGATAAGCCCCAGAATTTTGAATTAGCACCTGGGTGATTCATTGGATGCCTTCATAAGAATGGATAAATAAAAAATCCTCATTTCAGTTTCCATAGGCACTTGGAAAAAAGTGTAATCTTAGTATACTAAATATAAAGTATGAGAGGCTCTCTGAGAACATTAGATTATTATATGTCTGTATTTATTTTTTGTCTATTTAATCCTGAAAATAGGTATAATAATGCCTGAAAGAGGTGTAATAAAGACTGTTAAATCATTTTAGCTTTGATAGATATACTTTGATGCTATCCTATCAGACATATATAGATTTGTGACGTTATATAACCATTGTGGATTATGTCTAATCAGTGTTAAATGAACCATGTTACTCATTCTATCTTAAGGTAATTGCTAATCATATGAAGTTAGCACCTTATTTTGTTTACTTTTCATATGTATAATGCTTTTTATATTTCATATATAAATAATTATTAAATGTATCCTAAGTTTGTCTACTGTACAAGGATCAGGGCATAGAGCAGTAAATACATAGATAGAAGGAATTACTTTCTGAATTCTGATAAATATTTACTCATTTTTTTCTTAACGTTTCTCTATGGTGTTTCTCATCAATAGAGTATAGATAAATTTTGTTGTGTGTAGGCTTTTTTATCGAGTCTATAAATTCTTGTTTTTTAATAGACTGTTTAAATCGTTTTCACAGAAGGAGTTCATGTTGTTTTCTGTTGCTTTTATGCATTTTTACCAAGTATTGACTATATTTTCTAACTTCTGCCTTAAATGTTTTTCTTGCCTTTTACTTCAGTAAATTGGGAAGCTTGTAGCCTCTTTCTAATTCTACCTGGGGTTACTTTTACATTTTCAAAACATTCTTTAACAAATATTTTTCATCAAATAATAGTCTGTAAATTTCATTTTTTTTCATTATAAAAAGGTATGGACTTAGATTGTTAGCAAATTAGGCTTTTATTGGTAGATTATTGCCTATTGAAAAATGTTGCATACTCATTTTCAAAATTATGATTTGATTTTTGTGTTCCATTTTGGATCCACATTTATAACAATTATGTGACTTTATCTTCTATTTGATTTTATTTAGCACATACTGTACTGTTTTATTTCTTTCAGGGCTCACTGCTCTGAAGTCTCTAAACCTGAGTTCTTAATTTTGATTCATATTTTGCTGACTGCCAAATATTTCTAAGTATTTCTTTTCAAAACATTTATTATAAATGCCATATTTTCTGAAATGCTGAATAGTTCTGACTGGTTTTGCTTTACATTTGCATATGAATGATAACTTGACGGAATAAGGGTCTGATTTACAATTCTTTCCTCTCAAAACTCTTTAGTTCTTACTTCATTTTCTTCTAATTTATTGTTGAAAAGTGAAGCATGTCTTCTTGTCTGATTGCAGCTGATATTTTCCCCAGCCAAATGCTTTAAGGTTTTTGGTTTAGTTTAGCTTTGTTTTATTGAAAAATATTTTCAGAGTATTCCCTTGTTACATTTGTGTTGAATTAGATACTGTTAGCCAATATTCACAGTTTTTTGTGGTTTTCTTTGTTGTGGTGGGTAGTTTTTGTTTTGTTTTATATTTGTTTACTTGTTTGTTTTCAGCTCAAGAAATTTTTCTTCATTTGTGTTCTTGATTTTTATTTCAGTTAAATTATACAAGTTCCTTCCTCTTATGATATTTGTCTGATAAGCCTCAACCACCAGCTCTATGAACTTTCTCTGTGTTCTAGCAAAGTGTATGAATGCTACATGGCATGTCACTGATTTGGTATTATTAATAATAGCTAACATTTATTGTTTTATAACTTAATTCTTAATTCATTTAATCCTCCTAATAATTCCCCGATTTTATGGTGTTGAGGAAAGAGAGACAAACAGGTTTTGTAATTTGCCCAATAATCACAGAACTAGTAAGAGGTAAAAAACAGTTTTGTGAGACAACTGGGTAGCTCAGTGGTTGAGCATCTGTCTTCAGCCCAGGGCGTGATCCTGGAGACCGGGATCGAGTCCCACATCGGGCTCCCTGCATGGAGCCTGCTTCTCCCTCTGCCTATATCTCTGCCTCTCTCTCTCTCTTTCTGTGTCTCTCATTTAATAAATAAATAAAATCTTTTTAAAAAACAACAATTTTGCTCTAAACTCTATTTTCTTGACCACTGGTCTACATTGTTTCTGAAGTACAAATTTTCCTTTTATCTACTTATGATACAAATTGTGATTCTGCTATAAAAGTGGTGTGTATTTTATATAATCCTTTATTAATCAGAGTCCTCTTTGAATTTCAGTCTTAAATTATGCTGTCTTCTCCCCCTGCTCCCCAGTTGGGTGTATTCTCTCTACATGGCACTTTAATCCTTACTTCTAGAAACCACAATCTTTAATATCTTAAAGTGATCTAAACATTAATTCCTTTAATGGATGCTGCTGCCATCACTGTCCCCCAGAGATACTCTTCTTCCCTTCAAAGGCTGTTTCCACTGTGTTGTATTTCTCTCAGGTCTTAAGCTTACTGTTCTTATTGCATCTGGTGTTTTCCCATTACCCATTTTTTATCTAGAAACATCACCCAGACTAGTTCCTAACAGGGTATGTGAATTGTATTAACCAAATTCTCTGCATCCCTTTGTCCTGTATAACTCCATTTTTTTCACCTATTTCTGGAGGGCAGGTGGGCACACAGTGTGCATGTGTGTGAGCAAGTGAATGTGAGTGACAGCTCCTGGTCCTAGCTTGTTCAGGTGTCATTTACTGTACCTCTGCTGGACTGACATGGGATCACCTGCCCACACAGCTTGCTTCTGAGAAATTTAAACCGACGGACTGTGTGAAAGCCTACAGACTTTTTTCCCTTGTCTTCCCATCTAAATGTCCTTACTTTTATATACATCTCCCATGCTGAACCTTTCACAGGTACTTTACCTTTCCCCTCCTTGTAGTAATTCAGACTTATTAGTTACAGGATCTGAACTAATATGGAAAAGAGTAGTAATTATGTGCTCTTTAGAGCTTTTTTTAAGGGAAGGAAGACTGATAGATTTGCCAGTTGGTTGATATTCTTGAGTCTGATTTAGGGGGCAGATGGTTGGGTAGATTGACATATTTTCTTGGTTTCTTTTGGTCCTAGATTCTTTCTTTAGACCTTCAAGTTGCAAAAGATATTTGAACCCCTCCCCCCCCCCCCCCACTCCAAACTATCCTGGTCTCTGGTTATATACATTGTTGCTAGACTTACAATAGAATATTTTGGGGAGTTTCTTTTTCTCTGATTTTATAAGCTACATTTTAGTGGGAACTTTAGAAAACCAAACTCAAAAATATTTTATCAATAGACAGAAACAAAATTTAGAGATCTTGAGCCAGGTTTGGAACTACCATGTTATTTCCATTTTTGTGTCTGTGATTGTTTTTACATTCATAGCCTGAAAATAAATTTTTCTTTATGAAAAAAAATCAGAGTAAATCAGAGAATTCTGTCTTATAATCCAGTAACACTAAGTCACAGTCCTACACAGACTGCTTGTCTTATAATTGTTGTTTTGAGTGGAATAGATCTTGGAGAACCCACGAACTATGATTGAAAACCCAAGGCTCACTCTGAACTTTACCTCTTAGATGTGTTTTTCTAGAATCTATTCTAACATATTATGGTGTCTCCTGTTTGAGTGTCCTATTATCTTTTTCCTTTTTTCCCCAAAGACTTTCTTGTATCCTGCAATACTTTCCCTTTCTTTTTCAAAATTGTAATAGCATAATGAGAATCATCCCAATAAAATGTACTAATTTGGCATGTCAATATTTATATTCTCTTCAGAAAAACCCAGTTGGAGTTTATAGAGTAACAAACCAAACCATGTGAATTTACCCATTCATTTTTTTATTTTAATATGAAAAGGTTATAATTTCTCAACCTCAACTGTTGACCCTAGCAGAAAGAGAGCTCATCCATGCAAAGGTTCTAACATCATAACTGGATCATGGTAGATTCTTAAATAAAAGTTGTAATTCATGTTTTAACTCCAGTTGTCCTTTTGTGGGCTTCAGCAGAAGGAGTTTCTCAGACAATTCCATGAGTAAGTGGGCCAGACTGGATGTTTGACATCACTATGACACTCATGCTCTCAGGAAAAGAGCCTGGCTTTAACTGCTGTCCCTAGGCTCTTTCTTAGGACTGACAAGTACAGAGCCAATGAACAATTGTCAGACCTCTAAATAATTCTTCTCTTAACATTTCCTTATTCACTCTCAAATCCATGCCATGTTAGTGACTACTTACCCTGTCCATACCAGATGCAAACCACAAGACGTATGCCATATGATTTCACTCATAGGTAGAATTTAAGAAACTAAATGAGCAGGAAAAAGAGAGTGTGAGATAAACCAATAAATAGAATCTCAGCTAGACAGCAAACTGGTTGGTGATTATCTATTTTGCTAAAGTTTTAACAAATATATTTTTATCTGTTTCAACAATTATAATTATAAAACACTGCTGTTATTGTTTTGTATTTACATTAGGTGTTGTTCCAGAATTATATTTATTAGCCCTTCATGGTGGAAAATAGCTGCCTGCTCTTTTAAAAACTTCTCTTTGCCTTCCAGCAACTCTGGTTTTTATAATGGGATCTTAGTCCAAAAAATAGTTTCATTTCCCCAACAATGCCTTCCCACTGTGAAATGCAGTTGATATAAACCCACCTTATTTTCTCTGGGTCAGCCTCCAGTATCTCCCCAATGCTCACTTTATCAAAGACTGCATTTTAATTCTCCTTGCTCTTGTTGCCACCATCAATTATTTTCTTTTATCATCCTGCAGATTTTTAATGGCTCCTTCCTTTGTGAGTATCATATTATAGGAATGAACCAAGGAATTTATTTATATGCCCACACAATATTCCTATGTACCATAGTAGATACTAGTTAAGTACTGTGCTAAGGAGCTAAAGTATAGAAAACTTTAATCTATGTACTATATAGCCCATAAATCAAGTATAAAAAGAATTATTTTGTTATTTCCTAATACATGTTAAAATAAATATCATTTAAAGCCTGACAACTTCTATGTTCTTCCTAAATGAAAAAATCATAAATGATCCCAATTATGGCAAATTGTATCTGTTCTATGCAAGAGTCATCTTAAAACATGCAAAAGTGAATTCTACTTTTCAGAATGTTTTGTAGATTTTTAAAATGTACTTTTCCTCACAGCACCGGCATAGTGTTGTGATTTTGTAGCTAAGGACATCCGGTTATTTTCATGGCAATGTTTTAAATCACCAGCATTCTAATCTTTATTTTTTGCCAAAGGTAAAAAATGTTTATGGCAGGTAGAATAATGCCCTCTCCAAAGACATTAATACCCTAAACCTGGTGATATGTTACCTTATATGGCAAAGGGATTTTGATTAAGTTAAGGATCCTTAGATGGGGAGATTATTCTGGATTACCTGTGTGAGCTCAAAGTAATTATGAGGGTCCATATAAGAGAAAGCAGGACATAAGAGAGAAGAGAGCTGGTGATAAAAGGAAGAGTCAGAGAAATTTGAGGATGCCACACTGCTGACTTTGAAGATAGAGAGAGGGACTATGAGCCAAGAAATGCCAGTGGCCTCCAAAAGCTGGAAAAGGCAAGGGAATCGAATTTCTCCTACAGTCTCCAGGAGGAACTAGCCCTGGTGATATTTTTATTTTAGCCCAGTGGAACCTTTTTCAATCTTCTAACCTCTAAGACCGTAAGATAATAAATTTATATTGTTTTAAGCCACTGAGTTTGTGGCAGTTTGTTACAGCAGCAATAGGATATATTACAAGGATTGACAGCCCTTGAACAATTTAGGTAGCCTTGGGCCCCATTAGCGATTCACTTTGAGTGGTTTATGCTTCTCTAAAGAAAGTTCTGTCCAG
Source organism: Canis lupus dingo (assembly GCF_003254725.2). Classification (NCBI taxonomy): domain Eukaryota; kingdom Metazoa; phylum Chordata; class Mammalia; order Carnivora; family Canidae; genus Canis; species Canis lupus. Next base: position 21,561,426 of record NC_064279.1, read on the forward strand.
CATTTCTGAAGAAGCAGCAGCTCTGTGCACAAGGAAGACCACCAGTGACCAGAAGGCTAAGTCTATTTAATTGGCTGCCACCAGTTTGAGAATAATGGGAAATCTGGGAGCAGTATCTTCCATCTTCCTTACTTGATGGTGTTGCTCAGTTGTATCTATAGAGGTGGTAGAAATGTGGATCTTGAATATCCAACCCTTCCAGGCTTGAAAGCATTTTTTAAAAATATAGCAGGGATGCAAGTATGTGCCCATTGATGTGTCCTGTTGATAATTGTATGGTCTGCATGTGGCATATGTGGGCTTGAGCAAGTGTTTCACCAGCATATTTCCAACTTTACTACACTTTCTAACCTAAAATTCTTAATATTCTTAAAATTCTTGGACTCTTAACATGTATCTTTTCTACTGCAGCAGTTCCACATTTTAGGTTCTGACACTAAAACGATGTACCTTTCAGCTGCCAAACTCAGTATCAGGATGCATCCAGCTGACCAGAGGCAACATGACCAGTAGTCATTTAAACACAGGGATTTCTTTATTTCTGCAAAACTATTATGGCGTCTGAATCCTTTGTCCTTCCTAGACTGTTGCCCTTAGTGTGTTGCTTTTGTCCTCGTGGTTACAAAACATATTGCTATACTTCTAGGTTTCATATCCATGACTGGAAGGGGAGTGGGGGGGAGTAAAGGTCAAAGAGTTTTGTCCTTGTCCCTGCCTTTATATGCAGGAAAGAATGGCCTAGGTCTCACTGAATAGAAGAACCATGCCACATGGTTACTGTTACTACTGAGATAGTATAGGAAGGTCTATTAGCTTTCCAAGCTCTAAATTAAAAAAAAAAAAAAAAAAAAAAAAAGAGAGAAAAATGACATTGTGGATGATTGGGGGAACCAATCCTCATACTGCAAAGTACACATTTAAATGAGTGATTTCTGTGAGATGGATTGGTTTACTACTATAGATTCCACAATTTTTCAGCTGCCAATCCCATTTAAAACACTGAACTGTGTAGAGCTTCAGCAGAAAGACATGGAGAACAGCCACCAGATTTATTATTACCTGAATCTTTTATTGTTAATATTGTTCTCTGATTCAAAAAGAAAATATTTGCAAAAAGAAAATATTTGTAATGTAGAATTTTAATGACATTATTTAAAATGTATTCTTTTTCTCTCTGTATAAGGAAACATTTTTCATGATCTCTTTCCTACTTTTGCCCCTCCCCCAAAATATTGGTGGCACAAATAATTCTTAAGAAAATATCTAATATCTCAATAGACTTCCCCTATCAGAATCTTAGACATAACAGTGATTTAAAGGAAATGATTCTTACGTTCTGAAGGCTAATCAAGTTGCAAAATTCTAAAACATTTTGTAAGCTCTCACATACAGCATCTAGCCAAAACCAACAATTCCAAATGAGATCTTTTTTATTATGTATTGCAGATTTCCTTAAAAGAGAACATATTTCACAACCTAGAATGTGACATTATTGTTGCACAGCAGTAAAGTTGATGTGTATGGTGTGTGGCATGCATCCAACCGTGTCATCCATCAATGAAATTTCAGAGGTTGATTATACTACAGAACAATCCTATAGTGGAAAATTACCCACTTTCTCAGGAGCTACCATTTAACACATCTTTTTTGAAATGAAATTTGCGACTTCCTGCTAACAGCTATAGAAGGGAGATGAGGAGGGGGAAACGGAGGGGAAGGCTCTTCCTATAATGAAAAGAAAGAAAGATAGAAAAGGTAGGAAAAGAACATTTAAATTGGCACTATCTCTAAAGAGAAAGCCATATGCTCAGCACACTTTCCATATTCCAGTTTTATAATTACTCTTGAGGTTCCTGAGGGCTTCTAAATCAGGCCATTTCTGAAAGAATATATATATTTTTCTGTTGTTTCAAATTTAGATAATCTTTTCACACTTGGAAATTAGGAATGCACATTAAGATGTTGATAGGAAATTGAGTAGAGCAAGAATTTATATTTTTAATCACCTGACTTTAATGATAATCGCATTTAGGCCAGGTCTCTATTACCCAGTGAAGAAAAGAATTGAGGCAATTACCTTAACAATTGAGACAAAACCACCTAGAAGACATTGTCGGGTTTAGTTAGCTGGATAGTGGATAAGATGCCTGAAATTGATGGAGGCACTGAGCTACTCAAAATGGAGCAGAAACTTTTATTTTTTTCCCCGTCTGTGACAGGCTCTCACTTCTGATAGGAAATTATTTAAAAGATGAATAGAAATGAAACCATTGTTGCTTGATTTTGGAAAATCATCTAGAATTTTAGACAATTTGATCCCTGTTCATTAATTTGGGAGGGTAAAAGATTCCATTTAAGACAAAATAAGGTAAATTTCATAAACGTACACAATAAATACCCTGGAGTCTCAAATGTGGAAGAGAACAACCAGTTAGAGGAAACCAGAAAAGCCTTTTTGGGAGAAGGAATCTTAAAAACAGGATTTCTAAGTCTCAAATAGGGCTAGTATTGTTGAGTGGGAAGAGGGGTAGTATGTGGGTTATGGAGGAACAAGCAAGATATCATTAGGCAGCCCTAGTGGAAACAAACAAAAAGATAAGCTTGAAAAGTACATTGTATGTGTTATTGTGCCTATTTGTGGATCAGAGCATAGTGTAGTTTGATGGAAAAATACTGGAAACTATGACCAGAAACTATAATAATAATCATTACAAAATGTGCTGAAGAGTACCTGGGTGGCTCAGTCGGTTAAGCATTCACCTTTGTCTCCGGTCTTGATCCTTAGGCTCCCTGCTCAGTGGGGAGTCTCCTCCTCCCTCTCCAGCTGTATGTACCTCCACTCATTCTTTCTCTCCCTCTCTCTTTCAAATAAATAAAATCTAAACAAAACAAAAACATGCTGAGGCTTAGTAGGTCCAGAATATGTTTCTGATATAATAGGTCCTGAAATGTGTCTCAATCTGAAAACATAGCCTTTGCTAATGTCTCAAATAGACTTTACAGCTCTGCTGAAGTTCATTTACTGCCAACTAATTTACCTAGGTATATAAATTTCCATTAATTCTTACAATGGAAAAGAGAATTTTGTCATTATTGAACTTCATTTTTGTTTTTTAATAGATGGTTCTTATGGAAAAGAAAAAGACTTTTTGTTATGCTTCTCTCACACCTGAAAAAATAGCCATAAGTATGACAATTGTGGATGAGAGCAATTGGTAGGTAAAGACAGACTTATGTTGGCAAGATTGTTTCTTCACTTAGCTTGAAACTGATTGCGCACAAGAGCAGTTTGGCATTATCCCTGGTGGTGCTAGGAAGAAGGAATTCACATTCATTTTAGATCCTTGGTTTACTTATTTTCTTCCCTATTTGTCTGCTGGATATTAGCATCTTTTTTCCCCCCTGGGGAAAAATTTTTTCCTTAATAAAATAAGTGAAATAATCACCTTAATGGAAATAGAATTAAAATTTGATAATTACTTAACTGCAACAATAATTTGCAGGGGCTTAGCATTACTTTATTCATGCTCGCATTTTTTTACTAAAATGTTGATGTATTTTTAAGATTTCATTACTTTTCAGGTTTAAAGTAGTTATATTTTAGTTAATGAAATATAATGCATCGTATTTGGTAATTGAGGATTTATTTTTTAAGTACAGAGAATGTTCTTTCTTATAGACTGTAATTGTAGCTACATTCATTGTGTCAAATTATGTATGCATTATTAGACCTTCAAACCCCATAATAAATTATGTATGTTACTGTTTGGGGGCGTTTGCTTAGTGGCACAAATATTTATATAACAAAAATCTAAGTTATATTTATAAGCAAGAAAACTGAAATGTCTACACTCTTTAGGATCTAACTTCTCTTAATGGTAGGAAAAAGAGTATTTTAATGGCCAAAATGGAATGAAATACAATTCCTAAATAATTTTTATTTTTTTTATTTTTATTTTTTTAATTTTTATTTATTTATGATAGTCACACACACACACACACACACACACACACACACACACACACAGAGGCAGAGACACAGGCAGAGGGAGAAGCAGGCTCCATGCACTGGGAGCCCGACGTGGGATTCGATCCCAGGTCTCCAGGATCGCGCCCTGGGCCAAAGGCAGGCGCTAAACCTCTGCACCACCCAGGGATCCCCTAAATAATTTTTAAATTCACAATTCAAAATTTATGTTCATTTCTATGGTCTTATAAAATAGGTGTTTGGCAGAAAACCATTTTTTAAGGCTAATAACACTTGAAAGCATAACACCTCATATAACATAGGAGTTAAGAATTGTGGATTTTGTACAATTGTTCTAAAGATTATAATTTCCTGAACTCCCAAAGCTTTAGAATATTACAAAATGTAATTCTTTAATTGTCATAGACAATTCTAAAATTGTCTTATGAAGCTAGTCATGGAAAACCCACATATTCCAATGGAGAAGTATCTACTGGATTAGTAATATAAGTAAGGAACTAAGAACTTAGTTTGAATAGCATATATTATTATTGTGGTGCATATATTAGACACATTGTTTTTTTAATACATTGAAATTAGATTTATTGTCAGTTTCCACAGAGCTGTCTGGCATTTTATTTGTCTTGTTTTTGTTTTCTTTTGTTTTTATGATTTGTTTAATGGTAGTAAATTGTATGTTTATATTATTTACCAAAAAATTTATATATGCAATCAGTATTTAGACATCTGATTGCATTGCCTGTATCTTGCCATTTAGATAGGTGTACTAAGGAAGTGAATTGTTAGAAATAGGAGATGGATATATTAGGTTTAACACCTTGTTTACCAAAGTATCATTTTGTTAATATCCAAACTAGATATTGTGGAACATCATTACACTGAAAAATGAATCCTTAATGCATTCATTGAAAAATGAATTCTTAGCATAGTATGCTTATCTCTTTCTGCATTTGAATGGCTCTTGAATGGGGAGGTAAACATTCCCCTGAGGCTAATATGCAAGTTTTCTGTATTTCTAGAGAAAGCTGAGAGGCAAAACTAATATACCTGAAAAACTCCTTAAGTGACTTTAAGATTATTAGAGATATTTATACAAAATAGCACTCATCCCCATTCTTGACCATTGTACTCTACTAAAACCAGAAATTTTCATAATTGGCTATGACAAAGATAAGGACAGGATATATTACTGTTGTCATAGAGGGAATAGAACTAAACCAATAATTCTGTGTTGCATTCAGGCAGCAAAGTACTGATCAATAGTTTTGGATCTTTTCCAGCCTTTGCCTAAAAACTAACTTAGTAGGAGATCCATAATGATGACTCCCTGGGTGGGTTAGTATAAAGTAAGAATCCATCACTTTTTTCCATTTGAGTCTGCATTTCCAATGAGCATTAAAAGACTGAAAACATCAGCTGATAAGCAACTGACTTTCCCCCATCCCACCCTCATTAAGCACTATATATAAGTTAGAAGAATTCAGATATTTTTTAAAGAAATTGAAAAGATGTTTAAATTCAATTATCATTTAGTTTCAAATTTAAAAATTGAGAAATTTGAAAATGATTTTTTTTTTAAGATTTTATGTATTTATTCATGAGAGACACAGAGAGAAAGGCAGGCAGAGGCAGAGGGAGAACCAGGCTCCATGCAGGGAACCTGATGTGGGACTCAATCCTGGGACTCTGGGATCACGCTCTGAACCGAAGGCAGACACTCAACCACTGAGCCACCTCGGTGTCCTGAATGTGATCCCTAAGTGTGGAAATAATGAATAAAATAATAACCAGCATTTAATTGAGCGCTCAATAGGAGACCGGTGCTTTCCTAAGTGCTTTCTATGTATTTTAATTTAAATTTTATTTAATGCTTCAGCATTAATGTTCTATAAATGAGAAAATAAATGTACAGACAAGTAATTCATTTTATTCATTTGAAGTATGGAGAACATTATTTTAGAAGTCTTAAGAAAATTCTAGAAAAGAAAAGCCTTATTATTTATCTCAAGAAAGCCTATTTTTTTAAAAGTAATTTCTAAATTTTAGAGTTTGATGTTTCATATTATTTGAGAAATTGTCTTATGAAGCTAGTCATGGAAAACCCACATATTCCAATGGTTACTAATCCATGTACTTGACCCACATTAAAACCATTTACAAGTCTGTAAAAGCAGCAACAAACCTAAAAGTACAAGGCACATTTGAAGCAACCCAGGTAGGTACTACTACCAGGATCAAATTCAGTGTGTCCAAGATTATGAAAAACATGTTATTTTTGTCTTCCAAATGCTAATGCGTGTCTTTTTCTGAAGATCTTGAATTTAGAAAATGTGAATATATAGGCTTTTACTTGATTAAGCCAAGTGCTCATTGAGACCTAAACATAAGACTCTGAAAGGTAGAAATAAAATATTAGCTTTTACTGATAAAAGTTAAATTAGTGGGATATTTTGATATGTGGCCACATTGGGCTTTCTACCACTCTACTCATGCAAGGCAGGCTAATTGGGGCACAGGTAATACTGAGTGATGATAACCAGCCCTATCCTAGCAATATACAGCACATAAGTGTTGAAAAAGTGTGTTTAGTACAGGCAAAGAGAAGAGACAGAAGCTAGAAGGAACTGAAAACTGTAACTGTAACTCCAAAGTTTTACCTGGCCAGATAGATTAAGTTTTTCCTGCATCTCAGAAGAGTGAATGATGGTGTGGAGAGAGGCTAGGACTGTAACTCTTAAAGGAAATTCTTCATCTAAAACACAAGACCTGGGGGATCCCTGGCTGGCTCAGTGATTGAGCATCTGCCTTCAGTCCAGGGCGTGATCCTGGAGTCCTGAGATCCAGTCCCACATCAGGCTCCTTGCATGGAGCCTGCTTCTGCCTCTGCCTGTGTCACTGCCTCTCTCTCTCTCTCACTCTTTCTCATGAATAAATAAATAAAATAAAACAACAACAACAACAACAAAACAACAGAATCCTCACAAAACCTGGTGACAAGCTTCCTTCTATTTTATTATTACAGTGATAATTATAATTTGATATTTATAATTAGAGCCATTTGCAAGAGTTGTAGATTTATCATAGTTCAGAGCAGCAGGTTTGGTGGCAGCAACATTAGGAATAAGAAAGCAAAAACCTAAAGGTCAAGGATCTCGTTGCCTTCTAATTGCTGTCATATCTGCAGACTGTCAGAGAACAGGATTAGAACAAGGAACACTCATTTTGCATAAAGATTTTCTATTTCTCTTGACATTTCCAACAACTCAGTAGCATGACCAAATGAAATCTGAAATAATGGATGGGAAAAGTTAGGTGGGAGGACTATCCAATGTAAGAGTTCTGTCTCAGCCTAATTAAGATTCAAAAATCAGATGGAAAAGATGAAGTCAAAGAACAAAAATTACAAGGAAATTGTGGTAATTGATGAAGACAGACTATAATTGATAGAAAGGAATGAAAATGGTGATTTCAGTTATCTTTGATTTCTAATAAGATTGCAGGGACTTACAGCAAAATGTTTTGGAATGTCTAGCAGGTAAAGATTATTAGGTCAAAAACATTAATTCACATGAAATTTGAAAATCATTGTATAGAATATTCACAGTATTTACCAATTTTCAGTCAACTAAATTAAATGCTTCAGATTACAAATCCAGTAACACAGGAAGGATACCTTCTATTTTCCTTGTTATGCTAATTAGTGAAATCTTGAACTCATGCTAAGTAATCAATACATGCTGATTGATTATGGGTGATTTGTAGGCTCTAAGAATGGCAGATTATTTTTTACAGATTTTATTTATTTATTTGAGAGAGAGAGAGCATGAACAGGGGGAAAAGGTAGAGGGAGAAGCAAACTCCGTGCTGAGCAGGGAGCCCATTGGGGAACTCGATCCCAGGACCCTGGCATCATTACCTGAGCTGAAGGCAGACGCTTAACCAACTGAGCCACCCAGGAGCTGAAGGATAGATTATTTTTAAAATGAGTGTTAAATGTGCAAAGCTATAATCAAGTTTTTGCTATTTTACCAATGAAGGGGAAACAATGCTGTAATAAATGTTAACTTATCTATATGTAATGTAACTCTGGGATCGAGTCCCACATCAGGCTCCCTGCATGGAGCCTGCTTCTCCCTCTGCCTGTGTCTCTGCCTCTGTCTCTCATGAATAAATAAAATCTTTAAAAAATTTTTTGAATTCCAAATTAAAGTTTGTTGTAAGATAACAATAGAACAATTTAGCATACATGGCAACACAGATAAATTGAAAACACAGGACAAGGTTCCCAAATATTTACTAAGCGGCAGTGAAGAGTGATGCTGGAATTTGATGTTTTTCACAATGCATGTATAACATGGTATATATCCAAATGGTAAGTCATCTTGGCTTTAATGTCCAATGACCATGACTCTAAATGCTATGCTTTAATAGCTTAAACATTTTCTCTTACGGAAACTGCCACAGAAAACAAATACATATAATAATAAGTGGGGAAAAGTAAGTGTTAATATTTTATTTTATTCTGAATCATAACACATAATTTAAAATTTGTTAAGAAATGTTTTTGTTATTTCAATAGCAGTAAATGGGAAAAATGTAAAGAGGCATTTTTCTGACTTCATAAAAAGAATATCTCAAACAGTATAAAGTATAAAATAATGCATCTGTGTCAGGAGGTTTTTTCATCTTAATTTGTGTAGAGGGAAAACCAGAAGCCCTCAATGATATACAACAAGAATTCGATGCTTAGGCACCCGAGGTGTAGTCATCTTGGTAATTCTTTTTGTAGCTAGTTGTTGGTTCTTCTGGTCTTGACTGTACTCACATGTGCATGAGGCAGCTGATCTGGTATGGGATGAAAATCAGGACATCATAGTTCTGATCCATGCATCTCTCATCCCCCATCAGATTTGGGAGGGTATGTCCTTCTCATGATGATAAGAAGGGGAAAAAAGAGAGCAAGCCCAATCATGAAAACATTCTTCAAGCCTCTTGGGTTGCCACATTTACTAATATGTCATTGGTTAGTGCAAGTCATAGCATCAGGCCCATAATTACAGTTGGGAAAGATCGATTAGACCCACTCTCCAGGATAGTTTTCCTAATGTAGACATATTCCTGGATTCCAGGGATTTGGACATTGTTGGTTCACGACCTCCTCTGAAGCTTTCCAGGTGTAATCTGAAATCAGTCCCCATGCTCAGAAGGCAGGAAGAGACTGAAAAAAGAGGTGGCCCACTCCAGGGTGGTAGGTGTTTTAATAAGCAAGGAAACTTATATACAAGGCTTGTCTTGAGTGGCAGCAATAGGAGTGGATCCCCAAGTCCACCTGCCAAATCTTAAAAGTTTCTACAGAGGTCTTACCTGGGTTCAGTCACATATACCATGCATGTATACTCAGCATCATATCACTGTCTCAAGGCCATGTCCCCAGAACAGCTCTGGAAATGAGAAAAGAAAGCATAACCCACATTCCAAGGACTGGGGAGAGGATGAGGAGGCTGTGTTTGCCTGAGTCCAGCTCATAAGTCAACCAACACTCAAGTCTTTTGAATGACCTCTCCCTCCAGACGTGGACATTTTGGGGAGACAATTCTGTTTACTGTAAGAACTTCCTAAATATCTTCTGTGTGAGAAAGTGCTCTCAAAGCTATTTAAAATAATAGTTGGAATAGTTAAATTTTTGAACACTAGGAATTACACTATTTATGAATTATTTAATCTCCTATATGAGCTAAAGATGTTTATTATTCCTATTTTGCTAAAGAGGAAACTAAAGCTTAGCTATCTTCCAAATGCTAAGTCCAGTTACACAGACCACAGAACCTTTAGGGTAACTGCTATATAGAGCTCCTTTGCTTAAACTCTTGCTGATTGTCTTAACCAAAAAAGAAAATTATCATGACATATGAAGTTCTTTCTATTTCTGTCAAACTTCTAACATGCTATAACAAAATAATTTCCTTTTGGCAAAATGTTCTAGAATAAAAGTGATTTTTATTAATACATTTGGAACTTTGTGTTTCAGAATTGTCAGTGCCTAAGTTTACCCAAAATATTTCCTGTGGTTATCTGCCCACATCATTCTTTTCTCCCCTTCAGTTTGAATTCTGCTTTAATGCATTGATTATATTGATAAAGATGTGGGGGGAGTGGCAAGGAAGCAGCTGATCTGTTGTATAAGAGGATGGAAAGATATGGAGTAGAATTGTAATAAGTGAAGTTATTAAATCAGATGAAATTTTACAGGTCAGTGAAACCTTATACTGAGAAAATATAAAGCAGAGTACATAAGCACACAGAACCTTAGACTCCTAGGCATTCTTATACCTGCATGAGTGAGGTAAAGAGAGGCCAGCAAGACACAGGGGAAGCTTAAATAAGCAGGATTAAGGGGTCGATAAACAGTGCAGCAAACACTTACCTCTCCTGGTTGTTCTTATAGTTTCTTTTCCTCACTAAGGACAATATAAAAAACAAAATGTTAAAACGCAAATTATACATACATGCACACACACAATGCAAAAGGTAACTGGTAACAGAGCCAAGTTGTATAGTGAAGCTTTGAATAATTTTAAGAGGGTCTCTGCTGCAGGCATTGAATGTTGCGTAAAGAAGGTACTTAGAGTTATTTATGATAGAAAATAGTTGATTAAGCTGTGTGCTTCAGAGAACTGAGGATGGTACAGTTCTCTGATGCAGTTTTCTTTCTCCCTCTGAATTGGTAGAAGTCAAAGTAGATAATCAGGGAACTGAAAATCTACGCAGTTGTTCCTATTCTGATTGCAATATGGGGCTGGATAAAAACAGAGGCTCCAGCACTTACCTGAGATTGTAGCAGGTTGCTGCTGGGGCTGCTCTCCCTATTCCCTTTTCTTATCCAAAGTGGGTAGTTGGGAACAGAACAAGTAGCCAATACATACCTCTTTATTTTTGTTTCTTTCAAATGAAAAAGAAGATGTCAGCAGCATTTAGGATGCAGAGATAAATTCATGGGAATAAAGGATAAAACAGCACCCTACCGCATGGCAAATTATCAGGACCCATTTCCTGTCTGTCCGTTGTCTTTCTTAATATGTCATTGTTTGGACCTATCTTTATCTACCTCATTCCTTCCGGAAGGTTTAAGTCCCACCATCTTATGTGTTTATCAGTTCCAAGTTTGGCCCAGTTGGCTACCTAATTCCACCCTGTGAACTTACATTTTTTTATTATACTCCTCAGTTCTGGCTGTAGACATCTGGTTGCCAACCCTGAACTTCACTTGTTTGTAAGGCTTTCTAAATAGCTTTATTGAGATGTTTTATAACTGAGTTTTATTCTTGTCCCTTCACCCTCCTCCATTCACTGGGAAGTACTCAGGGGCTCGTTCACTGCAGCTCCTCATGACCCTCAACTACATACAGTGAGTGCCAAACTCAGAGACTAGGGCCCTCTCTTCTCCCCATAAGCCTTGCCACAGGGTCTCTGACACAAATGAGGCAGGGTGATATAGACTTAATCAGTCTTAGCACATGTTTTAGTCTAGAAATTGAAACTCAGATTGATCTCTGTAACCTATGATGATTTCAATATATTTCTTGAATTTCAAAATATATTCGTAAAAAAGTGCTAAATTTTACTAAATATTCTTCAAAAAAAAAACCATAAATAATTTTGGCTTTCTAATTTAATTATCAAATAGGCACCAAAAAAATGTCAATAGTTAAATATCCCAATCCTCACGTTAGCTTGGTGATTTCTAACAAATTTGGCCAAGTTCAGAACAGAATTCTGTGCTATAGCATGTAAATCTACCTTAATTCCATGTCTTAAGTAGTAATACTTCCAATTATTCCTAGATTATACATCTAAGTTATATTTTTAAATATCCTCCTGGAAAAGAGATTTTATGACAGAGCTCTTACCATGGGGATGTTTGACTTTGGCTTAAAAAAGCATCTACTCTGTGTCACTAATATACCAAGATGTGAAATGGAAAATTTTTATATTCATAGCTACACAGAGTTCTTGTAAATTGCTGAAACATGAAATAACCAAATAAACTTTATTATTGAAATGGGTTTCTTAAGAACATAAACGTGTAATGTAACTTTCAAACCTGTTAAACCATGAAAGAACTACACCGATTTCATAACACAAAGCACAGTGTGTATAAAACTATGTAGCATAAAATGTTCAGCTGCCAAAGTAACAGAAAGGTTCCAGGAGGTATTTTCATAAATCTGGAAACAGTTAACCTGTTTTGATGATCTCCCTCATTCCATTTACCTGAATAGCAGGGCCTGGCTTTCTGTATCTTTGGAGTTAATAAATTCAATTTAGTTGAGTCTGTATTTTGAAATGGTCTTTCATATTAGAAAGTTCAACTTTCTGGAGAAAATGGAATGGTATTCTTCAGATTAAGAGTATCCTTTCATAAGTTTTGTTTTATTTGGTAAGTAAAACAACTGAATAAAGTGAAGGAGACAGAGTAAATGACATCACATTTTTTTTATGTGAGGAAACAGAGACATAATAAATTTAAATGACTTTTGTTCGAGGCCACTGGTCCCCAAGGTCTTAAGAATTTTCTTCTCGATGATAATTGGGAAATGGCATCACTTATGCACTCACCTGATTGGGACTATTTCCCACCCTGCGAAACATAGACAGTTAGCTGTGCAAATGAGGTCATAGGACAATTTTAAGGATTATTAGGCTGCATATTTGCATATATGTTGACTTTTCATAAATGACTTTTGAGTTGAGTGTTAATGGAAAATGTTTACCTGTGCATTTGGAGAATTTTTTTCATATTAAGATACAAATCTACAAATCTCAATGGCGTGTTTATATTAGTTTATACACATTAATATAACAAAAATGCTATTACTCTTATTTATAAGTAGTTGATTTAAGTAGCATTAGCTAAGATTAGACTTTCACCTGAAAGCTTTTCCTAGAAAACTGAAATTAAACTAATACTTAAGTTTAAAAAAAAATATACATTTGTGCTATGTAATTCAAAGAAAACAAAGATTTTGGGAAAGTTGTGTGGAACTGCTTCACATAGGGTGAAAAAAGCCAAACAATTTATATCTTTTTTTTTTTTTTTAAGATTTTATTTATTTATTCATGAGCGACTGAGAGAGAGAGAGTCCAAGACATAGGCAGAGGGAGAAGCAGGCTCCCCACACAGAGCCTGATGCGGGACCTGATCCTGAATCCCAGGATCAAGACCTGAGGTGAAGGCAGACACTCAACCTCTGAGCCATCCAGGCATCTCAATCTATATCTTGTTAAAAGGGATTTGGGTTTAATCTATGAACTGCTTATATGAGTGATGTTACATAATGTGGGTGAATTTGTTCTTTTAATATATGGCCTTTTAAATACCTACTAAGTAATCTAAGTCACTGGTGAAGGCCTTTCCCCAACAAGGACCCAGAATACACATCCAGTCTTCCCTGCTTCATACCTGTTGATGGTTGCATTAGTACTACCACCCAGGTAGCACGACAAAGGGAGGCATATTTGGTATGCCACTCTACTCCAAATTTACTGTATGTATAAAGTTGAAATAACATTGAACAAGAAAAATAAAAAGAATTTAGCCTTTCTGGCTACCATCCAGGGCATTATTAATAAATCCCTAAACTATGAAAATGCCCCACCTATTTTGTAAAAATGAAATGAGGGTGCTACTTTCCGGATCTCGACAATACAAATCTGACTTAGCTTTGAGTAAACTCTATAATATCACAGTTTTTAAACTTAAAGTGACAGGGAAATATTAAGATTTAATATTTTCACATTTTCTTAGCTGACTTTTAAAAATGAACGTGACTTGATATCTTATTTTGACAGATTTCTAATTATTTTGTTTTGTGCACATATTCATTTTATAACTTTTATTCCAGTTTACTTTGGCATTTTTTAAAGTGTACTTAATTACTTAAAATTTCTTACTGGTGAAAACCAGCTATGAATTGACTCTTCCTAAAGATAATAATGAAATTCTTAATATACTAGAGTGACATCTGTCAAAATAATGAGGAGTTATCTGTTAAATGGATATAAAGCCATTATTTTTAGGTTACTGCTATATATTTTTAGCTAAGTGTCCAAATTTCTTTTCTTGTTCTGTCCTTTCTCATTTTCCACATAGTGGCTAGAGAGAGCTTTTCAATACTTATCAACCACATATCATTCTCCCACTTAAAACCATTAGATGATCGTAGGATAAATTTTATTCTTTTCTCAGCCTATGGGGCCCTACATGATCTAGTCCTTGTCCTTTTATTGTTCCCCATCCATCCTCAACACAGTGCTCGCTGGCTGCTCTCTGCAGTCACTCTGATCTTCCTTCTGTCCAGTGAATACACCAACTCCTTTCAGCCATAGTGCTTTTGCACATGCAGTCACCCATACCTGACACTACCTGCCCCTAAATCATCCTAAAGAAGCTTCTTCCTTCTTGCCATTCTGATTTCAGCTAGAATGTCACATCTTCCACGAGGACACCTCTAACCACCTCATTAAAATAACATTCCCCTGCAAATCATTGTCATATCACTTTGTTACTTTTTTCTTATAGCTGAATTATCTTGTTCAGTTATTTTATTATTGTTTGTTTCCCTCCATTCACATGTAAATGAATGAAGTGATGTGGGTGATCCCCCTGTCTGTTTTGCATACTGCATCATAGGCCCTTGACACATTTTTGTAGAAATAATGAAAAAAAAAAAAAGGTGCATGTTAGAGTGCTCTGTAAATCCTGAAGCATGTCCAATTATAAGATGCAATTATTAGCTGAGTAACAATGAGACAAGTCTTTTATATATATTTGTCCTGGTAAACTGGATAAAAACGTGTGAGTGGGTGCTGTCCTTAAGGATAAGTAGATAAGCGGTCACCTAAAGTTTATGGGGCACACATTTTGATATTGATTCATTTTCAAACTACTGTGCATCTTCTGTGTTAGAAATAATTAGAGCCTGCGAACTGAAGTGAAGGAAACATTTACAATGCTGAATAACCTAAAGTGAAGACAGGGGTATCTAATTAGTCTTTCTTCTGACAATCTTTTTTTGGATTAATATTCTTCTCTTTGAAAAGTCTAACAGTGGTGCTTATGTCACCGACTCTACTGATAATTAATAGTGTTCGCCATACACCTACACATATTCCTTCCAAAATATTCTTGTGTGATGCCACTACTGGAAAGAACAGTTTCAATTAGAGAGGAGAGCTTTTGAAGTATAGATCATGTGGTCTATTATAAGGAATATGTCCTATTATAAAAGAAAAATCTCCCATAGAACATAATAGTTGATGTAACTTGCCTGGGATATTGTTTAACAAAACACTTTATGGATACTTCATCAGGACATGACTTGATGAAGAAGCAGGAGTAGCATTCATCCACATTTTTCTTTTTTTAAATCCCTAAGATGTTTTCCTGTACTATTTCCACCCCAGTCACAAGCTTATTAACTTGGGAATGAGGTGACAGGGCCTTTGTCTTTGAATCTTGTAATTATAATTAATAGTAAGTTAAAGGGAAGCAGAAAGCTTATACTCAAAGTTTAAAGTAAAATGACTTTGTGGCACTTAGGGCAGGTGCCAGAAGATATTAAGTAAGAGCTCATTATTCTTATTAATAAGAACTTCGGGGAGACATCTTTGAGAAGCAGAGTCATTTAATGGTTACAAGAGGGACACCTATCTGTGGACAGAGCTTGGGAGTGGAACTGTGCTCTTCTCATCTGAGGATGCTTAGGGCCTAGCAGAGGCTTTTCCAGATGGTTCCTTCACTAGTTTGTGCCAGTTTTATACATGAAGACAGAGATAGGAGTCAGTGTACACACACTGTCCACTGCTTCCTTCAATACATTTCTAAAAGTCATATCATGAAATAATCCTAAAACTTCATTATATTTACTTGTGAAAGTATTATGTGGGGGTGGGGTTGCATTTAACCAAATGATTTAATATCCAATAAAGCCCAGCAGTGGCCAATGTCTGCCAGAGCCACATGGAAACATCATTTCTCTCTAAATATCTGCAATTTTAAGTACTAAATTTACTACCCATATTCTTTAAAAGAAGCGTAGATGATTTATAGAAGTTAACTACATGAAGGACCAGTTACAATGAGGTGTAATAGTGTTGAATAATAATAACAGCTAACTTGGGGATCCCTGGGTAGCTCAGCAGTTTGGTGTCTGCCTCCTTCGGCCCAGGATGTGATCCTGGAGTCCCGGGATCGAGTCCCACATTGGGTTCCTGCATTGAGCCTGCTTCTCCCTCTGCTTGAATCTCTGCCTCTCAGTCTCTCTCTCTCTCTCTCTCTGTGACTCATGAATAAATAAATAAAATCTTTTTTTTAAAATGTTAAAAAACATACAGCTAACTTTATGGAGAACCAACCATGTTCAGATATTGTTTCAAACACTTTGCATACGTCGACTTATTTTATCCTCACAACACCTCTATGAATGAGGCTTATGATTCCCTCCTTTTCACAAATATGGAAACTGAGACTGAGAGGTTATACATTAGCTACTAAGGAAGTTGTAGATCAGTATTCAAATCTGGGCATGCTGGTCTTAGGGACTCCGTCTGCCCTGTGATAATGTTCACTGTATTTTCATTACTTGTCTACCACTATTCTAAGTCCTCTACGTGTATTATTTAATTCCCAGAACAAATCTATGAGGTCAATACTGTATTATTCCCATTTTTCAGATGAGGAAGCTGAGGGAAAGGCTAGTGAAATGACTTATCTGAGGATGCCTAGCGAGTAAACACTGAAGCAAGAGGTCAGACTCACATCTTACTCTGGAGCCTACACTCAAACACTAGGCCACTCCAACCATGCGGATGCTTTACATCAGGAATAGGCAAACTAGGGCCAGAGACCAAATCTGTCCCACCACATGGTTTTATAAATAAAGTTTTTTTAGAACACAGCCTTGCTTATTCATTTATATTTTGTTTATTGCTGCTTTCATTCTACAGTGGCAGAGTTGAGTAGTTACAGCAGAGACCATATGGTTCATAAGCCTAAAATATTTACTACCTGGCCCTTTACAGAAAAAGTTATCCAGCCTCTGCTTCAGAGCATAAGTATTTCTTTCTCAATTATCTTCCTTTCATCCCTCAGCACTCTGAGCCTAGCCAGTGCCTAATTTCCAGAAAATAACAAGTGACAGTAATAAAAACCTTTCAAACATCATTAGAAAATGAGCAAAAACAAAAACAAAACAAAAAAAAAATTCAGTTCTATAGAAAATCAAGGTGCATCTGAATTAATCCCTTAGATATAAATAAGACATTTGGATTGGTTTTTGCCGTCTAAAAAGGGAAAAGGCAGTTGAGGGTCTGAGCTCCCTCTACTGAGAGACATGGACTCTGGAGACAATCTGCTCATATTCATGTCTTCACTCTGCCACTTCCTGGCTTCGTGACCCTGAGCAGATCACTTAACTTGCATGTATGCCAATTCCCCAATCTGCAAGATGGGTATAATAGTAGACCTAACTCATAGGGGCATTATGACCATTAAATGAGTTAATGCTTGTAATTTTATTATCAAGAACTGACTCCTATAAAGTGTTAATTATTTCTCCTGTTCTTCAATTTTTTCAAAAGACTAATTCAAAGCTAAGCAGAATAATAAAAATTGAATATACTGGGGAAGTTCTCAATGGATGAAAAGCCTATCAAATCAATGCTTAATAAATATCCTTCCACATTTTTCCTAACAGCGTGCTATATGAAAATAGGTGGATAAAAACTCATGGCTCTCTGACAGCTTGAAGTACAAGACAAGGCTCATAATAGTGCAACAGAATAAGATCTTTATTAAGTTCAACATATAATACATCAGCACAGAAACCTAATGCAGACAGGAATGTTAGAGAATGCTTCTCACCTGCTTTCCCCTACAGCACCAGAACATTTTAATTGTAAATGGTAGGGTCCACTATAGCCTTTAAGATACTCAGATGTCAAGTAGTACCTAGCTCTGATACATACACTGACAGTTCCTGGATATGCTCATAAACTCAGAGGTAACAGTGACTAAATGACTTAAGCATTTATGGGAAATGATATTATTGTCAAGCTTTTATAAGAATTGTTGATGTTTACAATATACACATAAAAATAATAAACTATGGGGCAGCCCGGGTGGCTCAGCGGTTTGGCGCCGCCTTCAGCCCATGGTGTGATCCTGGAGACCCGGAATCGAGTCCCACATCGGGCTCCCTGCATGGAGTCTGCTTCTCCCTCTGCCTTTGTCTCTTCCTCTCTCTCTCTCTCTCTGTTTCTCATGAATAAATAACTAAAATCTTTAAAAAAAATAATAATAAACTATGAAAGACTAGTACTAAGTAGAAGTAGCTAAATCATGAACCCCAAATTGAGACTATCCTAAGTTCAAAGTCAGCCTCCATCCATTCCTGAATGTGAACTTGAGCAACTTATATCTCAATCCCTACTTAGTCATAAAATAACAAAACTAATAGCACCAGTTAATCACTCATTCAGATACTTGACAAGCATTTATAGAATAGCTACCATGTGCCCGCCACTGTTAGGATTGAGTGTACAGCAAATACACAACAAACAGGCCTAAACTATTGCCCACCTCAGCTTTTATTTCCACTTATGAGAATTAAACATTTAGTACAAATTCTGGTACGCATTCAGTTTTCAAACAGTGCTGGATATCATTACTGTTAACTGATGAGGAAGAGGAAGAAGATTTCAGACACCAGTGCCTCACTGTGGAGTTGGTAATAACACTGAATTTATGCATCTTGAAAATGTTTCTGGTCCATGGCCCTTACCTTGTGTTCCCAGTCTTGATCTTTTTCCACACAGAGTGATCTGAGTTGGCATTTGCTGCTCTTGATTGGGGGTCTTTATGATTAGGACTATGACCCAGTATTGCTGATATACTTATTTAGTGACTAATCCAATAACAAGTATTGATTGATTGTTATGAAAACATTCTCATCTGTATATGCTGAGTATATTTCTGTTCACTTAATGACCATTTTCATGGATAGGGGTGCCTGAGTGGCTCAGTTGGTTAAGGGACTGACTCTTGGTTTTGGCTGAGTCATGGTCTCAGGGTACTGGAATCTAACTCTGTGTTAGGCTCTGAGCTCAGCAGGGAGTCTGCTTCCCTTCTCTCCATCTTCCCCTCCCTCCTCTCATGCATACACTCTCTCTCTAAAATAAATAAATCTTTTATAAAGACCATTTCATGGATGAAGTAAAATTATATTCAAGAAATAGAATATCAGTGCTTGATTGAAATTTGTCCAGAATGATTAGAAGAAAACTCTTTTATATATGAGATTCTTTAAAAAAAAAAAATCATTGTTAGAAAAGATCTATCTGAGCAATAAAACCAGAGACTGTGATGAGTAGGATCAGATCATGCCAAGTGGAAGTAGACATTCCAGGTGGCTTGGAGGAGACCCCAAAGTAGAAGGGATCAGAAAGAGTTTGGAAAAACACTTTCAAAACTGATTAACTACCAATGAGTTTGTGTTTATATTTTTTTCCTTAACTTCTACAAACAGCTCCCCTCACAAAAGTCATTTTGGAAACTTATCTTTCAAAGTCTGTAAAGACATCAATGATTTTAGTTATCTTACTTAAAGAGGGTAATTTATCATCTAGTCAAGTGTGCACGTGTCTGCCAGGAAAGCTTCGAGCCAACATATATCATACTCAGTAGCTTCAAGGATTTGGTTTGCCTTCTTATGTGTGTTTGAATATAGAATTCATTTCAATCTGACATTTTTTACCTCTCATCATATTTTTTCTTCTAATTAAGTTCTATAAATGTATCCTCTACCACATTTGAGCTGTAATAAATTCTTTTCCTGGATTGGCCTTCTGAAAGTCACAAACCAACATTGTGATGAATTGCAAAATGACTAATTCCCCTTTTGTGTTTATTTTGAGCAGCAGAATGCTGGAGAAAAATGAAGCAGAGTTTCACTAGAAAGAAGGTCCTGCTTATAGTAGTTACATGCCTGTAAATTGAATATTTTCAACACTAACTGACCCCAGCAGATTTCTGAAATTGCATAGGTCTAATTCAAGGACATAATTTTTCAGCCCCAAGTTTTGGGATTTGATGGTATTACTGGAAGGGATCCATATTGAGGAAAGTTTTCCTCTCATATAAGCCCTGGAGTTAATGATGTAGATGTGCACTGAGACCATGATGTCATTGGGAAATAGATTTCTTAAATTCTGTATTGCAGAAGAAAGGAACAAGGCTATTCACAGAATGGACTGCAGGAGAAATGAATGTAAAAATTTTATTTTTGGGGCAGCCCCAGTGGCACAGCGGTTTAGCGCTGCCTGCAGCCTGGGGTGTGATCCTGGAGACCCGGGATCAAGTCCCAGGTCGGGCTTCCTGCGTGGAGCCTGCTTCTCCCTCTGCCTGTGTCTCTGCCCCCCCCCCAATAAATAAATAAATAAATATATTTTTTTAAAAGATTTATTTTTTAAGTCTTTATTTGTTTTACTTCTCTATATTATAGGCAAGTAAATGTATTATATCTTTGATTTGAGATGGCTATGCTGAAATTGAATAATTTGTTGATAATATATAGGCTGGCATTTTAATAGGTGCTTAGCAGTGGGCACATTTGTTCCTATTACATTGTAAAGCATAGATGAAACTCTATATAAATAAGATTAAAGCATTGCCATAGATAAAATATCAGGCATTAACCGTGTAGACTCTTGATTTTAGAATGGTTTAACTCCAATATTTAAATAGCCACAATGATCATAGCCCAGTTCAAATAATACTGCTTAATGTGTTAATCATTAATTTTACATACTTCTTTCTCATTTCTCTCTATGCCTTTATAAAGTGGGAATTGCCTTATGCATCCTGAATTCATTACTGTAATTTGTGTACTGTGCATTGACTGAAGCCAATTTAAGTGGCATATTAGCTTAGAATTTGAGCTTCTTCACTTTGTGTAGATAGTGGGCCTTGGAGTTAATGTTTCATTTATAGTATTTGTTATAGAGCTATGATAATATGGTTATGATTCATGATCTTTTCCTGGATAATGCCTGATTTAAGATACACTGTAGTCTGAAAAGAATCTTAATTTTTTTTTTCTGTTAAGCATGGCTACTGGTCCACATATCCTCACACCAAACCATGATTGGCATGACTTTTCCTTTATAAAAGGAAAATCAGAATTATTGTTTTCAAGTCAGGATTAAGACATTTGCCTTAACTTGTCATCATAGTTTGCAAACGAGAAATCTGAGATCCAGTAAAGTTTATTAGATTGATGGCAATCAGAGGCTGTAAGCATTAGAACTACAGCCAGGATGTAGAACCTGGCTCTTCTGACTCCTGAGCCAACACTCTGCAAGCGATCTTGCCTTGATAAAATGGGATAACCACTGTCATTTCACTTAATCAGAATGTGGAACCATTTGCTATTATCTCCTCACAACACTCTTTTCTTGTCTCTCCCTGTGCAGTGTCATCATGCACCCCCACAAAGACATCCTAGTCACCTGTGGGGAGGACCGTCTCTGGAAGGTAGTGGGGCTCCCCAAAGGCAACGTGCTTCACACAGGATTTGGCCATACCGACTGGCTTTCCAACTGCTGCTTCCATCCCAGGTCAGTACACACAACTCCCTGAACCTGCTTCCACTCTCCAGGAATGCACTTGTTTATGTTTTGTCACTCTACTGGCTTTTTAAAAAACTACTTTATTGAAATATGAAATGACATACAAAAAAAATTGTGCAAAGTTAATATATGCAACTTGGTAAGTTTGAAGATAAATGTACATCCCTGAAATGACCACCACAATCTATGCCATAAACACACCTATTGTCTCTGAAAATATCCTCCCACCCACATTACTATTAATTATAAGATACTTAAAATCTACCCTCTTAAGAATTTTTAAGTATACAATATAGAGGATCCCTGGGTGGCTCAGCGGTTTAGCACCTGCCTTTGGCCCAGGGCGTGATGCTGGAGTCTCGGGATCGAGTCCTGCATCCCGCTCCCTGCATGGAGCCTGCTTCTCCCTCTGCCTGTGTCTCTGCCCCTCACTCTCTCTCTCTTTCTCTCTCTCTGTCTCTCATGAATAATAAATCTTTTTTTTTTCAAAGAAAATTTTAAGTATACAGTGTAATATTATTGACTCTATGTTCTACAATAGATCTCTAGGACTTAGTCATCTTATATAAATGAAAGTTTGTACTTGGCTAGCTTTTATGACACTTTTCTCTCTGGAACCCCACACCCTCCACTGAATTTTGAGACATGTAGATAAATGGTTTTCTTGGCTTTTATTATATTGACTTTAGATTGATAGCTTTTGATATTTGGAACATGTAAAAGTCCACATGCTAACACACTTAGCAAAAGTAAGAGGTATCCCAGGACAAGCACAATTAATGCTCCTTGTACATGCAAGCTCTGATAAGGCACATGGATTTCTAGTCAAGAATGCATGCCAGTCTTTACTTTGCTTGTTAATCTTACAGGTTTTCCTCTTAGAATTAAGTTATCTACTAAAAGGGATTAGAAGGCAGTGATCAATTTCTTTAAAAATTTAATGACACTCAAAATATTAGAACAAAGTAAAACTGAAGGCATTGAACCCTGTAATTGCAGAATTTGCTGTATTTTGGTATCCAGAGGCCAAGGGCACAGAAGTAAAGACATTGTTAAACACATAGGTACTTATTTCTAGTGGCAGAAAGTTCTGCCCACACTCGTTCCAGGGGCAACTCCTTTTCTACTGCCCAGTCCTGACTGTATTCTCTTATTCATCATTACACTGTTTAACATTTGTAAACACTCTTACAAGTGGCTCTAACACTCTCTGGTCTAGGTACTTTTGGGGACACATAGTTATTGGTACAATTTCTAAACCATCCCATTGGGAAATTTTGGTCTTACGAGGACTCTATTGATTTATTTTCATGTTCACAAAATTCCTTTAAAAGAAAACCACTGTGTTTGTCTTATCCTTCATATGAATGCCAATGAAGTTAGATTGAAATAAAAATAAACTAAATTTTTCAGAAATTTGTGACTGAATGAGAACAGTGAGGAGATTTATTTTAATTTTTGAAAAGCTCCTTAAAGTGTAATTTATCTTTGGTACTAGATGTGTGAATTTAATTTTTAAACATGTAGTGCATTTCATATCTGGTATATAGATAAACAGATTCATGCCACTTCTTACCTCTTAGAAACATAAAGCCCATCTTGCTAGCAGAGACAATGCAATTAGTAGTATAGCCTATCACTTATGTAGCTGCTGGGCATGCTAATCAGATTTCCATAATGCCCTGTTACCATGGTAGCCAGGGACTCCGAGAATTTTCTCATTAGTGCTTGACCAGCATAAAGTCCTTTTAATAGATCTTCCTGTTTTCCCACTCAATTACTGAAATTAAAATGAGGTGAAATACATCATTATTCACTCACAATATGAATTTACATTTAGTACTTTTCTTTGGCAGAATTGTAGTAAAATGCAGCTACACTTTTTTTTTTTTTTTCTAGTGTGTAGGGAATCCTGAGAAACAAATACATTTAACCTTAAATGTTCTTAAGTGAGAAATGCTGAATAGCAAGTGTTCTTTCTGTAGAGTTAGTAAAAAATAACGAATGATTATTAGAAATAACAAGAAAAAAACTCTTATATTTGGTGTAGAAATTAATTCAGAAAGAGTTTATATTTGAAACCTCAAAATTTTATAATGCAAACCAACATTGAAAAACATATGCATAATAAAAACCAATGTATAATATTATGTATGTAATATATATATGTACACACAAACATACATGTTTTAAAATTTGTCGACACTTAACACTTTCCGAAATTTAAATTTTTGAACTTTGATTTTTATTGTGGCTTAGGTAAATTGGTCAGTAAAAAAATAGTTTATTGTTGAAGGTAATATTTTTTCTATTTCTCTATATACTCATCTGTTAAAAAATTAAACATAAATTTGATTCAAATATGATACTTCAGTATGTAGTTGGATCTTTGGCTAAAGAATGCAATCGTAGTCTTTCTCAGAGCCCATTTGTGTGATCAGCTTGATTCTGCTCCCTGGGAAGAGGCTCAGAGTGGACATACTATGTACCTGATCCCTGTGCTCTTCACATAGGAAAAGAAACTTGTACATTTTATTTTATTTTTAATTGTAGTTGTTCCTGTGTTTCTGTGTAGCTATGACTAGAAACTGTAACTTACATTACTTCCAACTGGATGTCTTCCTGATTACTATGACATTCAATGCAATGTCTCTTCCACAATAACATAACCCAGATTTCTTCTGGGGGTCAATCCTACTTGATATGACAGTAGTACTTACCCTGACCTAAGCAAATCAATCTTTGTTGTCCTATTTCACTTGCCAAAGTAGGCCTCTTCAATATATACACAACAAATACAACAGGCATAGTAATATTTATATCAAAGATTGATAGATGAAAAAAATAGCTGAGAAGATGATTTCTCACTTGAGAATTCAGATAATATGATGTGGAAATATATAAAACAAAAGATCTTGTAAATACAGGAAGATTCTGACAAACTATAATCATCAGAGTCAAGGATTATCTCTCTCAATTTTTTTAACCTGTCAAGTAAACAAAATTACAATGGAATTAGAGGAATTAATAAACTAGCAAGTATATTTAATAGTATATGTTGAACTTTATGAACAGAAAATATAGATTATTTTAAATCATTTTTTTATTTTTATTTTAAATCATTTGTTAGTTTTTTAAAAAAACACATAAATCTTACACTAAAAATTTAGTGTAAATTAATTCTTCAGAATAGAAATTATACAATCTACAATTTGTAAAAGAAGATTTAATAATAAAAGAAAATAAATCAATAACTTAAATAAAATGAAACCTGCATTATTAAAAAGTAAATAAATGAATATTGAGTCACAGAGGAACTATAAACACTAGTTGATGAACAATCACTCCCACAATACTTACTATACATATGAGATGTAACCAAAGCTGTAGTCAGAGTAAAATTCATAGCTTTCAATGTTTTTTTTTTATTAAACACACACACAAAAATAAAAAGTGAATTATAAATTCAGATAAAAAATACAACTGGTCAACAAAATGTAGAAAAGCAAAATAATGAATAAATGAAAAATAGAAATTAAAATAAGGGAATATGTTTTAATCTAAAAGTTTTTTTGAGAAAAAATAGAAAAATAAAGAACTATAATAATATAAGTATAGACACCTCAAAAAACTGCTGGAAAAATGAAAGTGAGGAAACAGAAATATAAACCTAAGTGATTTGAGAGGAGTTAAAATCACAGAGATAAATCTATATCTATAAAATATATATACAAATATATATACATCTAAGTATATATATATATTTATCCATGTATATATCTCCAAGTATACATATATTTATTCAAATATATATATTTGATAAAAACACAGATTTCTATAAAAATAAATATTACCAATACTTAATCAAGATGGAATAGAACCCAGAATAGATTAATAACAATGGAAAAAAAAAAAAAAAACAGTTCTAAAAGTTGTACTTTGCATTCCCATGTTGAGCAGTTCTATTGGCTGAGTTTTAAAAATTTTATTCTAAAAAATCAATTTTTGCGTTCAAGGAATTTTTTGAAGCCAAGGAAAATAAGGAAATTTTAATACTAGTTTTAAAAATGGAGCAAAAATATAACTCTAAACTGAACAAATCCAGGCCCCTACCCCATAACTATAGGCCCACTTCACAATTACAGTTGCAAAACTTTTAAAGAGAAAGGAACTGGAATTCAGTCCCATATTTGAAAAAACAATGTGCAATGACCAAATAAGATTTGTATTGGAAAAGTATGGAAAACATAAGTGATTCAACTATGAGGACATTATAACATAAATTGTAATAGTAGATAAATATTGAAAATTACTTTAAAATGGATGGATAAAAACCTAGTATCTGTATTTAAGGCACATTATTTGCAAATATTGTTAAGCTTCATGTGTTGCAATTGACAAGAAGAATAGGTTTTGGAACAGCTGGGAAACTAAGAAAATACGGTGGGTGAATGTAGACTCTGGATGCCATGGACTTAGATAGGTCAAAATAGGAATGGGTGCTTACAGGTAATAGGCAAAGTGGGAAACATAAAACCAAAAAATCAAAAATACCTAAAATACCTAAAATCAGCATACGAGCAAGTATCACATATCTGTGCAAGCTTACTTATCAATATTTATTCTCAATAAATGTCAGCCACATATTTTTCTTTCCTTTAATGATAATGATTTTTTTTAAAACAATTTGAACACTGACATTTTCTAACATATTTGTAATTCACACAAGAAAAATGTACATGGGAAACTTTTAATTATAAACACTGGACCAATATTTTACAGACTATACAACTGACAGCTTTTAAAAATTCTTGTCACAGAAGGCCAGTCTCCCAAAGGGTGTATCATTTCAAAATAATGCTGTACACACCCTGATCATTACTATAAGTTGTTTGCAGTAGAATTGATTTTGTTTGTATCTAAGTTTCTAAGTTCCTTAGTAGGATTTGTGAATCAAGACAATTTTTAGGAATGACGTGGGTAACTAATCACTGTAAAACTGACTGTTATTACATATTTACCACTAGATGGCAATCATACATTGATAAGGTAAAACACCCTTTGCATTTACAGGGTAGACTAAGGAACTAGCTGTGAAAGAGATTTTTATCAGTTACTGAAAATGGTGAACGAGTGGAGCAATACAGAGAATGTGCACTGGCATTGCCTTTGCACTGTTGAGTGAAATATACAATTCCACAAAGTAGAAACTAAGCATACCCCAGTGTAAATTAGATATCTGACTCTTAACCACAGACGCATGGAATCAGTTTCAGGTTGCCCATGTTAGAATCCTAGCTTCACCTTTGCTAGTTCTATCAGTTTTCTCATCTGTGAAATGGACAGCATAATGATACCTACCTTGTAGATTGATGGTGAAGGTGAAATGCTATAGTATATTAAAAACACAAATACTATTGCCTGATACATATATGCTCAATAAGTGTTACCATTATCATTTGTTATTCATTCATTTGGTATTTTGAGGATGTAGAGATAACTCAAAACTTTTTAATAAAGCTGGCAGCCTTAAACACAGTGAGATAAGAAAAGAAGAATATGTTATGATGACTGGGTCCCACCAAACCCATTGGAAAAACACTATCAAACCATATTTCATCATGTCTGAAATTCTTATCAAGTTAAACATCAAACAGTTATAATTGAAAAATAAATATAATTAATGTAAAAAGGTGTATGTTATATAACTACTCTTAGCTCTTAAAAAACAAGTTTTTAAAACTTACACTAATAATTTATACCATATTTTGTTTCTAAAGAAGAGAGAAAGAATACTGCATATTACTTTTTTTTTGGTTTTAATTGAAAAAAATTTTTGATCAGAAACACCAAACACCAAAACCAAAAATAGATTTTATTTATTTATTCATGAAAGAGAGAGAGAGAGAGAGAGAGGCAGAGACACAGGCAGAAGGAGAAGCAGTCTCCATGCAGGGAGCCTGATGCGGGACTTGATTCTGGGACTCCAGGACCATGCCCTGGGCCAAAGGCAGGTGCTAAACCCTGAGCCACCCAGGGATTCCCCAAAAGCTTTTTAAAATACTTTTATTTCAATTTGTTTTATGAGGAATATAAAGCATATAGTGTTTGACCTTCTGTATCCACAGACATGTTTTATTGTTATTGGTCTATTCAGACTAGTTTTGGGCAACTGAAACACAGAGTTACATATCAATCTCCAGGTTAATATTAAGAGGTAAATAGAACACACACTATGCTATTTACTCCTTTCCTCTACCAGGGAATGATACCAATGACAGTCAGGTAGTTTTGAGATAAATACAATGTCCAGTTCTCTGATTCTTGGGATTATGTTTTCTTTTGTATGCCCAGAGCTTATTATGTGAAACAGTGTGTATCTTCCTAAATATCTCTATAAAATGAAAGTATTTGGGATTAGTGGTTTAAACAATTTCAGAGTGCTGCAATTTTTTCCTGAGTTCATTGCCTGAGGCAGAAATAGACCTGAGAGCATCCTGTTAAACATAACTTCTACCCTTATAAGCTGATTTATGATTTGTGAATAAATAGGTCTCTACGAAATCCCTCATACTCTCTCTTCCCTGTACAAGCTATCTATTTATATATTTATATAGTGCTTAAAATCATAGTATGAAAGCTCCTTGACAAGTATATCATTTAGTTATTAGAAAAAAACAGAAGCACGAATAATCTTTTTATTTGCTGGAAGCATGAAGTCAAGAGTTCAAATTTCAAAGCATAATGAAGAAGTCGATGTACAATTTCCATAGGATTGTAGTGTCTTGCTTCTTCCTGAGCTTTAGAGGTAGATACTCTGATCATCTGGAAACCTCAGTAGATTTTTAACAAAATAATTTTGAGATATACCTGTTAAATGATTAATGGTCTTTATATTCTTTGAAGGGGGTATACATTATAATTTCCTTCTTAATGTAGTTAAGTCCTGTTGGTGTGAAAGAGATAAGGCTTGAAAATATTAGCGCTTACTTAATGTTTTTTGTTTAATTTTTAAAGTAATATGTAATCACCATTAAGAAAAGTGTCTAGAAAATATATATTTTGAGGCACCTGGGTAGTGCAGTTGGCTTAGCATCCAACTTGATTTTAACTTAGGTCATGGTCTCAGGGTCATGAGATCAAGCCATGCATCAGGCTCTATGCTTCATGGGGAGTCTGCTTAAGATTCTTTCCTCTCCATCTGCCCTTCTGCCACACTTGTGTACTCTCTCTCTCCATCTCAAATAAATAAATAAATCTTTAAAAATAGAGGAAGTGTTTCTCATAGTCTCAGAGCTCAGTGAAAGTTGAAGACACTGCCCAAGGGTTCTCCTGAGGCAAATGACAGGATGTGGTTCTACAGAAGAAGCACTTCCTAAAGTCAGACCCTTTTTCAAGTGTTTATATGACAAAAACAGATGTAGCATTTTATTTAATCTCTGGTAGCCTAGTTGCTCATTTGAAAATGGGAATAACCTACTTCCTTAGGTTTACGTGAAGGCTGCATGAGAAAATTTATATAGAACATTTGGCTGTCTTGGGCTCAGAATAAGCATTTGGTAACAGCAGAATTGTTCATGTTGTTGGGCAGATTTTTGCCTTGATGTGGTTTTTTTTTTTTGTTTTTTGTTTTTTTTTCCCCTGAAAGCAATATTGTCTCCAGGTCTATTGGCTTCTCTACCTTGACCTAGCAAGAAAGAAATCCAAGGAACACTTAAAAACATTAAGAGCAGGATCTGTATGATACCCATCTTTGTCTAACATATCAATTGAAACATTATAGGGAATCAATAAATATTTACTTAATTAAAATGAACAGAATTGGAGATGTTAGACCAGGAATGTAGCCACTTTTATTCATACTCCTAATAGTATCATGTGATTAAAGGGATATACTCACAAACATGCACAAACATACACATTCACATGCATACAACTCATTATTAATGAGATCATTTTATCAAAAAAAAAAAAAAACCCAAGCCTACTATTCTTCATTTGCCACAAAACCTCTAAAAAAATATCAAGTCTTCTCTTAATAATATTACCATGAGGATAAATTTCATTCAAAAACTCAGTTGTGGGGCAGTCTTGGTGGCTAGGTGGTTTAGTGCCGCCCTTAGCCCAGGGCCTGATCCTGGAGACCCGGGATCTAATCGCGTGTTGGGCTCCCTGTATGGAGCCTGCTTCTCCCTCTGCCTGTGTCTCTGCCTCTTTCCTTCTGTGTCTCTCATGAATAAATAAATAAAAATCTTAAAAAAAAAACTCAGTTATAAGGGGAAGCATTTCTAGGATGGCTGAATAAGAACCTTCAAAAATGTCCTCCTATGTAAAAGTTGAGAGAACATTGGCAAAAATTGCTAAAATCAATTTTGTTTAGAACTTAACCAAAGGCCTGCCCCCATTCAAGGAGGATTTATTGGAGGAAAACCTCCCTGTTCCCATTCCTCTCTCTGTAGCTCTGCAGTAGCTTTGAAAATCAACTGCCTCACAATCATGGTAGCTGTGAAAACCAGTACCAGCAACTAGAGGTGCCAAAAAAGTTTGGAGATCACAAAGCCCCATTCTCAGACAGATATCACTATTTATACTTTCTGGAAGCCTCCTGGAAATATCTATATGCAGAGTTTGTTTTTATTAGACCCGAGTCAGAACTTACTCTGTATGAATGGATTATTTGACAGGGCATTTGCAGCAAACAATTAGCGGTATGTGTTTAATATTGCAGCTGCCAGAGGCAGCAATAACAGACAAGAGGTTGACCAAATTCTTAAATAGAAAAGCAGAAGAATTAAATATCCCTAAGGGCTTTGAAATACTGCCATATTCCTAGAAATGTCAGAGGACACATGCATTTGAAGAAGTGCGTGCATGCCCAGAAAAGACTTGAGAAGAGTCTAATCTCTCACCTCTGACTGACCTTGAGAACTTGTGCAAGCAGGAAGCTAAGGCACTCTATAAACTTCCAGAGTGTTGAGGATGTACCCAGCATCCATACAGAGCCACTTGCAAAGGTTGGATGACTTATTGACTCAAGGCATTAAACCAGCACCTGTCCAATTATTAGCTAAATGAGCAGACTTCTGTGGCCACACACAACAAAGAATATATTATTTCAGGAAAGACACTAAGAAACAAATAACAACAACAAATAGCAGCAATGACAAATCCTGGAGAGGAGGAAGTCTGACTTCCAGACTTTCCATATTACTTTAAATGTCAGATTTTCAACAATGACCAGAAATAGAAAATATGAAAAGAAGCAAGACAATGTACAAAGCCTATACATATTTTATATTATAAAATGGAATTAAAATTGCAGATGAAATTAAGGTTTCTAGTCCATTGACATTAAGATGTGAAAATTACCCTGGATTATCTAGGTGGACCCCATGTAATCACGTCCCCTTTAAATGTGAAAAAGGAAAGCAGAAGGGTTACAGTAAGAGTGATATGAAACTATGTGATGTCTTCTCCCTTCAAGACACCTGTTTTTTTGATATTTTGACCTCAGTTCAGTGAAACTTATTTCAGAGTTCCAGAATTAGAAAATAATAAATTTGTGTTATTTTATGCCACCAACTTTGTGGTAATGTGTTATAACACACATAAGAAAAGAACTAATACAGTGTGAGTATTGTTATTAAATATATTCCTCAATATTCTATTTGTACTGATGCTATTGTAAATAAAATTGCCTTCTTAATTTTCAGATTGTTCATTCCTAAGGTCTAAAAATGCAGTTGATTTTTGTGTATTCATCTTGTATCACTATGCAACCTCATTTATTAATTTCAATATTTTTGGTATAATTCTTAGAGTTTTCTAGATATGTTATCTTCACATATTATTTGCAAAGATTTTCCTTTTTCCAATATAGATGCCTTTTTAAATCTAATTATTCAGCTAAAAACTTCATAGCAATGTTGAATAGACATGGCAAGAGCAGACGTCCTTGTCTTATTGCTGATCTTAGGAAGAAAGTGTTTTGTCTTTGACCATTAAATATGATCTTAATTGTGGATTTTTTGTGGATGCATTTATCAGGTTTAGGGCATTCCCTTTTATTCTCAATTCTGTGAGTGTATTTATCTTGAGAGTGTATTGGGTTTTATTAAATAACTTTCCTGCAACTATTGAAATAGCTATGTAGTCTTTATCATTTATCAATAGAGTGTTTTTTGTCGACTGATTTTTATCAAACAACTTTGCATTCCTTGAATAAATGCTATTTAATCATGCTATATATAACCCTTTTCATGTATTGTTGGATTCAGTTTACTATTTTGTTGAAGATATTTGCATCTATACTCATAAGAGATAGAGGTTATAATTTTCTTGTGATATCTTTCTTGGCTTTGGAAATCAGACCAATATTGGCCTAAAAGAATAAGTTAGGAAGCATTTCCTCTCCCCATATTTTTTGGAAGCATTTGTGAAGAATTGGTATTAATTCTTTGGCAAAATTCATCAATGAAGCCAGTTGGTCCTGAGCTTTTCTTTGTGGAAAAGTTTTGATTACTAATTCAGCTTGAGGAATTTGTCAATTTCATCTAGGTTATTGAATTTGTGTCACATTGCTGCCATATTTATTGTCAAGTTTTTTGCAGTTTCCTAAATAATCCCTTTAATTCTGTAAATTTGGTAGTAATGCCTTTCTTTCATTCTTGATTTTAGTAATTAGTCTCTCTCTTTTTTTGTTGATCAGTCTAGCAAAAGATTTGTCAATTTTGTTGCTTTTCTCAAAGAACCAACTTTTATTGTTTATTTTCTATGTGTTTTTCTCTATTTCATTTATTTCCACTCTAATATTTGTTCTTTCCTTCTGCTTTCCTTGGATTTTTTTTTAAGTTTCTTAATGTGTAAGGTTAGATATCATTTGAGATCTTTATTCTTTTCAAATGTACTATTTATAGTACATTTACCTTCTAAGCAGTGCTATGGGGAGCAGTCCATAAGTTTCAGTGTGTTTTGTTTTTGTCTCCATTTGTACAAAAGTATTTTCTGATTTTTCTTGTAAAATTTCTTCTTTGAGCCATTGGCCAATTAGGAGTATGCTACTTGATTTCCACTTATTTGTGAATCTCCTAAATTTCCTTCTGTCATGGCTTTCTGTTTTAATTCCATTGTAGTTAAAGAACATACTTCATATGATTTAATTCCTTTAAATTTACGGAGGCTTTTTTAAAGCATTAGTATGTTATCCCAAAGAACGTTTGATGTACGTGTGGGAAGAATGTATATTCTTATTTTGCTGAGTAGAGTCTTTGACAGATGTCTGTTAGGTCTAATTGGCTTACACTGTTAAGTTTTATATTCCTTTGTTGCTCTTCTAATTATCCTATCATTAAAATTAAGAAATTGAATTCCCCAAATGTTATTGTTGAATTGTCTATTTCTTCTATTAATTCTGTGACTTTTGCTTCATGTATTTTGGGTCTTGTATTAGTTTTTTTTTTTTTTATTGTTGCTGCAACAAATATCACAAACATAACAAATTCAACAAACATAACAAAAACAATAGTTTATTACCTTGTAGTTCTAGAGATCAGAAATCAGAAATGGCAGAGGGGGTTCCAGGGTGGCTCAGATGGGTAAGCGTCTGCCTTCAGCTCAGGTCATGATCTCAGGGTCTTGGGATCGAGCCCTACATCGAGCTCCCAAATCAGTGGGGAATCTGCTTCTCCTTCCCCTTCCTCTTCCTTTTCCTCCTCCCCTGCTCATGTTCTCTCTCTCTTACTCTGTACCCCTCTGTCTCAAATGAATAAATAAAATATTTTTTAAAGAAAGAAAGAAATCAGAAATGGGTCTCACTGGGCTTACTTAGGTTGTAAAATGCTACAGACACATTGGAAAAACAGTGTAGCACTTCTTCAAAATGCTAAATACACAATTACCATATGACCAAGCATTTCCACTCATAGGTTTATATCCAAGAAAATTAAAAGCATAGGTCCACACAAAAACTTCTATGCAAATGTTTATAGCAGGATTATTCATGATGACCAAAAAAAAAAAAAAGGAAATAATAAAAATTTCCATCAACTGATGAACAGATAAAGAAAATATGTTATATCAAGACAGTGGAATATTTTGTAAACAATAAAAAGCTATGAAGTACTGATACATGCTGTAATATGTTGAAAAAATTGGTAAGTGCTTACCAGGGGTGGTAAAGAGGAAAGAATGAGGAGTAACTAATGAATATGGATTTTCTTTGGGGTGTGATAAAAATATTCTCAGATGAGGGCACCTGGGTGGTTCAGTTGGTTAAACATCTGCCTTTGCCTTCGAGTATCTCTCTTGATAATAAATAAAAACTTAAGAAAAAAAAATTGCCAGATGAAATAGTGGTGATGGTTATACAACTCTGTAAATATACTTCAAACCATTGAATTTGCCCTATAAATTGGTGAATTTTATGATATATGAATTATATATCAATAAAGCTCTTTTAAAAAAAACAATTAAACGTATAAATACAAATGACCCTGACTAGTGGTATGATAGGCAGATATAGAGTCACTTTTATGAAATTTTGAAGGGCTTACTATATATCTTTCTTATAAAAGTTAACCATTTCTATTTTAAAAATATTTTGGTAAAATAGTGATACACATTTGATAATTTTAAATTGATGCTTAATGCTTGGAACATCATTCTGGACATAGAAGAAAAATGAAATAATTTTTGTGTATAATCCTAACCCTAAAAGATGTCCAGTTTAATCTCTATAGTACTCACACCTGCATTCTACTTTATGTATAAACTATATTAGAAATAGAACTATAGGTATATTAAATTAGAACAGATATGTACTATTCTATTTGTACCAATTTATACTCCCTTCCATAGTATATGAATGATAATTCTTGCCAACTCTAAATTTTTATTTTTTTTCAAACTCTTGGATGTATAATGAGTATGACATTGACACTAAAACTGAAATTATTAAAAAAAACTGAAATTATTAGTGAAACTAATCTTTCCCTGTAGATTAGCTATTTATATTTCTTTTGTGAATAACTCAACTTTTTTATTTTTAAAAATTCTATTTCTTTATAAGAACCTTTTTTTTTGTTGTTAAATATAACCGTTTTATACTATGTAATACCTAAAGATCTCCCAGACTTAGTCTTCAAATAAATGTTTGCTTATGGAGTTTTTTTGTTTGATAAATATCTTTCTTTATGGTTTGTTATTGTTATTCTTGTTTGATATTAAATTTTTCCAAAAGTTATGTAGCAGTATTTACTAACCAATTATTCTTATGGCTCTCTTTTTGCCCTAATGCATATAAAAACGTTCACCTCACCATTTATTCTCTTGTTTAATGGTTCTCTTTTTTAAATTTCACCATTTAAAATATTTATTTTATTCTTAATGTAACAAAGGAACATAACTATTTTTTCCATTAAGAACAGCATGAGCTGTAGGCTTGAATCAAACTTCTTTTTTATTGTTTATCTTTATGACTTAGACTTATTTTAATACGAGATGTGTAAACAACTCTATGGTCAGTTGATGATATTGTCTACTGCTGGTATCATTATGCCAATTACTGCTGGTATCATTATACCAATATTTTCAATTCCTTTTTTTTTTTCCATATCTACGTTGTTATTAGATTTTCCTCAAGCTTTGACCCAAAGTACTTCTTAATTTAATGACTTTTGTTGTTTTTGAAGCAGCCTCCACATTTGTGGAGCTCCAGCATGGGGCTTTAACTCACAACCCTGTGATCAAAACCTGAGCTGAGATCAACAATCAGATGCTTAACTGACTGAACCACACAGGTGCCCCAATTCAATGATTCTTAATAAACAAAATATTTTTTTCATTTTGAATGAAAAATGTGGGCTCTAATCTTTGTGTCTAATTCAAAGCATTTTTATTCATATTATTTTAATAATTATTTTTATGTCATTTGTTTTGTTTTCTCTTTCTGACATTGCTCCTATCTTCTATTTGATTTCTCAACTCTGTCCTCTATTTTTATCAACTATCTAATTTATCCCTTCACCCTTCTTTCAGGGGTGAAGTTAAAAAAATTATTATTTTTTACATTGAACTTATTTTGTTTGCAGATTTTAATCTGATAATTATATTTTTCATTGCTCTATGTAAAGACCTATAATTGTGGTTCTTGTCTGTAAACAATTAAGTACCATACATGTAGCCCAGTTTAGAACTGATCTTCATATCCCCAGAAGAGCTGGGAAGTGGCCTCTGCTACCTTATTCTTTTTCCAGTTCACTAATTTATAGCCACATCTGTCACCTGCCACTGCCAGTGTTGAGGCCCACCCTCAAAGCACTTTAATTGGACAAATATGAAAATACCTTATTTCACATAGATCTGCCATGGTATGTGATCCTGCTGTTTGTATCATTCCAATCTGCCTTGTATGGTAGACAAATATTCACCTTCACATATATAACTAATTTGGGTCACGGATTCATACTTAACAGGCTTGAGAGAATACAGCAGTTTTCATCACCTTTTTTTTTCTCCCTGACTTGGGACATAAGAGTGAGATAGCTCAGAAGGCATGTTCCTGGTATAGCCAATCTGAGCTGCATCTTGAGTCTTCAGCTAGTTTCTGAAATTGACACTTGCCTTATCTGAGCAGCCTCAGAATCTGCCACTGTCTTCCTCTTACAAAACACTTCTGATAGGTGAGCAACACATGGTACTTATCCAGTTAACAGAAAACAATTGAAAATATAGAACTGATACATTCAAATGAACAAAATACTTTATATTATATCCCTTCCTTGAGCAGGTTTATCATCTCCTGTATCCCATCTTTACAAATGTCCCATCCCCAAATATATTGCATGATCCTCACTTTTTTTGTATTTTTCCTACCTAATTGTTTCTAACCTTTATAGATGTTAAATTGTTTAATGCTGAATTGTCTGAACATTTGGCAAATAGGATTCAGTAGTTTTCTAATTGTTTTCTTCCTTTTTTTATTAGTGAATAGATTTTAGAGAGTGCTGTTTTCTCAGATTCTTTACAATTGTCCCATTCTTCTGACTTCTAGAATCATTTCAAAGATCTTATGGCTTAAAGAAAAAAACAAGATGTCGAATAAATAGCTCAATGGGAAACTAGTCTAAGTGTGCTAACTTACCATTAATTTTATATGCTTCTTCCAGAAAGAAGCTTTAAAGCTTCATGAGCTTTCTGCTTTTCTTAGACCTTTCCTAAAAAGGAAGCCCTACTTCTGAGATTTTATGATCCATTCAGATCTAGAGAGAGCTCCCACTGGGTATTCTGCTTATAATTTAGACACTTGTTCTAGAAAAACATCCCTTGCTGCAATGACCTTCTGTGTATTATGACAACTAGTCCCATAAATTCCTTTCTCTCTCTATCTGAAGTGGTATTAATGGGGTTTTCTAGCCTTTTTTTTTTTTTTCTAAGTTCTTTTTAATGCTGCTCTTCTTTTACGGATGTGAAACTTCAAACCAGACCATTATGCATTCTTCCAACCAATTTGGCGTGCAGTATATTAAGCAAATATTTTTTTAAATCTTGGGCATTTTTTTAAGAGACTATTTATTCATGAGAGACACAGAGAGAGAGGCAGAGAGATAGGCAGAGGGAGAAGCAGGCTCCCTACAGGGAACCGCATGCGGGACTCTATCCCAGGACTTTGGGATCATGCCCTGAGCCAAAGGCAGACACTCAACTACTGAGCCAATCAGGTGTCCCGAAATCTTGGGCATTTGATGACATTTCCCAGTCATCAAATATAGAGCATATTGTTCTTTATTTTCATTCATACATGGCCATTCTTATAAACTCAGGGTGGGGAAAGTTAGAGGCCTGGTCCATGCCATGATCTTAACTCAGAAGTCCATATTTATTTTTAATAGATGATTAAAATTGACCTTTGAGGTCATTTTTATTCCTGAGTTTTTATATAAGCAAATTTTACCCTAAGACTATTTTTGTAAGCAGGAAGTTTCTCAGGTCAAATAGATGCTGTCAAAATAATGACTCCTAGAACTGTTAAATGTCATGAGAAACTAAAATTTTGCCTCTAGTTAAACCAAAAATCATTCAACTGTATCTAAGCTGTAAAGAAATATTAGCTTGTATGACCTAACCTTGCTGATTGATGGCCTGATTAAATTACACAGGAAACCTTGGCAGGTTATTGCAGTTTTTAGAAAATTTTGTTGCTTCACAAATATCAGTAAAGCTCACAGTTCTCACCTCAGAAAGGCATTATAATATATATGAAAGCATTCTAATTGAGAGGATGTAACACCTTGAAAGACTACATAAGCCCTCAGGTCAAAAGTTGTCATTCTGCATCTACAATATGCTTTGATGTAAATGTGCACAGGGCCACATCCATATGGGCAAACTGGGTCAGGGCATGGCCATTCTATTTATTTTCAACTCTTTTTACAAACTATATCAAATGCTGAACACAATCGTAGAATAACCATAGCCATTATAAAGGCAGCAACATGACTGTAGTCGGTTTTCATTCTTAAGTATTGTTACTGGTAATTGCAAGGTAAGCAATATAGAAATCTTAGTGATATACTAAACATACTGTTGTTTTAATTTGGTTGGCATCCTTGTTAGAGAGGGTTGCATTTTTCAAATACCATTAGGGCTTAATTCTCTGCAAGAGCCCTGACTGAAAACCAAGGTCCAGTTAGTGGTGATAGAAGAAAACAGTGACTTATGAAGATATATAAAAGATAGACTCAATAAAAATAGCCCTTCTTGTTGGAATTGGAGAAGAGTGAGAATTTAATATGGTTCCAGAGTTTTAACTTGAAAAACTAGATTTATGAAATAAAGAATATAGGTAAAGGGATGCATTTCTGGAAAATTTTATCGTTTGGGGGACGTTTATTGAGTTTGAAATATCTGTGGGACATTTAGGTAGATATTTAGCACGTGACTCTGAATCTCAGGAGAGAGATTTTTGAGCTAGTCTATGAATTATCTACTGCCACAGCGATGTTGCATAATAAAACTACTTCAAATATTTTTAGCTTACTATAAGAGTATAGAATTCATAATTTTGTAGGTCAGCAGTAAATATCGCTCTTACCTGGGAAGATCTTTTCTTTGAGCTGAGCTTCTTTGTATATCTGTTTTTAAGCCAAGTCAGCTGGATGGCTCAGTTCTGATGGTGTCAGCTGGAGTGCCTTTAAAATCCCCCACCTGTCTCATCCCTACATGCTTCGCCCACTGTCCCATGGGCTAGGCTGGGTGTATGCTCACACCAAGGCACAGGTGCAAAGATAAGTAAGCCTAATTATGCCAGAAAAGCAACAGATGTATTTGCATTCTCCTGAAGATTAAGCTTGAACTGGCATGATATTTCCTTCTCATTCTACTGGCCAAAGCCCAGAGTGAGAGAAGGTGGACACTAACAGAATTACAGTGTCAAGTCTTGGATACAGGAAGAGGTAGAGAATTGAAACCATGTTTGCATTCCATCATTTTATATGGATGAGATGACCATGCATCCTGGTTTGTTCAGAAAAGTTCCAATTTATACCTGTTACCCTTATAGAACTATTAATGGCACCCCCCCTTACTGTGAATATTGTTCCAATTTGAGTGATAAATTATATGACAGCTCCATATTGGGGGGGGGGATTGAATAGGGTGAGATGAACTAATTGAATCAGAGTATGTGTAGTGAACAGCAGAGATAGGATAAGAGTCCAGGTAGGAGGTGCCAAGGAACAGGAAATGAACAAAGACAAAATGGGTCTGAGGAAGCCAGGAGAGAAGAGATGCAAGAACAAGAGCTAAATTACAAGATCAACACCAGCAACTCATGA
The DNA here is from genome assembly GCF_003254725.2 of Canis lupus dingo. Taxonomy (NCBI): domain Eukaryota; kingdom Metazoa; phylum Chordata; class Mammalia; order Carnivora; family Canidae; genus Canis; species Canis lupus. The sequence goes on from NC_064279.1 coordinate 21,600,930, forward strand.
AATAAGATATGCAATATGCCTGTTGCATTTGACAACCAGAAGTCTTTGTTGAACATAGTAAGAAGTTGCAATGTATTAGAGTCAGCTTTAGTTCTTCCTTTTTATTTGACACTTCTGGATCTTAGATTTAAGACAGAAGGGACTGGACTCAGGAATGAGGTCCTTTGAGTGCTAGCATTCTAGGGGTCTGAATACTAAACACCACCTTCAGACTAAAATCAAATGTGCAAGATGCAAGAACTATAGCTTACATTTCTTCCCTATCTCTTTTGACACTAAATAAAAATGGTCTGATGTGTATATATTAGGAATTATTCTAATTTTATTTTATTATAACTATAAATTCATTTTTCTCCATGTATTTGATGTCTTTGATTGACACAAAATTCAATAAGACCTACTGTAGTTACATTAAGTATTAACCAGGACATTATTTTGAAACATTTGGGAAACCGTGATATCTAAGCCTGATCTGAAATCTTACTGAGAATATTAAACAAGACAGCTTTAAGGCTTGTCAAGATTTTTTTGACAATCATCCTAACTTTGATGAACCAACTAAGAAAATATCCCAGTAGAGTTTACTTTAAAAAATCTTTGCAGATTTGACATTGTGTAAAAGTATCCAGTTACAAGCAGATACAGACTTAATGACAGTAAATGACATTAAATTTTTTCGAAGAACAAAACTCTCATTTGAAGTGTAGGAACATAGCTTTTTGTAATTTGAAACTTCAAGAATAATGAATTGGTTATCACATAAAGGGAAGAAAATCTGACTAGTATTGACTTTGCACCAAAAACAAAAGAAAAACAAAACAAAAAAGAAAGAGAGAAAGAAAAGAAAAAAGAAAAGGAGAAACCCATGATCTTCATGTTGTTGAGTCCTCTTCTTGGCTGCTGCTTAGACTTTACAAACCTATTTTGGGTGAGTGGACATCAGATTCCCTTTGGGATTCGAGTTTACTTATTTTATCAATAATAGCCTTCTTGTGGAAAGAGAAATAAATCACATATAAATGAAATACAAGAGATTACACCAGGAACTGAGCTTTTACCTTGACGAATCCAATAGCTTTGGCCAGATATCTCAATGTCAAAAGCATTATAAGTATTCTACAAGGTATGTCTGGCAAAGAGAAATCAATAACAAAGTATTGGATTTGATTAAAATGTTTACTTTTTCCCTCTTCTCCCTCCTTTCCCCAGCTAAATAGCCCTTTCCCATACTAATCTGATCTTTTTTATGGTTATTGGCTGGCTTTGATTTTTGTCAAAATGCCACATGCCTTAGAATTTATTTATAAATGATCAAGTTTTCTGCCTCTCCAAAATTTCAATATTAGGGTTCATGCTCTTTTGTAATGCCATGTGTCATTTAACTTGTTAAGAGACTTCAAAGATATTTTAAACACCCCATTTTACAAATTATTTTTATTCTGACAACTTCATAATGCCTTTTATAATTCTTATAGAAGCAAAAGCATGCTTAGCAAGATAATTTTCCCAAGATTGCTCAGCTCAATTGTAGTTTAGTTTTTTCAGTAATTTTGCTCATCAAAGGCTCTTGGATTATTAAAAAATAAATAAATAGATAAAATTCCAGAAAACTGGTTATATTTATCTAGCACACCAGGATCTATTCTTTCTACTTGGAATGTTCTCCAAACTCTTCCTTCCCCTTGTTCTTTTTTTTTTTTTTTTTTTTCATTTTTTTTATTTTCATTTTTTTAAAATTTTTATTTATTTATGATAGTCTCACAGAGAGAGAGAGAGAGAGAGAGAGAGAGGCAGAGACACAGCCAGAGGGAGAAGCAGGCTCCATGCACCGGGAGCCCGACATGGGATTCGATCCCGGGTCTCCAGGATCGCGCTCTGGGCCAAAGGCAGGCGCCAAACTGCTGCGCCACACAGGGATCTCCCCCTTGTTCTTTATATGGCTAACTCTCAGTATACTTTCAGGGCTAGGGGCCTTAGTCATTTTCATTCTGCTATAAAAAATTACCACATACTGGGTGGCTTAAACATTTTTCACAGTTCTGGAAGCTTGAAAGTCCAAGATCAAGATGATAGTAGATCGGGTGACTGGTGAGAGCCTACTTCCTGGTTTGCAGATGGCTGTCTTCTTATTGTATTCTCACATGGTTGAGAACAGAGAGAGGAAGCAAACTCTCTAGTGTTTCTTCTTAAAAAGACTGATTTTATCATGAGGGCTCTACCCTCAGGTCCTAATTACCTTTCCAAAGCCACATCTCCAAATACTATCACATTGGAGATTAGGATTCAACAGTGAATTTTGGGGGTCAAGGGATACAGAAAAGAAACATTCAGTTCATAGCCCTGAGCTTTCAAAGTCACTTTAAGGGCATCTTTCTCTGACCCTCCCAGATTATGATAATATCTCAGATACACCTTTTCACCTAACATTTTCTTATGGAATGGCAGGACTGGGAATCATAATGTTTACTTCTGTATTCCCAACATTGTATGGCATTGAAAAATATTTGTCATCATGCTAATGGTCTAATTGGTACTTTTAGACTTGATAATATCATTTATGGATGATGGCACACATTGCCATTTTTGCATGCCTCTCTCAGGTCCATATTGTCTAGCCTTGACTGATTTGTTATTTTTTTTAAGATTTATTCATTTATTTGAAAATGAGGGGGGGCAGAGGGAGAGAATTTTCAAGCAGACTCCCCACAGAGCATGGCGCCTGACATGGGGCTCCATCACAGGACCCATTAGATCAAAACCTAAGCCAAAACCAAGAGTTAGGTACTTAACCAACTGAGCCACCCAGGGGCCCTTGATTTATTTTAAAACATTGCTTTTTTATCATGTTACATTTTAGTGCACCATTCAGTCACAATCTGTTATTTATGAGAAAAAAAAATGCTCCTTATAATAACATTTGAAGCCCTCTATAATTTGATCTAGATCAATTTTCTGATCTTGGCATACCCCCTTTTCTCCAACACAAGCACTTAGTGCTAGCCAAAGTAATTGTGAGGCTAAATCTGAATTATTAAGGGACACCTGGGTGGCTGAGTGGTTGAGAGTTTACCTTTTGCTCAGGTCATGACCCTGGGATTGAGTCCCACATTGGACTCCCCATGGGGAGCCTGCTTCTCCCTCTGCCTATGTCTCTGCCTCTCTCCCTGTGTCTGTCATGAATAAATAAATGAAATCTTTAAAAAATTATTTTTTCTTCTTCCTGGACTTTATTTTGATTCTCCACCTATTTCCTCACTGACTTTGGTTGCTCTCCACCTTCTTGTTTGTCCATCCAGAGCCTTCCTCGTTTTGAGGTTGAGGCACATGTTATGCTTTCTATAAAGTGTTCTATGATGGGTTTAGTCTTCAGTGATTTTTTCCTTCTGTTCATTTTCCATTAGATACTATTTTAGTTATGGTTCTATCACATACTACCAATTTGCCCTAAAGGAACATTTTACTTTTTCTCTATCATCATTATATTCTAAAGCTTTGAAAAACCAAACAGTAAACAAGTGAAGAAACTGTATATATTAACAATAAATAATTTTTATAAGGTTAATTGATAACTCATGACTGTAAATGCATATTCTCAATCAACATGGTTCTAACATGGCATCAATATGTTGTAACAGTTAATATGATTTAGAAAAAAGAAGTCATTGCAGAATCACTCAGGGATATTATAGATTAGGGTAGATTGGGCAGCCCTGGTGGCCCAGTGGTTTAGCACCGCCTTCAGCCCAGGGCGTGATCCTGGAGACCCGGGATCAAGTCCCATGTCGGGCTCCCGGTGCATGGAGCCTGCTTCTCCCTCTGCCTGTCTCTCTCTGTCTGTCGTGAATAAAAAAATAAAAAAATAAAAAAAATAAAAGATTTCATAGATTAGGGTAGATCAAATTAACGTTTCTCCTCTTGCTGGTTAAAAGTAAAAGATGTAATACATGGCAACATAGTCCATCAGCAGTGATTGAAAAATGAAATGCATATAACTTTATGACAAATTAAAAAAAAAAAGTAGCTAAAATATTGTTACAACATTCTAACTCTACAATATTTGCCTCAATCCTATCCACACTGCCAGGGAGGTGTGTTAGAATGTTTTAAGATTTCTCAACAATAATCCACAATTTGGGGATATGTAAATAAAAGAAGACTCTAGGCATCTAAGCGAAAATAAGAGTCTTAGCAGAAATAATTTTCAACCATCACAGTTTGTCTTTAAATGTTAGAGAAACAAACTAGAAGTATCCCGTCTTTCAGGGCCCATATGAATTTGTAGGAAGTGTCTAAAATGTGCTTCATTATGGAAAAACAATACTCTAAATTAAAAAGAAAGAATACTTATAAGAAATGTTTATAAAAATCAGAAAAGAAGAACATCTTCCAGGACATCTCAGCACTCTACCCCTTCAAACAAAAGTTTACGTGATCCATTTAAGTTGCTCCCTCTATATCCACCTACCCTGCCACACACACATAGATTTTAGTGGCATAAAAGTGAAAAATATAAATTGTTGTGTTTTAGACTCTAGGTTGTAAGGAAAGACAAAAAGATCACAGATAAACAGGCAAGAGAATTGAGGGAAATTCACTTGCACCATATCAAAGAAAAAAATTTGTAATTATAGAACTAGAAATAAATTTTAATCTTTCTTTAGAAAGATTTAGAAAGTAAAGATTTAGAAATAAATCTTTAATCTTTCAAGGGAGGAATGAATAAAATATGTATACATTCTAAGAAAGCTTGCAATAATCACTGTAACTGCAGAGAAAATAGGAAAATAACTGTACGAAAATAGGGAAAAGTTAACATATGTAGAGGACATAAACAACTGTCTCAATGTAAGAATAATTGGTGTCACTGACATAAAATGAAAAGCATATTTACAGATATAAAAAATATTTCCCTGAAATGAAGAAGGACTAAATCTATGCAACAACATGGAAATTATCCTAGACCACACTAATACCAAGATATATTATTGCTAATTATTGAACAGCAAGGATAAAGTAATCCTCAAATAAGCAGGTAGAAGAACTATCAAAGTCATAGGACTTATAAATCCTTCTTGAAAAAAGATACTTGACACTGAAAGTCATCGAACCAAAAAGTGAATCAAAAGACATTACAAGAAAAAAAAGAACTATTGATAATTGAACCCATTTAAAATCAGAACTGTGGAAAATATTTTGATCTTATATTCTGAAACTTGGAAAGAATATTACAACTATCAGAATCTGGTGATCACCAGGACAAGAAGTTTAACAATTCTAATTTTAATGAACTTCAGAGATGAAAGTTGGCAGAAATGGTCTAAAAGTGAAATATGTTTTTTTCCTATTTTTAAAAACTTTTACATTTTGATATAATTTTAGAATTATAAATATAGTACAGAGAGTTCTCTGATGGCCTTCATCTGACTTACCCTAACAAATATTAACACCTTATATAACCATAGTACAATGAACAGAACTAAGAAATTAACATTGACACAATACTTTTAACTAAGCTATATACTTTAATCATTTGTCATCAATTTTGCCACTGTTGTCTTTTTTCTTTTCTAGAATGCAGTCCAGGATTCACTGTTGCAATTAGTTTACCTTTCATCTCCAATCTGTGGCAGTTCCACCATTTTTCTTTGTCTTTCATGATCTTGACATTTTTGTAGGGCACAGGTTATATATTTTGTAGAATGACCCTCAAAGTGTGCTTGTTTGATGTTTCTGTGAAGACAGATGACTTCTGTGAAGAATAGCACAGAGGTAATGCGTTCTCAACATATCACAGGGGATGAAACATGTAACTTTAAAAATATTAACTACTCACATTTTTCATATTTTTTCATAAACTGGGGTGGAAGAAAAATGGACTTGAAGTTCAAACATTCCTGCAGTTCAATTCCTTTTTTCTTTGAGTAAATTCAGTTAATGGTGATTCTAGCAAAACTTTATGTTAATATGTAGAGTATGACTCTAATTTTAATAAATTATATGTTTGCTCTATTTATCTCTAGTTCTAGGTGCAAACATGTAAAGAGAAAAGTCTGAAATTAATTTTGGCAAATATTGACTATCTGGCCAGTGCAATTTTTGTGTGTATTATTAAATTATGCTTTATCTTTTTCACATGTCCTTTGTATTTTTCTGTTTTTTTAAATTTCCTTTTATAATGAGATTACATCATTTTGGTTAAAAGAGTTACATGCTTTTAAGCTTAGGCTTCTTTATTTTGTACTTTTTAGTTGTCTGCATTAGTTGTCTCAGAAAAATAATTCTGCAAAAATATAACTAAATGCAGTGCTTATCTTGAGGATACAAGGATTGTGGATGCTTTGGATAGACATTTTCTTATCTGTAGCTCCAAATTTTCTACAAGGAACTTGGGTTACTTTGGCCACAAATTGCATATATTACTATTCTCATGGACTAAGAACTGATAATTTCTGAATGGGAGGCAATATTCTCAAGTGACAGGCTTCAGTTACTTAGTGGAACATTAGTGTTTTCTGTATGTTGTGACATCTTCAAAGGGCAGTTGGTATCTTCTTTATATTAAATATTTGGTGGCTATCAAGTTAGCTAGCACTCTGAAAGTATTAATACTTATGAAAATAATTGATAGCTTTTGAAAAACCCCATACTTTGAAGGACCTGCCATGAAGGGGCACTCTTTATTTATTTAAAGAATCATATAAATACCCTATGTTTCTTTTGGAAAGTTTTAATATTTGGGTATATTATTCAAGGTTTAAAAGACTCTTACTACAGTTAGTCCCATATTTAAGAATTTCCTCAAAATCTCCTGATGTATGAACCGGATTATCCTGTTAAAGAACAACCACCAATTGAGCTAAAAGAAATCCTTCTATAAGTCATTTTTGACTAAAATTTAAGGCTCGTAAAGAAATCAATTAGTTTGAGTCATCTTCTATTATACTGCTGATGGACATTTGGAAAAGTGAATGCCTGGATAGTGATTAATGTAAAAGAGTGTAAATAAAAGAGCCATATCAAGTTCATTATAACTTGTTTGGATAGAATTTCTGTTAATAGAATAAAAGTGTACTTCATGGAAATAGGGAAGCCAAAAGCTAGAATGTTTCAGTAATCAAACTTCTTCTAAAGAGAAGACATGTGATAGGAGCCTTTGCATAGTAGTGGTAATTGCATCCACATATGATAGATATTAAAACCTAACCTTTTGCATTTAATTTCATGGTCACCAAACAACATTCTACCCACAAATTGACCTTCATTGACTTTTAAGATTGGAAGAGAATGTGAGGATTTAGTATTCTGCTTGCCAAGCAGCTCTATTTTGTACTTTTAAAATTGTCAGTATGCTTTGTTTTTATCCATATCCTATGAGTTAGTTTTGAACAAGCTAGTCTCGACTGTCTAAACTTCCCATGGTCCCCATGGTGTCTTCCCCACCCAATCCTTAGCCCCAACAAATGCTGCATTGAAAGGCTCATGAGTAGCCTGTCAGGCTCTCACTTTGAGATGTCTGTTTCCTTTCAGCAGACACCACAAAACTGTGTATGTCAGAGTTAGCATGATTCTCTAGTTGAAATCTTTAACCTTTCAATCAGCCATTTCCTTTTCCAACATTTTTCTTTCCTAATAAAAGTCTTTTGGTTAATTGATATCACTGCTAAAAACAAGGTTCTCTTTGCCCTATCCTGAGGTATGCATCTCCAAAACACAAATGAAACATGGGGTGTTTTTTTTTTTTAATAATTTTAAGTTCTGTGAAATGCAGACTTCATTGAGAAGATGATCATGTACTTCTTAATGCTCCACCATATTGTGTATCTGTCTGTAATCTCTACACTAAGGAAACTAGATCTTCTGTAACTTCCTTATTTTTCCCATGGGACTTAACAGTGCTTTCATTTTCTGTCCAAGCTCCTACTGAGAGGCACATGGGTGGTTCAGTTGGTTAAACATCTGACTCCTGGTTTCAGCTCAGATCATGATCTCAGGGTCCTGAGATTAAACCCCACATCTGGTTCCACCCTCAGGGTGAAGCCTGTTAGAGATTCTCTCCCTCCTTATTTCCTCCGGCCGCCCGCCCCCCCACCATCTCCCACTCACATAGGCATTCACTCTCAAATAAATACATACATACATACATACATACATACATACTTTTAAAAAAACCTCCTACTGAAAGTAGTTTTAAAATTAATTCTTTTCTACATATTTAGATGTCCTCAGTGCAGTTATGCAAATTTTAATATTGCTATTATACATTTATTTGTGAGCTATTAATGGCAATATTTTATTCTTTTGTTTTAGGAATTATATTTGTCACTACGTTATTAATTTGTCCCTCAATTGTATGTTAGAGCTTTCAGATATTTAATTAGACCTGTGTTCAGCTTGGCCATTTCTGCATGCTTTTGAGAGAAGTTATATAAGTGATGGTCATAATTAAAAAATTAGAGTACAAACTAGGTCTGAAAACTGTACTTAGTTGAAACTATTCTTGAAAAAAAAAAGAAACTATTCTTTTATGACCAGCAGAACAAGAATTATCTTAATTTTAGTTTTTAGTTCCTTAGACAAATATTTAATGTATATTATACATTATATATTATGCGTAGTACATATTTTATAATTTTTTATTCAGTTACTAGTTCATATATATTTGCATAGAAATATAAAATATATATGAGTACATGTATATGTAAGTATGCATATATAATATGGCCAATTATTGCTGATATTTTTGCTATGTTATAAAAAGGGAAAGTTTGCTCTGAATTCTGTATTAGAGAAATAGTTCATTTCAGGCAGGCATTTTAATATAGCTTTAAAGAATTTATAACTTATATGACCTAAAATGAAATAAATTAAATTTAAAGGAAAGCTATGATTGAGAGGCATGAGAGAGAGAATTGCTGAAGGTAGGGACAGCTCATTCCTAAAGATGTTAGTGAGATGCCTCACTAGACTAGATTATAAAATCAGATATGGAGGAAAACACTTTTCCCCTCACTTCTACAAAGCAAAAATGGTAATATATTCTTGAATGTGCAGAACAAAATCAAATCCCCTTCCTAATACAGAAATACAGCTTATATGAATGACCCCTGATGATATACCATATTTGTTTTTTAGCATTTGTTCTTTACATCCTTAACTAATTTTATTTATTTTTCTATTTATTTATTTTTTTAAACTAATTTTAAAGCACTGTAAAATACTTAGGAAGAATGGTTATAGGTTTTAAAAAGACCACTCCTTAATAGTCTTTGCATTATCAGTTTCACAAACAATATTTCCAATTGTTGAACAGTTTTGCAGTTTGACTACAGTATCAATAAATCGCACTGTGAAAGATAAAGGATTTGCAGCCAAAATATTAATTAAAATTACCTCTAAAAATAAGTAAAACATTTTAACTTTATGTATAAAGCAACAATTTAAATCACACTCTTAGTATAGAGCCAAGCTCCTATGTTATTTGCTCTGCATAATTTGCCACTCTGAGAAAACCTCAGAAGAATTATTCAGACATATAGTTATTATATTAAATTACCAAGGCAAACTTGGACTTATAGTTATCATATTTCCTTGAGCAGCAAAATAGGTATTTTCCAAACTACCTATCTTTCAAGATAGGAGAAACAACAGTGCTAAGAACAAAATGTTATCTCATGAAATATACATTTTTATTTTTATTTTTTTTTACATTTAATACCTACTTATCTGAAATATGATAAATTTGAGAAAAATAATGATAGTAAGTTTTCCATGGGTTAGGGAGCCTGGATGGCTATCAATTAAGCGTCTGCCTTCGACCCAGGCCCTGGGGATGAGTTCCGCATTGTGCTCCTTGCTTAATGGGGAGCCAGAGTCTCCCTCTCCCTCTATCTGCTGCCCCTACCCCCGATTGTGCTCTGTCAAATCAATCAATCAATCAACCAATCCTAAAAGAGAGAGAGAGAAAAGAAAGAAAGAAAGAAACTTACTTTTCCATGGAAAGTTTCACATCTATGAAATATTTAAATTTTATACCAATACAATAGTATACATAAGAATTTTAAAAATTCTCTACATTATTATTTGAAAAAATAAATTGTCAAGGAATAATTTTATAGTGTGATAGCTAGTATATACAGATAGAATGATTATAATATGTAATCAATAACATTAAATAATTTGTTTTGTAATTATTTTCATGAAAGATGTATAATTTGATTGTAATTTCAGTAGACCAACATCAGTCAAAAAACTGACATCCTTCAAACTACTTAAGCAATTTCAAACCTTCTAAATATTGGCAAGTTTAGTGAGAGGCACACTTCAGAAGATTTCTAAGCCAATGACTTCAGTGACACTATAAAATACCTCCAGGTTATGTGAGGGAAAACCCTGAATATAGAAATGTGAAATCAAATAGAAAAGCTATCATATTAAATCCAAAAGGTCTTATTAGTAAATGATACTTTCCTTTCAGTAATCTTACTGTATTTCTCAAAGACTTTCAATTATGTATTTGTACCAAGGAAGTATTGTTCAGGATTTGAAAAGTGTGCAAATGTATATAAGCTACACAATTAACTATTAGTAAATAGTCTGTTACACAACTGAGAAGTCTCAGAAGTAGGTAATAGAATCAAAAGTATTTTTGCTGTTCCCTCTCCAACTTCCAGTATCATCACAAAAATATCAACAATCTAATCATGAATGAAAGTAATTTAAAGCGACTTTCATTTGTTATTTTGGTAGACAGGACAGATAGTTTTACTTCTATTTATCTTTCTTCAGTTATTTTCTTGACCATTATTCTGTGTGTAGATGAATTGTATTCTCTTGCTTGTAAATTACCTGTTTATTAATTTATCTTGTGGAATTATTTTCTATTTGAAAAAACTATAATTCAAATATGTCTCTCTTTTTATGAAATATTAGTAATTTTGTTTTAGCTTTACTTCAATATCAGTATATTGAATTTTGGAGCTTGTATGTTTTGGTCAACATTTTTGGGAAGTATAGAATGATTTTTTTTTAATCAATGTAGGGCTTAGAAAGTCATCCCTCATACCTACAATTTGATTGATATTCAATGACATTTCTTCTACTTTTCTGGTGTATTTTTAAGTCTATTTTTACAGTAGTTTTAAGCTTCCAACAAAATTGAGAAGGAGCTACAGAAATTTCAAATATGCCTTTTGCCCCATTAGCAATATCGCCTACCAGAATGCTATATATATATATAAATATATATAAATTTATTTATATTTATATTTTATCAAAGATTTTTATCAAGGATTGACCTGTCATAATCACCCAAAGTCAAAGGTTTAGAATTCACTCTTGTACATTCTGTGAGTTTGGGCAAAAGTTTAATGACATATCTGCAATTATATATCATACAGCGTATTTTCAGTGCCCTAAACATCTGTGTTCCCTCTAGTCATCTCTCCCCACCCCTGAACTCCTTAGCAACGTGATGTTTTTATTGTTTCAATAGTTTGCCTTGCTAGAATGTCACATAGTTGGAATCATACAGTATGTAGCCTTTACAGATGGTCTTCTTTTTTCACTTAGTATTACGCGTTTAAGTTTCCTCCATGTTTTTCCATGGCTTCCTGGATCATTTCTCCTCAGTGCTCAAATAATATTCCATTGTCTGGATGTGCGAATTTTATTTGTCCAATCACTACTAAAGGACATCTTGGTTGATTCCACATTTTCACAATTATGAAGAAAGCTGCTGTAAACATTCATATGAAGATTCTTATGTGTTCATACATTTTCAACTCCTGGTAAATACCATAGAGTTTAAATGCCAACATTTGTTATTTCCTGACTCATTCATTTTAGCCATTCTGACTGGCGTGAGGTGGCTTCTCATTGTGGTTTTGATTTGTATTTCCCTGATGCTGAGTGATATTGAACATTTTTTCATGTGTGTTTTGGCCATTTGTGTATCTTCTTCGGAAAATATCTTTTTATGTCTTCTACCCATTTATTGATTGGATTATTTGTTCTTAGGTGTTGAGTGTGATAAGTTCTTAGTAGATTTTGGTTACTAGCCCTTTATCTGATATGTCATTTGCAAACATCTTCTGCCATCTGTCAATTGTCTTTTGGTTTTTTCAACTGTTTCCTTTGCTGTGCAAAAACCTTTTATCTTGATGAAATCCCAATAGTTCATTTTTGCCTTTGTTTCACTTGCCTTTGGAGTTATGTCTAGTAAGAAGTTACTGCAGCTGAGGTCAAAGTGGTTGCTGCCTGGGTTCTCTAGGATTTTGATGGACTGCTCCCTCACATTTAGGTCTTTCATCCGTGTTGAGTCCATTTTTGTGTATGGTGTGAGGAAATGGTCCAGTCTCATTCTTTTGAATGTGGCTGTCCAATTTTCCCAACAACATTTGTTGAAGAGATTGTCCTTTTTCATTTGTATGTCCTTTCCTGCTTTGTCAAAGATTAGTTGACCATAGAGTTGAAGGTTCATGGCTGGGTTCTGTATTCTGTGCCATTGATCTATGTGTCTGTTTTTGTGCCAGTACCATACTGTCTTGAGGATTAATAGAGCTTGAAGTCCGGAATTGTGATGCCACCAGCTTTGGTTTTCTTTTTCAACATCCCTTTGGCTTTCCTGGTTCCATACAAACTTTAGAATTACTTGTTCCAACTCTGTGAATTAAGTTGATGGTATTTTGATAGGGATTGTGCTGAATATATAGATTGCTCTGGGTAGCATAGACATTTTAATAATATTTGTCCTTCCAATCCATATACATGGAATGTTTTTCCATTTCTTTATATTTTCCTCAATTTCTTTCATGAGTGTTCTATAGTTTTCTGAGTACAGATCCTCAGAAATTTTTTGGTTAGGTTTATTCCTAGTATCTTATGGTTTTAGGTGCAATTGTAAATGGGATCGACTCCTTAATTTCTCTTTTCTGTCTCAGTTAGTGTAGAGAAATGCAAATGGCTTCTGTGAATTGATTTTATTGCTTGCCAGTTTGCTGAATTCTTGTATGAGTTCTAGCAATTTTAGGTGGAGTCTTTTGGATTTTCCATATAGAGTATAATGTCATCTGCAAAGAGTGAGAGTTGTCTTTAATCATTAGATTGTTGATAATTTTCCTTATAATTTAGTTTTTATGTTTTTAAATATAATCTTATATGTACAAAAATATAAATTGAAAGTGTAATAACATAATTTTACTTATGCCTATTTATGATATTAATGGGCCTCCATTAAGACTTTCAAGTAGTGCTAACATAAATAAATTTTTAAAATCTATTTATGGGAACTTTGAATAGGGACTAGCATGAAGAAGTTTGTCATCTGTATGTATGCTGTAAGTCCCCAAATGTGTCATGTTCTTGTTAGCCAGAAATGAGTATAATATTAAATAATGTTTTACAGTTTTCAAAGTGCTTCTGTCATTGTTGCATTTGGAGACACCAATCAGATTACGCAGATAGATCTGTAGGTGAAACAAATCTGACATGATCCAGTCCAAATCCACACAAGTCCAGTATATGTTGATCAGTAGAGGTCACTCTAATTCATATTCTTATACTCTAGATGAAACACGTTTAGAATTCCCTAGTTGGTATTTTAAGAAAAAGTGATTAAAGATAATGTAATTATGAATATTTTAATAAAATGACTAGTAAATTAACACATACATATTTGACTACACTTTGCAGCCAAATTTTAACACTGTTATTCCTCTCAATAAATGCATAATAATAATAATAAAGTACTATTTGATCCCCATGCTGTCTTATGCACACTGCATTTCTAGTCTTTACTCTGAATCTTGCAGTAGTATTTCAAACTTCCTCATCAGTTTCTGCATCGCAGTCTTTTTATACCTATGACTTAAAAAAAATCTTTAAAAATATGAATTCCTTTTCTTTTTGTTTCTACATCCACATACATTTTCTTAAGCATTCAGCATCATACTATTTTATTTTCTAGGGATTTCACTCCCCAAGTGTCATGTTGTCTTTGGTTAGTCTCAGGCTGAAGCTTGTGCATTGTTCTAGTGGGTCACTGCCAGACTTTGAGCTCAATGCACACAGGGCTAATTCATATCTTCAAATGATGTACATCTAAGTTCTTATTCCAGCTTCTGCTGTAGCTAACTATTCCATAGCCAGTAATTTCATCCTTAAATGGAATGATTGCACGGTAGGGTTTCACATTTATTATGCTTACAAAATTCCATCTTAAAGAAAGGGCTGACTTCCTGGAAGCTGGCAACAAGAGCAGTTATCCTTGTAAAAAACAATGCATTTCTTACCTCCCCCTCGTCCTTTAAAACAATTCTTTAAAGCTATGTGCTCCATGCAAGTGACAACTCCTCAGAGCCTATTGTTTGGAGATCCATAAACTTTACTTCTTAGTGTTCACAACTTCTTTGTGAATTATATTTTAGCAAACATTCTTAGTTTGATCCACATTAGAGAGTCACAGTAGAAAAGTATCTTTTCTTTCTTTTACAGATGAGAATACTGTTTCCACAAGCAATTAGGCTTTTAAATGGCAAATATGTGATTGAAACATAAGAGTGCTAACTTCTGCCAATATTATAGTTTGCCTTATTTTCAGAATAATTAAGAGCTATTATTGAGTACTAAATTTATACACCTAAAAGATCTTATTTACTTATACTTGTAAGGCTTGAGTATAGAATTCACACAGAAGATAAACTAATATGTACCTTGATATTTACTAATTCCTTGATGAATGGTACAGCCTTGGTGAAGGAGATCTAATCAATGAAAATGTGGCAAATTCAGGTGAAATCTGTGCTATTTTCCAGAGTTTATCAGAAATGTGATGGAGAATCTACTGAAATCCTATCTATCATTTCCCTATTCACTCCACTGATTTTATGGTGGAATAAATGACACTCCTAGAAAGACCAATAAAACATTTTAGTGATTATGAAACCACAGGAAATTAGAGGACTCAGGGATAGGTACGTTGTTACCAATACTTCTTTCTCTTATCTACACTTGCAGGGATGGAGGGACAGGAAAGGTAAAGAGCTGGCTTTAAATATGATTTAAATTAATGAAGTTTGGATTTCTGAAAAGTAGATTCATAAACTGAAATGCTCATTCAGTTAGGTTCCCAGACAGAAATACAACATAGTTCAGAATATTAGAAAAAGCTTTGTTTGCCCTGAAACAAATTCTCTTGATTTTATCAAGAGAATTTCAATCTGAATGCAAGGCTGGTCATTATAAACAATAGATCTGTTGTGGGAAGGAAAATAACAATTTGAAAAGGAAACATGAAAAATAATTAGGGAAAGGATAAGAAAGAACATCTCATGCCTCTGAGAATGGAAATTACACACTCTAGTCTCACATTTCAATGTGTGGAAATATAGATAATCTTATATTTATTACCAGTATTTGAAGTGATAGTATATAAGATTGGATTTGAATAATGCAAATATATGCCCTATTCAATAGAAATAGACTAGTCAAGTTTGAGTGGATGTACAGCTTCTAAGATCCCTGTGTTATCTCTAAAGTAGAAGTAGCATGGAAAAGAATATTTGGGTGATAAAGAAAAGAAATGCGTGGAATGTCATTTCTAGGATATGATAGCTTTCTTCCTCTACTCTAAAAGCAATTGAGTGAAAGAGGGTTTATTTGAATTTGGAATGATGCCAAGCATTAAAACTGACTTTAACGAAGGGGAGTTTTTTATATAGAAGAAAATACGCTCAAGAAAAGGAAGACTTTATAACAAAGCTACCTAAAGCCCAATGAACTGAGTTTCCTGTTATTAGAAATTTTAAATAGAGGCCGGGCATTAAAATAGTAGAATATCAGTAGGAATAATTAAAACAAGGAAGTGTGATTATATTATATGGATTTAAGGGCTCTTCTAGCCTTAAAATTTTGGAATTCTATGATATATGAATTCACATTCCTTAAGCTAGTTTTAAATGTATCCAAATTATCATTATAATATTTCCAAGTATGGTAAACCTCTTATTTTATACCAGAATCACAGGCAGTGCTTCTTCTGGAACCAGAGAAATATCTTGTTCTATCTACTATAAGACTTTCAGACAGGACATTGGCTTCAGGTAATGAAGTACATATCCTGCCTCTGCTGACCTTAAATATTTTGTCAAATCAATCCTCCTAGGACTTGAACTCAGCATCACACCCACATATTTTAGTTGCTGTGTACTCTTGAAAATCAGAAAAGAGTACAGTGAAAAATTCTGTAATCCAGGACTAAGATCAGATGTCAAAACAAGGTAAAGAAGCAGTATCATTAGAGGAGACTTTTTCACTGGAAAACGGACATTCCCCCATTCAATGCCACTTAGACTTGGAAAATCCTTTAGCTAGTGGAATAGGTAGGTATCAGTGGGAAGCTGACACTTGCCTTGAAAATCACTTACCAAAACCTGGGAATGCCTGTGATTATACAAAGCATAGATCTCAAAATAACTAAATTCTTAAATGTATTTTCTACTCTTCCTAAAAAAAAAAAAAATCTGGTCTTGTTATGTTCCCAGTGTTAACATCCTAAAATTAATATCTGATTACTTTCTTAACTCCTTTTAAAACCCTTTGATCTCTCCTTGTGGCGCACAGATTAATATAATTTAGGACTGCAGGAAAGGTCTTTTATTATTTGACTGTTGTTTATCTACTTAGCTTAATTTTTTCATTGTTCTTTTCTTCTTGAATGCAAAATACTTAAAAATCTCTGATTATGCCGCAATTTTTACATGCTGAACATTCATCCTTTTTCCTTTCCTGCTTTCACATTGTGAGCACTTGCTTATACAAAAGATGTGAAGGATATGAAGTACACATATTCCTCAAATTATTTACATTTTTTTGGCTTAAATTATGAGAGAAGTCTGTATATATTCAGAGATCACTTTATTAAATGCCCTATCATGGTAATCCAAATAATCCAAATACTCATTGAATTAGACTTTTTTCAGTAGGAGTATAAGATATATTATTTCTTCAACTTACTTAATGTGAGCTAATTATTTATTCATTGAATTTATTTATGTCCTGCATCTATCCAAACAAGATATGAGGTAGGTGGGGGATATGCTATTTTCCTGGGCCTATATGATAATATCCTCCAACACAATCTGAATTTATGTGTGTATAGTAACTCAGGCAAAATTCAGAAGGAAATAATTTAGTATGCCATGAAATTAAGCTTCTTTAAAAAGTAAATATCCAAATAAGAAATCTAGTAATAAGATGGGACATAGGATCTACTTGCCTACATTATTCTTTTCTTACATTATAAGCCCTGAAAAATTATCTATTAGAAATAGGACTCTAGGGACATTAGCATATTCATAATTGTGTTTCATACATTAATTCATTGATTCAATAGCTATTTATCAAAATTCCCTATGTGCTAAGTATGAAGCTGGCATTGGATATATAGCAGTTAATTTAAAAAAGTTTCTGTTTTAATATATGCTACATTCTATTGGCAGAGGGGGGGCAATAAATAAATAATGATAAGTGCTATAGAGAAAAGTGCTATAGAGAAAAGCCATTCAGTAAAGAGTAACAGAGAGAGGCAAAAAGTTAGGATGATATAGTATTTTAAGTGGGATTGGAAGAGATGCCCTTCATGATAAGGTGAAGTTGAAGAAAAGGTCTTTAACTGAAGCCATGGAGCAAGCCATGGGAATATCCACAGGAGATAGCATCTTAGTGCCAGAAGAAATGCGTGAAGATATCCTGAGAGGAAGAATGCTTCGTATGTTTGAGAAGTATGGAGGGATGATGGATGGAGTTGTCTAGTACAGTGTCTGGAGCATATGACTAACTGTGAAATGAATAAATGAATCTCCTATGTCTTCTAGAACATTGGGTCAAAAGAAAGAAATGGAAAAGGAAGTATCAAATGTAGAAATTGTGAGATAGCTGAAAAAATATATTTAATGTTATGAATATAACATTTTCTTGACACAGTCATAGGGTATGCATAGAAACTTAATTTTCAAAAGGATGAGAACTCTATTTTAGTACCTATGGATATATATATCAAACTATTATAATGACCCAGGTTATGTTTTTCAAGAATATAAAGAATATTCAATTCTAATGTATCACATGCATGCATATGAATGACAACTAAAGAATACTCAGAAGCATGTTGGATACAATAAGAAAATTAAATAATAAAATAATTCCCAAGATTGAAATTGATACGTAATAGTTTAAAGGCATTACTGGGCATCTCTATCTTATTTTCAGGATGACACCATTATTCATGATCTCCATATAAAGTTTCATAAATTAACCTACCAATTTCTGTCCTTCTGCATCTACAACCTAAGCAATAACATAATTAAAGGATAAAACAAAATAAAAAAGAGTAACATGCTGGTAGTTTTACAATTCCAATATTTTTCTGTCCTCTGTACCAAGATTTGCTTTAAACTTGTTTGTTTTGCTATAAACTTGTTTATATGTATATATATATATATATATATATATATATATATATATTGCCCTAAATTATGTAGTTATTCCATTCTATTAACACAGATCTATGAACAACTGAAATCTCTCTTTCCTTCTTACATACATCATTTGTGCATTTACACAATAAATAGCATGTCTTATAAATACTTTATGCCAGGCATAGGAGAGTCCACTTGCCAGCATCTTTCCACTCCTGTGTAAAAGTGGAAAGACTGAGCTGAAAATCTGATTGAAATTTCTCAAGCAACTGGCAAAAGTACACCTGGAGCTCCAAACAATACAACCAACCAAGGGCAGTGGTTTTGCAGCCAGTAAGGGAAGGCCTGATCTTTGCAGAACACTCTGCTTTTGCTAGCATCTGTAATATCTGAAAATAAGGCTGTCTTCTGAATTCACTTTATGTATGATTCTTGGTTGATTCTAGATTTCTACACAAAAGAAGGGTATATCATTTGGGAACGAAGGGAACAGAAGTTGGATGTGGGCACTGTTTACTTCAAAAAAGACCATTTTCTGTGTAGACTGGTGTTCACTTTACTCTGTCACAGTGCCCTCATTCACCAGCCAAATGTAGCCAGCAGCTCCGTATCAAAGGCTAAGGATTTAGAATAACTTGGATGAAAGCATTCTTTGCCCTTTTTGTTTTAATTTTTAACTTAAAGTTTGGGGAACTCTCACAAATTAGGCACATTAAATGTAAATCAAAATATTTTAATTTTTTTCAAGTAATCTAAGTTTAGAGCTTTTCTGATACAATTATTTTATGAGCTCATTGATACCAAAATTTTTATCTTTTACCTATAAAAAACATGAGAAAATACTTCAATATAATTTGGTTATAGGTTTTTCTGCCACATAAATAATACATATATATCTATAGTAAGTGAAAATATTGTGACTGATATTCCTTTTACAAATTCAAATAATCCTGTTGAGTAGACAGACACAGGTATATGAAATTATAGAATAATGAAAGTAATTGGATTCCATTCTACTATCTATAGACATAAGGATAAGCAATTCCATGTAAAAACTGGATATCACAAGAGAATCTCTTAAAAACAGTATCAAGTTTGAATATTACCCAGAATTTAAAATGTGCTGTTGTAAGAATTCTCTTATTTGATTTTCAAAGCAACACTTTAGGCTATATTGAGCAGGACTTACTATCCATATTTTTAAAAAAAGACAATGAATTCCAGAAATGTTAAGTGTAAATGTTAATGGCCTGTCCAAGGTCATGGGGGCTGTCCAGCAAAACCAGAATGAGAAGTTAACCAAATGTAAGTAAGAATGATTTAGTGTACTTGTTAACAAACTGGATCCACTTTTTCTCTTTTTGGGCATTTCGACTTCTCTTATTTTGTGGAGCTGAGGGAAACCCTGAGTTTTGCTTGACTTGGAGCACTTTTTGAGTTTTGGTTCATCATTCTTTCTTTCTTTTTCCCTTTCCATCCTCAAATATTTTATCTTTCTTGCGTGCCAAAAGCATACAATTTTGCATATTTCAAACCATATCTTTTGAAAAGCCAAAACATTTCAGAGAAATTCAGAAATTCATATTCTATATATTTTGGGTTTGGTTAAGTACATACACTTGAGCAACAGACTTAATTTATTAAAAGCTTATGAGAATGTTGTTTATTGTTGACTAAATATCAGTTGATGGCACTTGTAAAGATCATTACAACTGCTTATCTCAGTTGTGATTAATACTATTGTGATTTTTGTGGGGTTTTTTTTGCCACATAGTTTAAAGCAAGGGAGAAGAATGTAAAACTTATATGAAAGAATTTTCAGCCAGACAGAAATACATTACAGTAATTCTTACCCT
The DNA here is from genome assembly GCF_003254725.2 of Canis lupus dingo. NCBI lineage: Eukaryota > Metazoa > Chordata > Mammalia > Carnivora > Canidae > Canis > Canis lupus. Next base: position 21,621,259 of record NC_064279.1, read on the forward strand.
AGAGCAAGACTTATGTCCATAATAGCTTGCTAGCCCATCAGAAGGACAGATTTGAGAAAGAGCCACAGTTAAATTATTTTTTATTTTTGTGTTTGTTTGGATAATTTTTTAAGTAAGCCCGAGGCCCACCATGGGACTTGAACTCATGACCCCAAGATCGAGAGTTTCATGCTCTATGGACTGAGCCAGCCAGGCACTCCTGCTTGAATATTTTTAGACAAATATATTTTTAGGTCTTTAGTATTAAAAAGTAAAATTTGAATGGCAAATATATGTACAAATAAACAACAGCTGCAAAGTAAAAGACAGTTTTAAATATCTGTCTATTAGTGAAGGACTATCGTCATAGAGTCATTTCTTTTTAATTCTGCTAATCTGAAACTAAAATACAGAATGGGAGAAGATATTTTCATTCTTTTTTTTTAAAAGATTTATTTATTTATTTATGATAGACCCACACACACACACAGAGAGAGAGGCATAGACACAGGCAGAGGGAGAAGCAGGCTCCATGCCAGGAGCCCGAAGTGGGACTCGATCCTGGGACTCCAAGACCACACCCTGGGCCAAAGGCAGGTGCTAAACCGCCGAGCCACCCAGGAATCCCCTATTTTCAAATGACCTATCAGATAAAGGGCAAGTATCCAAAATCTATAAAGAACTTACCAAACTCAACACCCAAAGAACAAATAATCCAATCAAGAAATGGGCAGAGGACAGGTCTTCTTTTCTCCAAGAAGACATACAAATGGCCAACAGACACAGGGAAATATGCTCCACATCACTTGGCATCAGGGAAATACAAATCAAAACCACAATGAGACACCATCTCACACCAGTCAGAATAGCTAAAATGATCTACTATATGTTGGCTAATTTAATTTAAATTAAAAAATTATAAGGAAAATAGATATCCTTTTATAACTGTATAACCTTCTTCACTCTGTAATCCACCTTTCCTCCACCACCTTTAAACTCTCCTTCTCCAGTGCTTGTTTCTCTGCTGTACTTAAAAATGTACTTCTCACAGCATAAAAAGCAAAAAACAAAAACCCAAAAAACAAAACAAAAAAAACAAGTAAGCAAATACGTGTTTTGATCTTGCCATTCCCTCTCTTGGAAATACTGGGTACCTTTCCTTATTCTTTTATAAAAACACAACTTCATTCATTCATTCATTCATTCACATATTTATTCATTCTGGAAGTATTTGCTGAGTACTTCAATTAGTCAATCCTAATTCTTGATGCCTAGAAACAGAGAGAAGAATGAGTTCTCAATCAAAATCACAGGGAAAGAGTACGAATAAGCAATTCATTATACTTAGGGAGAGAAAAGTTATAAAGAGAACGGTAGAAGGATCATGCAATGCATAAGAATATGAAGAAAATGATGGAAATAAAATTTTCTTGGAATTAATATTTTACCAAAAACTCCTAGATGTTTCTGTTCATGTCATTAATGTCCATTCATTTCTTAAACTAGAAGTCATGTCCACCACTTGAAAGTCACTGTTTTTTTAAACATCTACTAATAACCTAAATGGAAAATCTAATGGCTTATCCTTAACCATTCAACTCATCAAAACCTTTTCTCTCTCAAGATCTAGCTCAAAAATATCCTCATTTCTGGTTCACTTCCTTCAACATCCAAACTGCATTCCTGGACCATTTAGTTCATCGAAACATAAACAATACTGACCTATTGTATTGTATTGTATTAAACTTTTTAAATTATCTGAGTCAATGTCTAAAATTTCATCATTCTGAGGCTACATTATCCACAGAACCTAACACATAGCCCAAAAACTAATACATACTAAAAATAAATATTGATTTAGGCAATTAATCTAAAAGGATATAGAATTAATCCAGAAAGTGTGCAACAGCAGTTTGTCTCATCAAACTTGAATTACTAAATAATACAAGTAAGTATATAATTGTTATGGGCTCAAATAAGATCTTGAGATTCAAGCATTTAGTATGCCACTAAAAGCAAGAACGATTCGAGAAACACACACAAATTACTGATAGCATATAACCATTTGTAAAAAATAATCATAAATTGACTTTTTAACAAATTACTTTTTTTATATTCTTGCAAATAGTGGCAACAAATTGGCTACTTCAAGTGGTGATACTACGGTTAAATTATGGGACCTGTCTAAAGGCAATTGCATTTTGACCTTTGAAGGACACAGTCATGCAGTATGGTCCTGCACGTGGCACTCCTGTGGTGATTTTGTGGCTTCTTCCTCACTGGATACAACTAGTAAAATCTGGGATGTTAACAGGTAAGAAGTACTTTTAAGCATTATTAACCCTCTCTGTTATAAATAAAGGCAATGTTTTTTTTTTTTCCTCTCAATGCTTTCCCACCAGGGAACATTAAAAAAAAAAAAAAAAAAAAGGTGTTAGTTGATAAAATTATAGAAAGCTACTGAAATAATGTCTGTAAAATCCATTTCTAACTCTGTTAATCATTATTGTTATAATGAGTCCTTTCTAAATGTAAGTATAAAGATCAATCCTATGTAATAGGATTAGAATTATTTCATTGGGAAGCTGTTTGTTTTAAGCAGAAGAAAAATCAATACTTATTTTAAAGAATGAGAATTTTAGTTCTCCCTTCCTCAGAATTGCTTCATTATCAAATCAGCAATTTAATAGACATGAATATTACAGAGATAATTACTTGCTTTATGCTTAAGTTTGATATATTACAATATTTTTCCCAAATTAAATGCTTATCAATTCACAAGTTGCAAGAACTAATATAATTTGATGTATGTAAAGTGTTGTAAAATACTTTATAGATATAGAAGTTTTATATTTTTATCTTAATTTAAGACAGACAAATCTATTATGCTTACAGTGTCAAATACTTCTCATCCATGTATTTATGTATAATTACTATATCCTATTAGATATGAAAATAGTATTCAAAAAGCTGCTATCAAGTATCCTGACTGCTTCAGCTAACCCAAGGGATTATAAATCATCAGTCAGACTTCTGTCACTTAAATTATTAAAATAGTGCCCAGATTCCAAATATGAGATAATGACTCCTAGAAATTTAGGTAAACAATTGTCACTGAGCTACTGTAGTTTATTTTGTAAAAGAAAAATTGGCTCACTATGAAGATAGACACTACTTATTTGGGGTTATGGGTAGAACAGTTACCTTGAATAAACTATCCATTCTTTCTTGAATTATGGGTAACCTATTTAGGAGAGTGGGCAAGTATGGTGTTTGCAAAAAGTCAGCAGGTTTCCGGGAGGATTCATTGAAAGGGTATGCTCTGTCCTATGCATAAGTTGACTGTCTCCTAAGGCCACTTACCAGTTACTCTGTTCTTTTTTCTCAGCCCCAAACTGACCCTTCTATACTGTTTGTGTGATGTGTGACTGGAACTTTGCAGACTACATTTTTGCTTTGCAAGCAGACTCTCTGTTAGGCTTTGGTAATAGTAGGGAACTTGTGGGAGACTGTAGGGCTGGAGGAGGTAGAGGGGATTTGCTTCTCCCTGTCTCCTACCTATGGGCTTCTTCTGGACCTGTAGTTCCCGTGAGCATCACCAGCAACACTTCACCTCAGTAACACAGCTTCGGTCTTATCACAGCAGCTAAATCCAGTTGGCAGCTATTCTAATGCTTGCAGTGAAAAGCTGGATCATGCTATCATCAAAGACATTAGCTCCAGCAAACAGGCGCCTCCTTCTCCGAGGTCTGTGTTCCCAACTCAGCATGGCCCCTTTTCTAAGCTGAGGAACACCAATACCAGTAGACAAGTGCCCCTTCCTCGGAGGACTAAGTTTCACTCCTGTAGGCATCCCTCTTTAAGTTTCTAAGTTTAACCAATTCCACCCTATTTCCTTTATTCACTAAGTTCTATGGGTGGTAGCTCTTTCCTGCAGTGCCTCTTCTATGATACCTTAATATTCTCTTTTTCTCTATTTAGTCATCCAGTTAACAACTTTATACATAGGTAATAATCCCATATATTAAATTCTTACTGTTAAAATGATAGGTGCAAATTTTGTCTCCTAACTTGACAGATAGAGGACATTAATGAATAAATAACAGAACCCACCTGAGTTATACAAATTCAGCTAAATAATGTTTGGCATATTCTGCATGGGAAAACATGGCTCCGAATAATATAATTTAGACCTATTTCCATCTAAAATAGTTAATAATTTAAGATGTGTTTTAATTCTCAAATGGATACCATTTACCTATCTGGAGTAATCAATCATATTTAATTCTTAATTTTATTATGTTTCTATATTATATGATCATATTTTATAAGTATTAATTTTATTATGTTTCTATATTATATGATCAGATTTCATATAAGTATTTATTATAGTATGCTGGAATTTATTTTTTAAAGATTTTATTTATTTATTCATGAGAGACATAGAGAGAGAGGCAGAGACATAGGTAGAGGGAGAAGCAGACTCCATGCCCTGGACCGATGCAGGACTCGATCCCAGGACTGCAGGATCATGCCCTGGGCCAAAGGCAGGTGCTAAACCACTGAGCCACCCAGAGATCCCCAATATCCTGGAATTTAAAAATATTTTATTGAGGTATGATTGACACCAGGTTGTCACAAAAAGCTATACCTATATAATGTATATAACTCGATGAGTTTGGTAATAAGTATATACCCATGAATAAGTGTACACCATCACCAAATAAACATATCCATGTTTATGGAAAAAAAACTTTTTCCTGTCTTCTTTTATTACTATTACTATTATTATTATTAGTGACAAGAACTCTTAATATAAAATCTAGCCTCTTGATAAAATTTTAAATATACAATACAGTGTTGTTAACTATATGTACTGTGTTATGCAGTAGATCTGTAAGACATTAATTTTCTATAACTGAAATTTTAACAATAGTGTCCAATTTTAATGTTTATCACCTTTGGATTAGATGAGAATCCTAATAGAAGATTGTGGTGCATTCTAAAATATAGTATCTTTTCCTATGTTTTAATCATTCGAAGTGTTTAAAAAAAAAAAAAGACTATAGTTAAAAAAAACTAATTCCCAGTAGACTCAGTCCTACTTAGAATTATTTCAAAAGTTTTGATTTGATGACTTTTCTCCATGACCTTAATATCCAAATACTGTCTTCCAGTTGATACCTGGGAGACGATATAACAGATCAAAATTGCTCCTAATTGATGTCAAAAATTCTTTATATTTCAAATTTCCGATCAATGTCAAGAGCTTACGTTCATCACCAAAGGCAAAAAAATATCTACCAATTTTGAAGCTGAGGTAGTGGACCAATAATGGCAAATAAGGGAGAAATTGATTATTTCTATAGTGGTTATTGATATATCTTTGAGTCATAATCAAAACACTGGGTTGTAATTTAAAATTACTCATGGATAATACTTTGTAAATAAGACTAAAACTAGTATCTTTAAAATGCTATAGGTTATTGGAACTGGCTTAGTGATTTAAGGGGAGAAGCTATTTGCCTTAGTAGCATGGTGGCGGAAGCTGTCCTGTACTGGGCCATAATACTCTTATTCTGAGGCCATATAGTTTTTAATTTAAAAAATTATATTTATAGATTTTATTGTTCACCAGAGAAGAAGGAGTTTAAAATATATTTTTCTCAGGATACCTGGGTGGCTCAGTGGTTGAGCATCTGCCTTCAGCTCAGGGCATGATCCTGGATCCTGGGATTGAGTCCCACATCAGGCTCCCTGCATGGAGCCTGCTTCTCCCTCTGCCTATGTCTCTGGCTTTCTCTGTGTCTCTCTCATGAATAAAAAAATAAAATCTTTAATGTATATATATATATATTTTTTTTTCTCTCTCTCTTCTACAATCTGCTTTTATCTTTGAGCTCCTGGCTTAGTTTTGAGCGTCCTTTAGTTGATGTCAGGTCCCTACCCTTGCAACTGCTCCTCAATTGGACATTACTTGCCAAAAGCATCCAATTAGCTCCTTATCAGTTGGATAACTGCGAATCATAATTAACATAAAAAATCCCAGATCAAGAGCTACATTTACAAAGTGCTAATAAGAATCTCTGAATAGTATCTGTGGTACAATTAGTCCGAATGTGTCGACAGTCTACAAAGTTTCTATGAATAATTAACAGGAATATTTCGATGGTCTTCTGAATGATTATTTATATAAAGTGGAAATTATATGTTTCAATTATTAATCATTGATTTCTACCTTAATTTTCAAATATATTTATTAAAAGTCAATCTTGGGATGCCTGGGTAGCTTAGAGGTTGAGCATTTGCCTTTGGCTCAGGGCATGATCCTGAGGTCCTGGGATCGAGTTCTGCATCAGGTTCCCCACGGGGAGCCCACTTCTCCCTCTGCCTGTGTCTCTGCCTCTCTTTCTCTGTCTCTCACGAATAAATTAAAAAAATCTTTTAGGGAAGCCTGGGGGGCTTAATGGTTGAGTGTCTGCCTTCCACTCAGGGCCTGATCCCAGGATCTGGAATTGAGTGCCGCGTCAGGCTCCCCGTCAGGAGCCTGCTTCTCCCTCTGCCTATGTCCCTGCCTCTCTCTCTCTGTCTCTCATGAATAAATAAATAAATAAAATATTTACAAATAAATAAATAAATAGACAAAATCTTTTTTAAAAAGTCAATCTTAGGGATCCCTGGGTGGCGCAGCGGTTTGGCGCCTGCCTTTGGCCCAGGGCGCGATCCTGGAGACTCGGGATCGAATCCCACGTCGGGCTCCCGGTGCATGGAGCCCGCTTCTCCCTCTGCCTGTGTCTCTGCCTCTCTCTCTCTCTCTGTGACTATCATGAATAAATAAATAAAATCTTTAAAAAAAAAAAAAAAAAAGTCAATCTTAAAGTGCACACACACACACACACACACACACACACTCACACACTATTATATCCTAAGTAGGAAGTGCTTGGCACATAGTAGTTTGGTTGCATAAATAAATATAAAGAAAAAAATCAACATATACATATGGAGAAAGTGTTCCCATCTACTTTGGAACTAAAATTTAATTGTTCTATCTTATCTTACATAAATCTATAAAGTGATTAAAATGGGATAGGAAGATCAGAAAAGATCTTGGTCAGCTATAAAAAATAGCTTGTGTTTCTTTAAAGCATAAGATTATCAATAAATTTTCATAAAATGACTGAATAATTTTACACTGTGTTATAGACATTAGAAAAATTGAAGACTCCATTACTGCCTTCACTGAGATTACAAGTAGTTTTAAAATGCAGCAATATTGAAGCAACCAGAGAATATGCAATGCATCTGCAATTTATAATATCTGGTAGGGTATTCTGGGTGACTCCTAGTTGCTTTTCTCCCATGGTATCTGTGTTTTGGCTGAGTGGCTCTACCAGACTATCACTCTGATATTTGGAAGGCAGATCATGTACCTGCTTAGCTTCTAGCTTGAGGGGAAGGCGTTGGAAACAGCTAAAACGTTACCCCACTGCTGGAACAAGGCATTACACTGGCAAGAACTGGGTGGCTTAAAACAAGAATGGAAGAACACAGAGGTACGTGTAACACTCAATAGTTTTGGGACCCCTAGAGTGAGACATAAATTTACTGCCCTTATATCCAGGAGTATTGTTTCAGATGCCATCAAGATTAAGTTGAGTGAGAAAAAAAAAAAAAAAAAGCTAATTTAAGAACTATATTTAGAAAAGTAATTTGTCATTACTGCTGCATTACTCTGACTGGAAGCAAATGTGTTAGAAACCTTGGGAGTTTTGAGATAATTTCATTGACAACAAAACCACGAGCCCATTCTTAATATCCTCAACTCTTCAGACTCTTAAAACGGTCATTAGGGCCCTGAATCTGCATCCGAAGGAAGTTCACTTCTAGTATTTTACAGTGCACGCTGAAGGCACAGAACACAGCACTCACCTTAGATGTGATCATAGAGCATAATGGACAAGGAAAAAAAAAAAACTTTCCATGAATAAAGCTGGAGATCACAAAGAACCCCTCTTACAAAAAGAGACATGATTCAAAGAACTTTCTCCAGTGCCATGGCAAAGTTCCTCAGGATTCTATCACTATTTAGACTCAGGACTCTTGTGTGTTCCCCACTTTTCTACTTTTTGTATTGGAGTTTGTGTTGCAGTTATTCTGTCCTTACTTCACCATCGTACATTCTCTGTGGTGATGTACAAGGCGGAAAACCTGTCTGTTATTTGGCTGGTCGCCAAAACATGAGATGCTTCTGACCCCAGTGGAGCAGACTGCGTATCATGCAGAGATCATGCATTGTGAGATATGTGCAGTAAATGAGTAGCATTTTTTGTTGTCTCCTTTGGTGCACAGGGTGGGAGGTCAGTGAGATCATGCGGAAGGAAGGATGGCACAGATGTTGGTGGGCAAAAGGCCACACTGTGGCAGAGACTGTTCTCTGTTCACCAGAAGCCACGCTCTCCTTTTTCCGTATTATTAGTTGGTGCCTGGCTATCTAATTTTTTTTTTCTCAGCCTCCTTTCAGTTAAGTGTGGTTATGTTACTAAGTTCTCTATAACAGAGTATTAGTTGAAGTGATAGGTGCCATTTCTATATTCTTTTCTCCTTGTGGTGAGATGGGATATCAGTGACCAGCACAAGAGTAATCTTAGAAGCCAATTACTGAAAATGACAGCAATCATCAGCCTGCTTGAAGTCAAGCCACCCCCATTCTCTACCTCCAGTTAGCCTGCAACATGCTCTGGACTCGTAATCAATAAGAAAAAATAAACTTCTCTTTTGTTTGAGACATTATATTTGTTATATATAACAATTTGTTATATATAACAATATATATTCTCTCTCTTATATATATATAAGAGAGAGAATATCTATTTGTTATAGCACTTTCGCCTGCCCAGTCCAAAATTAAGTACCATGACTATTTTTCCAGTGATAAGTTTTGCCCCTCATGACATAGTCATAAGGCAACTAAGACAAGCCTGCACTGTTCTCAATATTATTTGGAAGGAGTAATAATTCAACTCCCTCTATTTTTTCTCCCTTTGCTCTATTTCCCATCCCTAATTCTGTTGCAATGGTGTTGGAGCCTCTAAAATTCTATGTGCCGATAGCAATACCTGTAAGTCAAATAACTGGTTTTCATGGAAGTTAATGTCTGTAAAAAAAAAAAAAAAAGTAAATTATAAGATATTAACTATTAAATATTAGTGTCTCCATTAATGGAAAACTGATTCAATAATAATGATTTCATTTAACCATTAACAGGAATAACAAATACTGAGAATCTCAATTCCATAGCAGCTTTGACCATGTTCACTGATAAGAACCAGTTTTGCTGATTGCAGTGAAGCTGAACAGGAAAGGATCCAGTGTGAGTGGAGTAGTATGAGCAGACGAATGGATGGCAGAGGAAAGGCAATTAGTTATATGGGGGTGCACATATGACACAGGATCTTGTAGCTTATGTGAATGACTTGACTGACCTTTATTCTCAATGCGTTAGGAAAGCACTGGAGGATTTTGAACCGAAGAGTCAGATAATCACACTGGCTACTGTGTTGAGATTGGACTGTGGAAGGGGAGGCATGGGGGAACAAAATAAGGCAGGAAGATGGCTTGGGAAGCTATTGCCACAATCTAAGCCAAAAGCAGTAAAGGTTTGCACCATAATGGGAATAGTGAGGATAATACGAATTTTTGCATTCAGCATAGATTTGGAGGATAAAGCCAACTGGAATCACTGAGGAATTGTGTTGACAGAGAAAGAAAAAACAAATCACTCTGTTAAATGTTGAGACACCTGAAAATCAAAAAGTTCATTCTCTTTATGCTGGAACACTATCATGAACTTTTTAAAACACCTTTTCCAAGCAGATTCATCAACTGGCATTCCAGAAAAGGCTGTAGAATGAGGAATGCCTTCTCATTTTTCATCTAACAGGTGATTTCAATTGAAGAGACTTGAATGTTCCTTCCTGCCCACTAGCATTGCTTCCTTCTTAATTTAATAATTCATTTCCAATCATAACCCCTGGGCTGGATGAGATGAGAGAAACAGAAGGCTGTGGATGAAGGGAATAGCTAAAATTAAGTAAAAGGAAATGTAAAATGTTAAGATTCTTTTATGGTGAGTTATCTTCTTTTAATAATATGTACTATTAATTTCTTTTGGCAAATGATGCACCAATGTAGACTCTAAAATGGGAAAAATTATTTTTGTTATAAATAAGTAATAAAAGCAACAAATATAAAAGTGGAGTTTAGTATTTATAATATAAAATATTTAATTAATAATTAATAATATATTTCATGTTCTTTATGATTCATTTGCAAAGTTGGATATGTTAGAGATGAAGGACACATTGTACAATATTAATGGTTTTAAAACAAGTATTAAGACTCAAGAGCATGGATTATTGGTATATTAATATCTGTCTGGTATCGTAAAGCCCCTTAGTTTTCCTTCTTTTACTTGAAAAGGCATCTCAGTATATATTAATAGGCTGCTAAAGCAATCCTTGAAACATAATTATGTTACACTAAAAGGAAGGGTAACATACTTATATTGACCTCTTGTGATCAATCCTGCTCCATGGATAATAAGTCAATTATTACATGATCTTGGATTTTTGTTTATATTTAAATGAATACTTTCCACCTGGTATCCAGTCCCTCATTGGGCTCCCTGCATGGAGCCTGCTTCTCCCTCTCCTTATGTCTCTGCCTCTCTCTGTGTGTCTCTCATGAATAAATAAATAAAATATTTTAAAAAATAAATAAATAAAAATAAATAAATAGTTTCCCTTTGAAATATAGACTTTATTTTTTTTAATTTTTAAAAAGATTTATTTATTTATTCATGAGAGACACAGAGAGAGGCAGAGACATAGGCAGGGGAGAAGCAGGCTCCATGCAGGGAGCCCAATATGGGACTCGATCCCGGGACTCCAGATCAGGCCCTGGGCTGAAGGCAGGCGCTCAGCCACTGAGCCACCCAGGCATCCCAAAATATAGATTTTAAATTATACCTGCATATTATTGAACATAAATATATAGATAAGGAAAAAAATGAAAAAAACAGCATATATTTTTTTCATTCTCATCTTTGCCCCAAAATAATACATAATTCATAAGCATTATTGAAGAAACATCTATGTTACAAAGAAGAATATGTTAAAGCTAAAGTTTAGATGTCATTTATCAAATTATAGAATTATTTAAAAATCATGAAGCTCTTACACCTAATATAGCTTTGTGTGTACATGTGAAGATGTGTCAAGCAACAGTGTCCACTTGCAGTAAATTTGATGTCAATGTACTTTCACATCAATAAACCTGGGTTGACCAAAAAATAGGTTTGATGTCATTAAAATTTCAAAATTTGGCCCTATTCACTTATAAGACAAATATTGTTTCATATAAATGAATTCTGTAATTTGTATTTAACTTGTGCTAAATAAGTCGTACTCTCTATTGTCTTATAAACCAGCTAAATTGTATATATCAAACAATTTGGGGGCGCCTGGGTGCTCAGTTGGTTAAGGGTCAAACTCTTGTTTTCTGCTCAGGTGATGATCTCAGGGTTGTGAGATCCAGTCCCAAGTGGGGCTCCATGTTCAATACAGAGTCTGCTTGAGATTCTTTCCCCTACCCCATCCCTCCCCCTCCACTCTTCCTCCCACCCCTGCCATGGTCTCTCTCTCTCTCTCTCTAAAATAAATAAACAGAATCTTTAAAAAAAAGTAATTTGGATGAGTCTAGCGAATATGTTAAAACATGATATTTTGTCACCAAAGTAAGCAATTTAACATATAAAAACTGCAGCACCCCCTCTACACCCGCTCCAGAAAAGATCTAATCAATAGATGAGTCTTAATCCTCCTCAGTGCTAATGACTAAAAAGTTCTAGTATATTTCTTCATTAATTAAAATATATATTAAAATAAAATGATCTACAGCGATAGTATACATGAGGTTAAAAATGGGAATCACATGTATTTTTATATTTAAATTTGATCATATGTGTGTGTATGTGTATGTCTACCCATATGTTGGTGCATGTATATATTTTAGTATTAATTCAGTGAGTTTAAACATTTAGTTCAAAATTAATTTTAGTTATATAAATAATTATCTTAAGTATTTTAAATATCTAATCCAAATGATATTTATTTACTTGCTTTATCAATGACTACAAAACCAACTTGTTTGAGACCCATTTATTTGAGACAGCAAAAACTAAGTATCAATATGCCCCTGAAACATTGTTTTGAAATTACTGAAATGGTTTTCATTTAAACTCTGAGATTTGTTTCAGTTGTTATTGAAATGAATTGAATGTCCAAATGCATCAAATCAAAATAAAAGAAGTAAACTAGATGATATAAAAATAGAAAGCAATAAAAATTTAGGTAGAATTAATCTTTCTTATATAAAACCATATTATTAGATGGGAAACACTGCCTATTTAGATAATAATGGTGAATTTGTTTTCTTTAATAAAACACTAGAGAATACAATTTTCATAGAAATTTCAAAGAATTTAACATGTGTCCTGCATAGAAAATGGATCAGATCATATTCAGTCAAAGAACATGGAATGATTATCCTGTCATTTGGCCTTTGGTCAATTCGCAGCCTAGACTGGGTCCTGAGGGAGGCAATCCCTCTCTAGGAGTAATTTCACTTTGTAGAAAAGTCATCCCTTTTGATTTGGCCTACACCTGCTTAATTCAACTGCTTAATTCATTTACTGGATTTGACCACAGAATTAGTAAAAACTGCTTGCTTACTTAGAAATCGATTATTTATTCATTTATTCAATATTTACCAACTGTGTACCAATTCATATCTCTGGAGCTGAGGATATAGCACTGAACAGGGCAAGCAAAGCTGCAGTCCCAGTGGAGCTTACATTATGGAAGATGCCACTGATGATCCACACCTTTTAAGTTACTAAGGAAGCTCTCTACTTGGCCATTGATCTAAAGATTAATTCCTTAGCTCTAGAGATGCAAAATGAGTATCACTGAGAAGTGAATGGCTTTCTGAAGTGTTGTGAGTGTATCCTACTTCTCTGTTATTGCAAAGAATAGTCTTAGGAGTATCCGTCAACAACAAGGTGGACTTTTAAAATGGTGCTGAATCTTCTCATCATTTTAAAGATGATTTTTTGTTCATTTGCGTTTGGGTTTTATTAGTAGCCTGTAGGCTCTCATAACACATAAATATCCCATTTAAGATAATTTAAAGCAGTCTTTGCTTGAAGAATGAATTTTTCTGTGATGATTCTATTTCAGTTTGGTTTGGGATTATTATACCAGTTTGGTTTGGTTTTGAGTAAGGACGAATATGGTGAAATTTAGAATAATATATATTACCAAGAAACAATCTAAATGCTATTGAGCAATAACAATTAGAAATAATTATAAGATGTGTTTTATTTATATGTTTGTTTATTTTTACCTCTGGCTAGTAAAACCACCTAAATTATATAATTTCTTAAGTATACTGACAGATTTGGAGGGATCCAAAAATTGTTTTTTCTTACTCATGCTATGTAATGCAGCTACTTAAAAATTAAGCTTAAACATGCTGAATGTGAGTTACATATAGTTATTTTATGTATCAGTCTCTAAATACATGCCCCAGTAAAATTTCTTACTCATAAATTTAAGATTTAAAGTTACTTTGGAGACTCACCTGGATGGCTCAGTCAGCTGAGCATCTGACTCTTTGTTTTGGCTCAGGTTATGCTCTCAGAGTTGTGAGATCAAGCCTCATTGGGCTCTGCCCTCAGCATGGAGTCTGCCTAAGATGCTCTCTCTCCCTCCCTCTCTTTCTCTCTAAAATAAATAAATAAATCTTTGTTGGAAACTCATGGTGGTTATCTAAATATGTATTTTAAAAGGTGTAACACTTAAGCCTGGAAACACGAAATGTATCTTTATAAGAAATCCCTAACCACTAAAAGAATGAACATGTGACATTTTTTTTACTTGATTATCTTTCCCCAGATTTCTGACAAGTTTATAAAAGCATCTGATGCTTCTTATTTGAGAGATGGTGTAGAACTTATTTCGTTGTCTATTCCTATAGCTGTCATGTGACAAATTAAGTTTGCTTTTTAGAGAATATTAATGTCAGCATCTCCAGAATAAATTTAACTTTATTATTTTACATATATGAACTAATGTATCATAGGTATGTGCAAAATCACAATACATTATATGTCTGCACAGCAAAGACGCTGCCTGCATGCATAATATTCATTATGAATTATAAATTTCTTACACAATAATATTAACAGACATGTTAATTATATGTGTAGTCATCTTTCCTCCTCTTTCTCATTTCCTGTTAACTCATTTCTAGGCAGGTTATGAAGTCCTAGACTGGAGGCTTTCAGCGATATCTCCAAAAATATATTAACTCTTTATTATCTGAATTATCAAGGCTCTTGTTGTTTATATTCATATTCTTACCATTGCGATTCACCTAAGGAATTAATCCACAAATTGGATTGGATTATTCACTGTTCCTTTAGAAGGTAATGGGATTGAGGCACCTGGGCGGCTCAGTAGTTGAGTTGCCTTCAGCTCAGATTGTGATCCCAGGGTTTTGGGATTGAGTCCCATATCAGGTCCCCTGCAGGGACCCTGCTTCTACCTCTGCCTATGTCTCTGCCTCTCTCTCTCTCTCTCTCTGTGTCTCTCATGAAAAAAATAAATAAAATCTTAAAAAAATAGTATAAGTTAAATTTGTTTGGAGTATTGACACAAATGCCACCTACCACTAGACCTCACAGTTTATTCATGAATGTGTTCACAGTACCCAAATAGAGCTTGGATCATCCTGGGAAAGTAATAAACATTTGTTTTATGAATATATAAACTAATGATTTATTTTCCCACTATACCCTTCACAATCAATCCCAGACCACTTTTCCTTCTTCCCACCTTCCCCCAAACCACAACTTCTTAGAAGCACGTGCTTTGAGACTGTACCATTAGCCACTTCTTCATTTTATAGTCATATACTTACCTCCTGGTCATCCTTTTCATATTTTGAATAATTTAATTCATGTTTTATTGTCTTCATTGAGTGCAACATTGATATCCAAGCAGAAAATTCAACTAACACCTTGGCGTCCAAGTTTCTTCATCCTTTTCCTTCCCAAAACTTTCAAATTATGATTTTGAATTTTCTACTCTGTAAGCACAATCTTCCCTCTCTCTGGTTTATATATTCCACTCCAACAATTCGTTCCAGTGGTATTAGTAATTCATTGCCTCCAGTTTTGTTTTGTTTTGCTTCCCTTGCCCTTGATAATTGCCTTTTGTTCCCCTCTTGCCCAGAGTATATCCCAATGCCCATCACAGTGACCCCTCCTTCCCACATAGCTTCAATTCCCTTAGTCTTCTCTTGCTCTGTATTTCTTGCCTGTCAAAACCCTAATTCTGGTTAAGCCAAATTCTCTTGCCTACTCTATGCCTGTACCTGGTAAGCCAAGCATGACTAGAAAAAAACAAAAACAAAAAATGAACCATGCTGACTGGTTTCACTTTACATTTATAGCATCAACTCACAAGTTGAATCCTACTGCATCTGTGCTGTTGATTAAGTTTCTACCATAGGAGATGAATATTTCATACCTTCTACCTCTATCTTCAAATCCCTAACAGCTTCCCTATTCCTTTTTCCCCTGAGTTGATGATCTGGATTTTTAATTTCATTAAGCAAATAGAAGCATTTGGAAGAAAACTTTTTAATCTCCCCACTACCAAATCCATCAGTGATTTAGAAGATGATAGATAGATAGATGATAGATAGATAGATAGATAGATGATAGATAGATAATAGATAGACACACATAGAGATTTTTTTTCCCCTCTCTTTCTCTCCAGGTGTTGGCTGCGTGGTTGTATTCTGGACTGGCTTGTCTGGACAGGTAGTTTAAGATGGACTCTCATCAAGCTTCAGCTGAGGCAGGAGGGGTCACTCTTCCTGTAGTCAGTCCTTCATCTTCCAAAAGGCTTGCCTGAGTTTCTCCACATGGTGGCAAAAAGGGTCCAGTAGCGAGAAAGAGCAATCTCTAGTGAACAAGAACTTATTCAAATCTCCTCTTTTCAGTGTCTCATTGACCAAACAAAATCACATAGCCAAGACCAGGGTCAGTGTCAGAGGTGACTACTTAAAGAGTGTGCATATAGGGATAGGAATAATGGCAACCATTTTGCAAAAATCCACCCTATTTCTAGCCCTTTAAACCTCTCATAATCATCCCCTTGCAAGTATATGTAGTATCATACTTATATTTTAGCAATATTTTATATCACATAATTCAGTTCTTCAGTTGACCTAAGTGCTTAAGTAGACTTTTATGATCAGTCTGGGATAAAGTGGAATCTGACTTTTTTTATTACAATTCTTACAAACAAATTGTTGGAGAAATTCTTACAAATAAGTTTTCAGAATAATTTCAGCCTTCTCTGTTTAGTAAATTTTAGATGATTCCCTATTATTTTCTGTCTCTTTTTATTTTGAGTTAAATAGTCACAATAAGTTGGGAAATGGTAGTGTCCATGTACTCTTCATCCAAATTACTCCAGTGGTAATATCTGACCATTGTATATTATCAAAAGTAGGAAACTAACATTGGTACAGTGTTAGTTAATACAGTTAATTAATTAGTTAATACAGTCTAGTGTCTGTAGTTTTTTCCTCTCTTACTCTCACTAGTGTCTTATTTATCCCTACTTTTTTTTCATGCTTCTCCTAAATGAAATTCCTGAGAGGCTCTTCTCTAATAATCTATCCTATGTTTTTTTCTTCCAAATTTCAGTTAAAGATTATACCCTCTAACAAGCCTCCTGGCCTAGCCTCTGATGGCCACACTTTTCTTTCCTATTTCTTTTTTCTTATTAGAGTCAGACTGTGAGTTTTTTGTTTTTTGTTTGTTTGTTTTAAAGATTTAATTAATATATTTATGAGAGACACACAGAGAGAGGCAAAGGGACCCTGGGATCACAAGGTGAGGCAAAGGCAGATGCCCAACCACCCAGGTGCCCCAGACTGTGAGATTTTAAGGCCTTAAGCACACACACAAAAAAATCACTCCTCCCACATATAATTAAAAATGAAAACAAACAATAAAAGATTTGTGTAAAAGTCCATCAAAATTTGATTTATCCCCGTGAAAACCCCTTCAATGCTACTGTATTTACTGATACTTCAAAATATAAAATTATTTTAAAATTCTCTCTCTCATTTTTTTCCTCGTTCTCTTTGCCCTTTTCCCTCTTTCCTATTTTGGTGCAGCTGCTTTGCTGGTGCCTAAGGCACAAGCTTTGTCTTTCTATTGGGTAATCCAACACTGACTTTTATGAATAATTTGTTCTATGTCATAAAGCATTCACATTTCTGCTCTAGTTCTCTTTATCTTTGTTGTCCTTCTGCTACATCATAATCTCCTGTTTCCTGTATCTTTTAAAATATCCTCTATACCCCCTCCTAGTTAGCTAATGCCATGTTACCTCGTCTTTTGCCTCACCTTTTCCTTCAGAATCTCCTCTTAAATCTTGGCCACTTTTCAAAATAAACAATTACTCTCTATATTCCCCCGTATATATATTTATATTACAATTGTTCCACGGATTGCAAGTAGTTAAATTACTCCTCTCTCCTTAGAAAGAAATGCATCCTGTAGTGCCTGAATTTAAATAAATGATTCCATACAATTGCTTTCCATTCATTACCTTCTGCAATAGGATATTTTTGGCCTTGTCCTCACATAGCTATATTGAATGGGAACTAAAGAAACCTAAGCACCTTTTGAAACTTTCTCTCTTCTGATTAACATCTATAAGATAGGGTGATGAGAGAATTCAACTTAGATGAAAATACTGCCTACATATATTATCTTTGCTGAAGGTGGTAACACCACTCAACTATAACACTCCATTATAATCTGAAATTTTTATTCACTAACACTGGATGAGTAAATTCTCTAATCAATTAAAACATCTTGCCAAAATAATCATAACTCTTTCAAATATACGTGTGTGTACTGTGAGATCTTTGGTACCAAACCTTTCTCAACAAAGCAAGTAAATTTCAGCTATAGAATGGAAAGAATATTTTCACTGAATACTTAACTCCAAATATTATTTACCATACCTACGTGTGCACTTTATCTTGATTGCATAATGAGGTGTATGAAAATAGGTTTGAGTCTGACAAAAGTAAAGACCCATGTCTATGTACATCTATGTACAAAGATGTCTCTGCTTTTATGCAGGTGAGGAAATTCTAATCAGCAGAGCGGGTTCTTTTCTAAAACTAACATTAATTAAGATGACTTCTTTCTTTCTGCCCCTTTAGCAAATCATTGCTGTATAACTCTATCTCACTGCGTACAAGCCTAACACGTGTGAACAAAATGTAGCCTTTATTCAGATGACACTGAAATATATAATGTTGGATCAGAAGTAACTGAATCTTCTTTCACTGCATATATCTGTAGCTAGGTGACATGAACTGGCACATATTTCTTATTCATGAGTTCTACTGCATGATAAGGAGGATTCACCTGAATCTTAAACTGTTATAAACCACTAATGTATTCTGGCTTGGAATTAGATAAGCTGATCATATTATATCAAAGAAAAAGTTCATGCAATGGCTGTTTCACACACATCAAGCCTTCTCATTCAGATTCCTGCTCCTATGGCCTGCAGCAATGTTTGCAAATGATCTTTATTTCCCTTTATTCTTCTAAGAATTAAGAAAAAATGAGACTTTGAACAAAATTCATACTATCAAATTACTTTTTTCTCTTCATTTAATTGTAGTTTTTTGTTGTTGTTGTTTGTTTTATTTTATTTTGTTTTGTTTTGTTTTGTTTGGCCTAACATGTATGCCATTGGAAGGGTCTATAAGTAGAGATACAGTCCTCTCATGTTTAAACCCTTCCTCTTCATCTTTGGTCTGTTTCAGGTGCAAGAGGAACACAGGACATATAGCTCTATAACAATGTCTTCTCTTGTACAAGAGGCTTCCAGGGCATTGCATTGAAGTCAGTAGCTTCTAAATTGTCTTTATGCCTTCTCAAGCCATTTAAAAATCACTACTTAGGATAGCATCTCGTTTGCTTTAGAAATAAGTTGTTTCTCATTCCTCCTTTGACAATATTCTTCATAATACATTTGGCATAAATTGATTAATACCCATCCTTGGAAATACTTTTATTAAATACTTTTATTAAATAATTTTTTTTATTTCTTTAAATCTGTATTTAACATACTGTACGGTATTGGTTACAGGAATATAATTCATTGATTCATCACTTACAC
Source organism: Canis lupus dingo (assembly GCF_003254725.2). Lineage (NCBI taxonomy): Eukaryota > Metazoa > Chordata > Mammalia > Carnivora > Canidae > Canis > Canis lupus. Next base: position 21,640,593 of record NC_064279.1, read on the forward strand.
ACGACACCCAGTGCCATCACATCAGGTACGTTCTTTAATACCCAATCAACCCATTTCACGCACGTCCCTCCATCAATCCTCAGTTTCTCCTGTATAGTTAAGAGTCTCTTATGGTTTGTTTCCACTCTCTCCTCCCCCCCCTTCCATATGTTCATCTGTTTTGTTTCTTAAATTCTACATATGAGTGAAGTATAGGTATTGTCTTTCTCTAATTGACTTGTTTTGCTTAGCACAATACATTCTAGCTCCATCTACATGATTGCAAATGGCAAGATTTCATTCTTTTTTGATAGCTGAGTGATATTCTATTATATATTATACACATATATAGTACACACATATGTGTAATCATGGCATATCAAATACATATGTATTATGTATACCACTTCTTCTTTATCCATTCATTAGGTAGCAAATATTTGGGCTCTCTCCATAGTTTGGCTATTGTTGATACAACTGCTGTAAACATCAAGATACATGTATCCCTTCAAATGTATATTTTTGTAATTTTGTATACTTCCGGTAAATACCTAGTAGTACAATTGCTGGTTCATAGGCTAGTTCTACTTTTAACTTTTTGAGGGACCTTCAAACTCTTTTCCAGAGTTGCTTCCCACCAACAGTGCAAGAGGTTCCCCATCTCTACTTCCTTGTCAATATCTGTTGTTTCTTGTGTATTAATTTTAGTCATTCTTACAAGTGTGAAGTGGTATCTCATTGTGGTTTGAATTTGTGTTTCCTTGAGGATAAGAAATGTTGAGCATCTTTTCACTTGTCTATTAGCTATCTAGGTGTCTTCTTTGGAAAAGTACCTATTTATGTTTGTCCATTTCTTAACTAGTTTGTTTTTTAGGTGTTGAGCTTGGTAAGTTCCTTATAGATATTGGATATTAACCCTTTATAAGAAATATCATTTGAAAATATCTTCTCCCATTCTGAAGGTTGCCTTTTAGTTTTGTTGATTACTTCCTTCACTATACAGAAGCTTTTTTCTTGATTAAATCCCAATAGTCGGGCAGCCCAGGTGGCTCAGCGGTTTAGCGCTGCCTTCAGCCCAGGGCATGATCCTGGAGACCTGGGATCGAGTCCCACGTCAGGCTCCCTGCATGGAGCCTGCTTCTCCCTCTGCCTGTGTCTCTGCCTCTCTCTCTCTCTCTCTCTCTCTCTCTCTCTCTCTCTCTCTGTCTTTCATGAATAAATAAATAAAATATTTTTTAAAAAATCCCAATAGTCCAGTTTTGCTTTTGTTTCCCTTGCCTTCAGAGACATGTATAGTTAAAAGTTGCTATGGCCAAGGTCAAAGAGATTGCTTCCTGCTCTCTTCTAGGGTTTTGATGTTTTCCTGTTTCACATTAAAGTCTCATCCATTATGAGGGATCCCTGGGTGGCGCAGCGGTTTGGCGCCTGCCTTTGGCCCAGGGCGCGATCCTGGAGACCCGGGATCGAATCCCACGTCGGGCTCCTGGTGCATGGAGCCTGCTTCTCCCTCTGCCTGTGTCTCTGCCTCTCTCTCTCTCTGTGACTATCATAAATAAATAAAAATTAAAAAAAAATAAATAAATAAAAAATAAAGTCTCATCCATTATGAATTTATTTTTGTGTATGGTGTAAGAAAATAGTCCAGTTTCATTCTTTTGCATCTTGCTGTCCAGATTTCCCAGCACCAGTTGTTGAAGAGAATTTTTTTCAATGCATAGTCTTTCTGCTTTGTCAGAGATTAGTTGACCATAGAGTTGAAGGCCCATTTCTGGGTTCTCTATTATGTTCCATTGATGTATGTGTCTGTATTTGTGCCATTACCATACTGTCTCAGTCACTACAGCTTTGTAATATGGCTTGAAATCTGGAATTATGATGCCTTCGCTTTTGCTTTTCTTTTTCAAGATGGCTTTGGCTATTCAAGGTCTTTTGTAGTTCCATACAAATTTTAGGATTGTTTGTTTTAGCTCTGAAAAATCCTAGTGGTATTTTGATAGAGATTGCATTAAATGTGTAGATTGCTTTGGGCAGTATAGACATTTTAACAATGTTTGTTTTTCCACTCCATGAATGTTGAATGCTTTTCCATTTCTTTGTGTCTTCTTCAATTTCTTTCATAAGTATTTTATAGTTTTCAGGGTACAGATCTTTTACCTCTTTAGTTAGTTTGATTACTAGGTATCTTATGGTTTTTGGTACAATTGCAAATGGGATTGATTCCTTGATTTCTTTTTTTGCTGCTTTGCTGTTAACGTATAGAAGTGCAATAGACTTCTGCACATTGATTTTATATCCTATGACTATGCTGCATTCATGTATTAGTTCTAACAATTTTTGGGTGGGGTCTTTCAGGTTTTCTACATAGAGTATCATGTCATCATGAGGAGTGAAAGTTTGACTTCTTCCTTGCTGATTTGGATGCCTTTTGCTTCTTTTTGTTGTCTGATTGCTGAGGCTAAGATTTCCAGTACTATGGTCAAAGTGGACATCCCTGTCATGTTTCTCACCGTGGGTAGAGGCTCTCAATTTTTCCCCATTGAGGATGATATTAGGCATGGGTCTTTTTTACCTGGTCTTTATGATTCTATGGTATGTTCCATCTAACTCGACTTTGTTGAGGGTTTTTGTCAAGAATGGATGCTGTGCTTTGTCAAATGCTTTATCTGCATCAATTGAGCGGATCATATGGTTCTTAACCTTTCTTTAATTAATGGGGTGTATCACAATGAATGGTTTGAGAATATTGAGTCAAAGTTGCAACCCAGGAAGAAATCCTCTTGATCATGGTGAAGGAATCTTTTCATGTACTGATGGATTCAAATTGCTAGCATTTTGTTGAGAATTTTTGCATCCGTGTTCATCAGGGATATTGGCCTGTAGATTCTATTTTAGTGGAGTCTTTGCCTGGTTTTGGAATCAGGGTAATGCTGACCTCATAGAATGATTTTGGAAGTTTTCCTTCCATTTCTGTTTTTTGGAACAGTTTGAGAAGAATAGGTATTAGCATTTATTTAACTGTTTGGTAGAATTCTCCTGGGAAGCCATTCGACCCTGGACTTGTATTTGCAGGGACATTTTTGATTACTGATTCAATTTCTTTGCTATTATCTGTCTGTTCAAGTTTTCTACTTCTTCCTGTTTCGGTTCTGGTAGTTGATCTGTTTCTAGGAATGCATTATATACTTTGTTGGCATATAATTTTTCATAATATTCTCCTATGATTCTTTATATTTCTGTGGTGTTGGTTGTGATCTCTCCTCTTTCTTTTGTGATTTTATCTATTTGGGTCCTTTCTCTTTTCAATAAGTCTGTTTAGGGGTTTATCAATTTTATTAATTCTTTCAAAAAACCAGCTTCTAGTTTCATTGATCTGTTCTACTGGTTTTTGTTTTTATTTTGCTGCTTTGGGGATTCTTTCCTTGTCTGTGTATTTTGTGAACTTGACTATGCTATGCCTTGGTGATGGTCAACTTTTGTTTAATTTAGTGGAAGTTCTCTGCTTCTTGGATTTTTGTCTGTGTTCTTTCCCAGATTAGGGAAGTTTTCAGCTCTAATTTGTTCAAATACGCCATCTGCCCCTTTTTCTCTCTCCTAATCTTCTGGGACTCCCATGATACAAATGTTATTATGTTTTAATAAGTGGCAAAGTTCCCTAAGTCTACCTTTGTGATCTATTACCTTTCTTTCCATCTTGTTTTCAGCTTCATTTTTTTCCATAATTTTATCTTCCATATCACTGATTCACTCCTCTACTTTGTCCATCCTCATTTCAGTGTCATCCATTTGAGTTTGCATCTTGGTTATAGTATTTTTAATTTTAAGTTAATTAGATTTTAGTTATTTTGTCTCTGCAGTGAGGCTTCTCTAGTGTCTTTTATGTTTTGTTTTGTTTTGTTTTTCAAGTCCAGCTCGTATCCTATACTCATTGTTTTAATTATACTTCAGGCATCTTATATCTGTATTGATTAAGTCCTTGGCTATGGGTTCTACTTCCTGTTCTTTATTTGGGGTTAATTTCTGTATCTGGTCATTTTTTCCAGAAAAGAAAAGAAGAAACAAAACAAAACAAAACAACAACTAAGCAAAAAAACTAGATCCTGGATGTGTTTTGTTCTGCTTGTTAAAAGCATTTAGATCAAAAAATTTATTAATAAAGTGAAATGAAAATAAACAAAACATTAAAAAGTATAATATATAAATAAAAATTAATGAAGTAAATTTTAAAAGAAATTTTAAAAATAAGAAAATAAATGAAAGCAATAGTTATAAAAATAATAAAAGTAAAAAGGAAGCTAGATCCTATTTCCCCTAGAACTGAAGCTTTGTGGCGGTGTATGATCAGCCGACTTGGTACAAGTGAGTTGTTTGTGCTAGTCTTCTGGAGGAGGCACCATTTGCTCTGATTCTCAGGTGAACTTGCCATAGGTAAAAGTGCCTCCAGGACAGAGGGGGTGGGGCTTGTGTAAGGGGCTCCATCTTCCACTAAGTGTCACTGTTTTGCTCCCTGAAGGCTCTCAGGGCTGATGGGTGTGGTGAATAAGGCAGTGCCCCACTCTCTAGCCCTGGAACTGAAAAAGTTCATGCCCTTCATCTCTTTAGGGAGCCTTCACAGAAGAGCAGTCAATCACCCCTCTTGTGTCCACAGTTTCTGTCAAAATCCTGCATTCACCTTCCATGCCCAAGCTTTTTTATTTCAAGCACACAACAGAGTTTCAAAACTCCAAATTTTAGGAACTCCCATGGCTTGGACCCATGCTTATCCTCAGGGGAGGGTCTCACCATGGTTTTGCCATTTGCTGGCTGTCCCAGAAAAGTGGTAGCACGACTGCACAGTGGTTTAGAGTTTAAGGCAAAACAGAGCACAAAGTTGGCACCAAGAGTAACTGCTCTCAACTGGCGTCCTTGCTCCTGTGCCTGGGAAGAGTACAGCATGTTCCTGCCACCTATTCTTCTGTGACCCAGGGGATCCTCCCATGCTGTCATTCCTGGGACTCTGTCCCACTTTTCCACCTGAACATCTTTAAGCCAGGCATGTCCCCCACTGTAGTAGACTCCTAAAATAAAAGTTCAGTAGCTTCTCTAAGCAGGGCTCCCTTCCTGCCACAGCACACAGTTATATTTCTCCCAAGTCAATTTTCCACACCTCCTGACTTCCAAAAGGTGGTTGCTTTTCTGCTTGCAGTTTTTGTTTTCTCAGAACTCCAACTGATTATTTTGGATATTCAGAATGATTTGATAACTAGCTCTGTTTGAGGGTTGAGATAAGCTCAGGGTCCCCCTACTCCTCCATCATCTTAACTCCTCCTTGTTAATGGCCAACATTTTTAAAATGCAGTCCCCATATTCAAAATACAAGGCAATGAGGCTCAACTTCTTTCATTTAAAATTCAAAATTATTGGGTGCCCGTATACCTCAGTTGGTTAAGCATATGCCTTCAGCTCCAGTCATGGTCTCCAGGTCCTGGGATGGAGCCCTATATCTGGCTCCTTCCTCAGTAGGAAGTCTGCTTTTCCCTCTCCCTCTGCCCCTCCCCTCCACTTGCACGGTCTCTCACAAATAAATAAATAAAACCTTAAAAAAATAAAATTTAAGATTATTATAATTATTAAGATTATATGAATAAGTAAGAATACTTAGGAACATTATGGAAAATATAAAATGTCTTTTCCTTTATATTTACCAGAACCTGTAGTAGTTAAAATTTGGCTATTATGATGACAAAAAATAAATGTCAAAGAAGAAATATGCATTGTAAGAAACTGAATTTTAAAATCATTCTAAGTAGAGATATAGAGTATATATGAATTCCAAGTTACAATAGTAACAGGTTTCTTTAAGGTAGAGAAATGTTCAAAATCAAGATAGTAACATAGCAAACCTGTCATGACTTTTCCAGTTTCTAATTTAAATAGTTACACAATATACAAAAACCAGAAGTACATAAAACAGAGGAAGTATGATAAGCAAAAGAATGTCTTAGCCAAGCTTAATTTCCACTCTTAATTTGATTTATTTATATTCTTATTTTTTCCAGAAAAGATTTAAACTAGCTTATAAGGATAAACAAAATATGTCAAAAGGATATAAATTAAACTTGAAAGAAAGAATAAATATTGAGAAGAGAAAATGGAGCCAGGAATACACCAAAATGCATGCTATAATAACTCATTTGCTAATGCTGAGTCACTCTTTCAACTTTCAACTTCCAAATAGCCAGGAAATATATTTTTTTTTCTATTTGTGTATTTAAGAATGTTTGAGATGCACTCAAACCAAGTATCCAGGGGGAAAAACTCCACACAATTATTAGTACTAAGAGAGGATTTTAACAGATGAAGTTCATCAGAGAACATAGGCAGGTACATTGAATGGTACCTCAGCCATCTCAATAATATCCTTGTAATAGGTGCAACAATAAATTAATAAGTGTAGCTGCTCATAATGCATAAATAGAAGAATATCACCTATGGTCAATTACTTACAAATCCAAGGGTAATCCAAGGGATAACCCAAGGGATTACCAGTTGGAAAATACCAGAATTCTCTTCAGAAAATTGTTTCAAATTAATTTTAAAGTATGAATTCAATAAAACCCAAATATGATAATATAACACAAAGCACATTGAAGATAATAATATCATAACTGATAGCAAAGAAAATCAAAATAGTGATATGGAGGACACGTATTAAAGGGCATGTAGAATGAAAAAAAAAATAAAATGTTCCAAGGGATTATAATAAACAGAATAGAAAATGTAGAGCTCTAAACTCCAGAAAACAAATATTTTGAAGGAGGGTCTTGGAGTAGAGAATAAGGTAAATTCAATAGAATAATCATAGGGATTTCTGATAACAAAAGATAATTGTAAACTACATATGGAACTCTTATTATTTCTAGAATTTCCATTAAAAGGATATAATTAATAAAACTAGATCAGCACTGAAAAATCCCATATGCATAGTCCATTATGTGGATATACCACATTTGTTTATCTCTTCATCAGTTGATGAATATTTGAAATGTTTTCGCTTTTTAACTATTAAAAATTATGCTGCTATGGGACATTTGTCTTAAAATTTTCATGTGAACATATGATTTCATTTTTCTTGGATATAACCTAGGAGTGGTATTGGTGAGTCATATGGTTATTCTATATGTAACATTTAGAAGAACAGCTGAATTGTTTTTCAAGGAAGCTACACAATTTACATTCCTACCAGAAATTATATGTGTTACCATTTCTTCACAGCTATGCTGATTATTATTATTATTATTATTATTAGCCCTCTCATTGGAGGTAAAGTTGTTTAATATCATAGCACTTATTTGCATTTCCCTAAAGATAATAATGTTGAGCATATTTCCATGAGCTCATTAGCTATTTGTATATATTCTTTGTAGAAATATCTAATCAGAATTATTGCCCATTTTAATTAGATTATTTAGCTTTATTACTGAGTTTTAAGATTTCTTTATACATTTGTGTATTAAATATCTTTATATATTATCAGAAATTATTTTCAAATTTGTTTCTCATTTTGTGAATTTTGTTTATATTTTTAATTATGTCATTTGTAGAAGAAATGTTTTTAATTTGGGGAAAGGGCTTCCATTGACTTTTTTTTTTCTTTTTTTAAAAAAGTTTTTATTTAGGAGTCTAACTTTACAATCATTTCTTTTATTGCTTGTACTTTTGATGTTCCATCTAAGGAAAAGCTAAAACCAAGACCATAAACATTTATTTTCTTATATCTTCCTCTAAAAATTTTATAAACTTGGTTTTTATGGTTAGGCATATAATCTATTTAGGGTTAATTTTAGTATATGGCATTAAATAGTCTAACTTTATTCTTTTACATGTGGATATCCAGTTGCTCCAGCTTCTTTTGAAAAACACTTGTTGAATTCTATTATTTACATATTGAGTTGTATGTATCCTTACTGAAAATTAATTATAAATATAAAAGTTTATTTCTGGACTCTCAATTCTATTTGATTCCTTTATATGCCTATCCTTGTGGTGGTACCATACTGTCTTAATTATTGTAGCTTTATTGTAAGTTTTGAAGTTAGGAGATGTGAATTCTTCAATTTTATTCTTTTAGAAGATTACTTTAGCTGTTCTGAGTCTCTTGCATTTCTACATTCATTGTACCTTGGTCATCTGTATATATTCTCTGGATAAATGTCTATTCAGATCTGTCCATTTTGTAATCAGATTTGTTTTTTTGCTATGAGTTTTATGGGTTCTTTATACATTCTGGATATAACATCCTTATCATGTGTGATTTGCACATGTTTTCTCTCATTCAAGATGTTACCTTTTCATTTTGTTGATGATTTTCTTGGCTATGCAGAGATTTTTAGTATAATGTAGTCACATTTATTTTGTTTTGTTGTTTCAGCTTTTGGAGTCATAGTAAAGAAAAAAATCATTGCCAAGACCTATGTCAAAAAAAAAATACTGGCTATGTTTTCTTTTAGAGATTTTATGATTTCAGGTCTTGCAAATCTTTAATCCATTTTGAGTTAATTTTTTTATATGGTGTAAGATAGTGGTCAAGTTTCACACTTTTGCATATGACTGTTTACTTTCCTCAGTACCATTTATTGAAGATACTATCCTGTCCTTATTGTATATTCTTGGGTCCTTCATCATAAATTAACTGCCTATAAATATGTGGGTAATTTCTGGGCTCTCTATTCTGTTGCACTGATTTTTATGTGCATTTTTATGCCAATATTATACTGTCTTTACTATAGTTTTGTAACATAGTTTGAAATCAGGAATGTGATGATTCCAGCTTTATTCTTTCTCAAGATTGCTTTGACTATTTAAGTTTTGTTTTATTTTAGGATTTTAGAATTATTTATTCAATTTTATTAGAAGATGCCATTGGAGTTTTGATAGGGATTATGCTGAATCGGTAGATTGTTTTCAGTATTTTGGACATTGTAGCCACTATTCTTCCAAACCATGAATATAGAATAGCTTTCCTTTTATTTGTGCCTTCTTCAATCTGTTATTATGTCTTGTTGTTATCAATATGTACAAGTCTTTAACATCCTTAATTAAATTTATTCATAGATATTTTATTCTTTTGGATGCAATTATCAATAAGATTGTTTTCTTTGTTTCTCTTTCTAATATATATATATAACATATATATTCCATATTACTAATGTATAGAAATGTAACAGATTTGTGTATTTATTTATTTTTTTAAAAGATTTATTTATTTATTCATGATAGAGAGAGAGAGAGAGAGAGAGAGAGAGAGGCAGAGACACAGGCAGAGGGAGAAGCAGGCCCCATGCAGGGAGCCGGATGTGGGACTCGATCCCAGGTCTCCAGGATCACACCCTGGGCTGAAGGCAGCGCTAAACCGCTGCGCCACTGGGGCTGCCATGTGTATTTATATTTATATGTCCTGTAATTTTACTGAATTCATTTATTACTTCTGTTTTTGATGAAGTTTTTAGGATTTTCTATATATAATATGTTATCTGTAAATAGTGATAATTTTACTTCTTTCTTTCCAGATTGGATGCTTTTTGTTTCTTTTCTTTGCCTTATTGCTCAGGCTAGGACTTCTAATACTGTGTTTAATAAAAGTGTTCAGAGTGGGCAATCTTGTTTTGCTCTTGATCTTAAAGGATAAGGTTCTCAGCTTTTCACCAGTATATAATGTTAGCTCTGGGCTTATCTCATATGGCCTTTATTATGTTGAGTCATGTTTACTCTATATTCCCTTTTTTCAGAGTTTTTATCATAAATGGATGTTGAATTTTGCGAGATGCCTTTTCTGCATCTATTGAAATGATATGATTTTTATTCTTTATTTTGACAATGAGATTTATCACATTGATTCATAAATATTAAGACACCTTTGCAACCCTGGAATAAATCCCACTTGATCATGGCTTATGATCTTATTAATGTTGTTGAATTCATTTTGCTAATATTTTGTTAAGGGTCTATGAACATTTTTACAACATATTTTTCAGGGATACTGGCCTGTAATTTTGTTTTCTTGTGGCATCCTTGTCTGATTTTGGTAAGAGGGTAATTCTGGCCACTTAAAATGAGTTTGGAAGAACTCCCTCTTATTCTATTTTTTGAAAGAGTTTGAGGATTGGAGATACTTGAATGTTCAGTAGAATTCACCAGTGAAGCCGTCTGATCCTGGACTTCTATCTGTTGATTACTGATTCAATCTTTTATAGTAATCAGTCTGTTCAGATTTTCTTTTTCATTATGATTCAGTCTTGGAAGGTTGTATGTTATTCAGAATTTATTCCTTTCTTCTAGATTGTCCAATCTGTTGGCATATAATTATTCTTTTATAAAGATTTATTTATTTAATTTAGAGAGAGAGAGAACCACCAGTGGAGGGAGGGGCAAAAGGAGAGGGAGAGAATCCTCAAGCAGACTCCCTGCTGAGTGTGGAGCTGGTCATGGACTCAATCTCAGGACCCTGAGATTGTGACCTGAGCTGAAATTAAGAGCTCAAGGCTTCACCAACTGAAGCCACACAGGAGCTCCTGGCATTGTTCTTAGTGGCCTCTTATGATCTTTTGTATTTCTGATTTACCAATGTAACAACTCCTCTTTAATTTCTGAGTTTAAGTCCTCTTTTCTTATTGTTAATGAGTCTAGATAAAGGATTGTTCATTTTGCTTATCCTTTCAAAGAAACAGCTCCTAGTTTCACTGATCTTTTCTATTGGTTTTTTAGTCTCTATTTCATTTTTTCTGCTTTCATCTTTGATATCTCCTTCCTTCTACTAACATTTGGCTTTATTTGTTCTTTTTCTAGTTCTTTCAGGTGTAAAGCTTAAATATTTACTTGAGACTTTTGTTGTTTCTTGAGATCTACATTCATCACTATGAATTTCCTCTTGAAACTGCATTTGTTGCATTCCACACATTTTGATGTTATATTTCCATTTTTTTCTTTTTGTGGTAGGTATTTTTAAATTTCTCTTTTGACTTCCTTTTTGATCTTTTTGATGTTCAGTAGCATGTGGTTTAATCTCCACATGGTTGTGAATTTTCCAGTTTTCTTTGTGTAATTAACTTATAGTTTCAACCCATTATGGTCAGAAAAGATTCTTGATAAGATTTCAATGCTTTTAAATGTATTAAGACTTGTTTTGTGGCCTAACATATGATCTATCCTATAAATGTTTCATGTGCTGTTCAGAAGAATGTGTACTCTATTGATTTTGGATGATATATAGATCATATATATATATATATATATATATATATATATATATATAATCCTGCCATTCTTTATTTAGACATTTCTTTAGTAAGGGGTATATATATCCAACTGGTCTAACATGTCATGTAAGGCCACATTTTCTTATTGATTTTCATATTGATTTTTCGGTCTGGATGATCTATCATTGATATAATAGAATATTAAAACAATCCTACTATTACTATGTTGGTGTCTATTTCACCCTTTAGGTCTGTTAATATTTGCTTTATATATTTAGTTGCTCCTATGTTGGGTGCATAAATATTTATAAATGCTATTTGTTATTATATATCTTCTGAAGCTGCATCCAATAAATATTAATGTCATATTTTCATTTTTGTTCATCTCAAAGTATTTTCCAGTATCTCTTGTGATTTATTATTTGAGCAATTAAATACTTAGGAGTATTCTACATATTTTGAACTTCTCAAATTTTATTTTGTTGTTGATTTTTCATTTAATTCCATTGTGGCTGGAGAACATAATTTATATATATGTACTATCTACTCAAATATTTTACATTTAATAATTTATTCAAATCTCACAAGAACTACATGAGGTAGTACTTTCAGTATCCACATCTTACTCATAAGGAAACTGAGATGCAAAACATGAAGGTATTGTGCAAATTCCTACAACTTTTCACCATCTAAGGGGAGCTGTGATGGATTCAAGATAACTTACTGAGAGCCTATTCTCAGCCATCCTTTATTTAGACAATTTTTTAGTACGGAATAATTAGGTTAATTTTAGTTTTTTTTTTTCACTATTATTAAAAAGGTGCAATCAGCAATAATTGTTGCTAATTGATTTGTAAGGTATTATACTAAAAATAAAAACTTTCATCAGAGATATTTTTTCATTTCTAATAGAAATGAAAAAAATTTTTCATTTCTAATTATTTACAGTAGAAAATCATCTGATCTAGCTTCATTGATTCATAAATAGCTGACTTTAATGTCACTTATCACAATTCAGTAAAGAAGTACCTGAACATAGTCAACAGAATATTATATAAATAGAGCACATATAAAAACACATATACAAACAGATATGCAAACATACATCTATTATTACAAAACTATAGTAACCAAAATATTGTGTTACTGGCATGAGACAGGCCAAAATAGAAAAGAGGACCCACAAATAAATTCTTGTGTATGTGGTCAAATACTTTTTTTTACTAGGGTGCCAAGATTTTTCAATGGAAAAGACCAACCAGTCTTTTCAACAAATGGTGTTCAAAAAAGTGGATATGCACAGGCAAAATAATGACATTAGAGCCTTAGGTTATATTGTATACAAAAGTGAACTAAAAATGGATCAAAGACTAAAACATAAACAACAACAACAAAAAATCTTAAGAGAAAACACAGGAGAAAAAATACCATGATATTAGATTTAGCAATGATTTCTTGTATGACCCTAGCATTATAGGCAACAAAAGTAAAAATGGATAAATTGGAACTAATTAAATTGAAAAACTAGGGTACCAGGGTGTCTGAGTGGTTGAGCATCTGCCTTCAGCTCAGGTGGTGATATTGAGGTCCTGGGATCAAGTTCTGCATCGGGCTCCCTGCAGGCAGCCTGCTTTGCCCTCTGCCTATTATCTCTGCCTCTCTCTCCTTATCTCTCCTTAATAAATAAATAAAATATTTTTAAAAATTGAAAAAATTCTGTACATCAAAGGACATAATCAGTAAAGCTAAAAGGCAACATATGAAATGGTAGAAGATATTTAGAAATAATATATCTATCTGATGAGGGATTAAATCCAGATTATATAAAGAGCTCCTACAACTCAAAATAAAACCAAATGACCCAATCAGAAAATGGGCAGAGGAGTTGTATAGGCATTTCTCCAAAGATCTATAGAAATAACTCACAATGACAGGAAAAAATACTTATATCTCTAATCATTTGGAATGTAAAAATCAGAGCCACAATGAGATATTACCTCTCACCCGTTGGGATGGCTACTATTAAAAAAAAGAAAAAGAAAAAAAGAAAAGGAAAAAAGGAGAAGGAAAAAGAAAAAGAAAGGAAAAGAAAAAGAAAGGAAAGAAAAGTGTCAGTGAGGATATGGAGAAATTTAAATCCTTGTACATTGCTAATGGGAATGCAAAATTGTGTAGCTGCTAAGGAAACTAATATCATGCACTCTTCCAAAAATTAAAAATAAAATTACCATATGATCCAGAAGTTCTGTAACGATAGGTACCTAAAAGATATGAAAGCAGTTTCAAAGGGTATTTGTACTCTTGTTTTCACTCTAGAATTATTCACAATACCAAAAGGTAGAAGCCACCCAGATGTCCATTGACGAATGGATAACCATATAGTATATACATAAATGGAATATTATTAAGTTTTAAAAATGAAGTAAATTCTGAGGCATGCTACAATATGGCCCAGCCTTGAGGCCATTATGCTAAGTGAATAAGCCAGTCACAAAAAGATAAATACTGTAGGGTTCTACTCATGTGAGATATCTAGGATAGTCAAATTCACAATGACAGAAAATAGAATAGTATTTTCCAAAGGCTGAGGGGAAGGCGAAATGAGTTGTTTAATGGATACAGAGTTTCAGTTTTACAAGATGAAAAGGGTTCTGGAGATATGACTGCTTAACAGTATGAATGCACACTATTGAACTGTGCATCTAAAAATGGCTAAGGTGGTAAATTTTGTGTTACATGTATTTTATCACAGATAAAAATATGCATCACCTTTATGCATAATTATTGGCTAAGCAAGACTCAGGTTAATTTAATAAATAATTTGGTTTTGGGATGCCTGGGTGGCTCAGTGGTTGAGCATCTGCCTTTGGCTTAAGGCGTGATTCCAGGATGCAGGATCGAGTCCCACATCGGGCTCCCTACATGGAGCCTGTTTCTCCCTCTGCCTATGTCTCTGCTTCCCTCTCTGTGTGTTTCTCATGAACAAATAAAATCTTAAAAAAAAAAAAAAAGAATTTGGTTTTGAAGGAAAAAAAAGTAAATGAAAGGACCATGCATTAATCTTCAAAATTGACAGAAAGAATGGATAAAATACAACATATTTTTCTGATTTTAAAATTGTTACAAAAAAAGTATAGAAAAAAATGTACTTCACTAAAATAAAATTATGCTTTTCAAACTCATTTAAGTAGCTTTCTTTTTTTAAACATTTTATTTATTTATTTATTCATGAGGGACACAGAAAGAGAGAGAGACAGAGACATAGGCAAAGGAAGAAGCAGGTTCCATGCAAGGAGTCCGATGTGTGACACAATCCTGGGACTCTAGGATCATGCCCTGGGCAGAAGGCAGGCACTAACCCGCTGAGCCATCCAGGCATCCCTAAGTAGCTTTCTTAATGCTAAAACTTTAAACATATAACTCATAAAATCAGATGGAATATAAAGAATCTACTATAACACTTATTACTAGAAGTTTTAACCCATAGAAGTTTTTTAAGGCAATAAAGCAAGGTTGATTTTAATTTTTTTTCTGTCAAAATAAAACATAAAATTGACAAAAAAGGATTTGATAATGGAAAACAATATAGTAGAAACTGACCCATTATCTATTGAATATACAATGTGATGGATATATAAAAGTGTATCTAAAACTATTATAATTAAAATGCTTAGACATTTTAATTTAATTTAATAAGCATTAAAATGCTTAGACATTAGTGAATGGAAAAAAGCAAGTTTAAATCCTAATTTTACCATATAAACCAAAAATGTCAATGAATTAAGGAGTTAAGACTATGTGTGTATATTTTAAGTATAATAAACATTCATTTGTTTCATAACAAGAAAAATACCCCTAATATTAGATTAGATATAAAACAGAAAAAAAGCTTTACATACCATATCATCCTTTGAAAAATAAATGTTAATACAAACATAGCTGAGAGAGTAAGAGAGAATATTTTTACATACAAAATATACATATCAAAACATACCTCTGAGCTAAGTAATTAAGGGTGATTTTTATTTTCTTTGCCATAACTTTACTTGTTTTCCAAGCCTTCTACATTATACATTTATTTCATTAATAAGTAGTGAAATAAGAATTATTAAAAATAACAATGCCTTATCCCTGGGTGGCTTAGTGGTTTGGCACCTGCCTTTGGCCCAGGGCGTGATCCTGGAGTCCTGGGATCGAGTCCCACATCGGGCTCCCTGCATGGAGCCTGCTTCTCCCTCTGCCTGTGTCTCTGCCTCTCTCTCTCTTTCTCTCTCTCTCTCTCTCATTGTGTGTCTCTCATGAATAAATAAATAAAATCTTTATAAAATAAATAAATAATAAAAAAATAAAAACCGAATACATTATTGAATGAATTCCATTAAGTCCATCGTGTATGCTTGCTTGCTTATTTTTCCCATCTTCTGACTCCACCTCTGCTTACTCTGTCTTGGTATTTCTTCTCGATTGATGTGGTATATGATTTACAATGGCTTCCTCTCTTCCTCTTCACTAAGGGAAGCAGGAAGGGAGGCTGAAATTCATACCTGAAAAGTCATTTCCTTCTGCTTCCTTCTAACTCCAAACTGCTTACAGCTTGTGCAGGTCACATGAAGCTCTGGGAATTTCTGTCAAAGCTCACCTTTTGAGCAAGAAGTTTAACAAGACTCAGCAGGAGGTTCTCAGTCAGTTTCAAATTTGAATAACTCAGTTCAATCTGGTTCTACTTTTTCTGCCTGGAAATTCAAGTGGTCTTCGTTATTTTTGTGACTCTCACATTAGAGCCTATTATTCACCATATGTAATGCAGCTATTCTTAACTCACACTCCACTATAAGGACATAAACACTGTTATACATCCTCCTCCTAATTTCACATCAAACTGTACTCTGATAAAAATCTCTCATCAGCACCTTCTTCATGTTTAACTCATAAAATATGGCAATCGACTAAAGCCATTTCTCCTCAGGTATTTGTTAGGGAATTGGTTTCCTATCACTTTGAATCTTACCCAATAAAATCCCTTAAATCCAAAAAAAGCCAAACCTCAAGGTAAATAAAAAGATCAAAGTATGGAACAAAAGAGACATGTTAAACTCATAGATGAAATAATTTATGAGATTTTAAAATATTCAGATACTACTGCAGCTATTTGGAGAAAAAAAAAGACCCTCTTTATTTGTGATTCTAATATTAATTTTAAATGTTTTTCTTTAATACAGAAAAATGTAAGGACACAATAAAACTTACACTTAAATATAGCTTTTGTGAAGAGAACTAGGATGTAAATTCTACCCTAGCCTCTGCTCTGATTACTAAAAAAGTGAAGTAAGATGATTTTAAATTAAGTTGTCATGATTTTTTATGTTTATTAGAGTTAGCATCTTAAGTTTAGGTTAAATATACATTGTAGGAGGATACTGTTTTACGGATTTTATGAGTATTTTATTATACACTGAGGTTCTTTGCATAATCACTATGAAATTTGAAGGACAATAGCATTATTTCAAATGATAACTGGGTTTATAGTGTTGTGCTTCCTTTGATGGCATATCAATGATTGAATTATTTAATAGCCAATTATTAATGTATTTCAATGTGTTATGTGAAGCTGTCTGCAAAGCTGTCTCAATCCGTTGATTTATATACAATCTCAAAATATCAGCTACTTTCTTTTAAGTCTGTAGTATTAGGCTTCTACTGATAGAATAGTATTCACTAGGTAGATTCAGAACGAATTCAAATTCTATACCTTTGGGCAATGATTTAACAAAACTTTTTACTTCATTTTTCTTCTCTACCTAAATTATATAAAACAATGAATTTAAAATTGAAAGACTTAGATTTAAATCTTGTCTCCATCCAGTGTTACTGAATGTTTTGACATTGGACTATTTCCTGATGTCTATGAATATCAGCTCCACTTTGTGAAATTAGAATCATATCTAATGCCTGAAGAAAAACAAATGAAATAATGAATACAAAAGTATTTTGTAAATTGCAGAGCTTCACTCTAACTTTTGTGCATAGTACATATGTATTTAATGTCTATTTTTATGCTGAATTCCCTTTCCCTTGAAGTGCTCACATCTTAGTTGAGGAGGCAAATACAAGTACTGTTCATTCAAAGAGTCAGATAACATGGAAGCATAAGAAATATTGTAGGAGTCTCGCAGAGGAACAAATCTCTAAGTAACCATGGAAGACTTGACAGAGGCATGACATTTGAGGTGGGGTTTAAAAGAGAAGAAAAATAGTTCCAGATGGAGGTAACATCATGAACTTTGAATAGGAGCAGGAACTAACACAGCTGTGAAGTGATGCAAAATTGACTTTAGCTACAGTATAAGGATATACTAGGAAACATGGTGGGAACTGAGGTTTGTATTTTAACAGAAAGTAAAGAGCCATGTAGGTCAGGTTAGGAATTTGGACTTTTTCCTTGGTTGAGTTGGGAGCTACTGGAGCTTTTGATGTTTCTTCATCCAGATTATGACCCATATCCTAACCACTTTTTTTTCTTAAAATCTAGTGACAGTGGAGGATGCCAAGTAGTTAATTTCTAAGACCTGAAACCCTGAACTCAAGGATCACAGTTAATGAACTGAGTGTGTATAAAAGTGGAAGAAAAGAACACACTTTAATCATCTGATTATGATTATTAATGGCAAATTTGCACAGTAGTAAGATGTTGACAATCAGATAATGCTAAAAGTTTATGATAGGACACTACTGATGAACATGGATGGATAACCTCTAATAGGATCATCAGGCACAGTGCTTTAGGAAAATATACCCCCTGGACTCATTGAAATATTGGTAGATGTCCATCCCAGGATATACATACATGAACCCAGACTATTTACTTAATATGTACATGCATGTGTTTATCATGCAGAGTAAATGCTTTAAAAATATGCTGAATGAATATATGGTAGAAAGTATATTTACCCATTAAGCTTACATAATTACCCCTTTTGCTCATAAAACTGACAGAACTTGTCTAATTTTCATTAAGTGTGACTACAGTTTTCCTACACTAATCATATTAATGCCATACTTGTTTTGATACCCAAGAAAGTAAGTAGGTTGTTTTTTATGATAGTGAATATAATATGCATATTAACAAATTGGTATGTTTCATTTCATTTTTTATTTCAATATAAATGTAATCAACTGATAGTGATCCTATTCAGCTAGCTAACAATTAAGATAAGCACACTTTACCCTGTTTATTTCATTTATTACTTGAAAACATGATTTAAATACATTTTAAAAAACATTAATAAGAAATGTCCAAGAAAAATCAAGTTGTTAATTGTCTAGGAGTATATAGAGTACCTTTATAGTCATAACTATTCCATCAGTAGTGCAAAATTGCATATAGCTAAGCAAATTCAGCACTTTTTTTTTTTACCTTCATTGAATGATATATGTTAACTCCTTTAAAAAACTGATGACTTATGGAATATTTCTATATCTGAACTGAACTATAGAAATTCTTAGAAATTATGTCTGCCATCTTCTGCTTATAGAACTACTACATATACTATGTGAATTAAAATTAATGTGCTAGAGGTTTTTATTATGGTAAATATATATATATATATAAACATAAAATTTGCTATATCAACCCTTTTTAAATATACAATTTTCAGTGGTACTAATTATAATTACAATGTTGTACAACCATCATCAGAATCTATTTCAAATTTTTCAGTCATCTCAAATAGAAACTATAGCACAAAAAGTCAAAATTTAGGATTACTGTATCATCCAGCAATCCCATTTCTAGATATGGACTCAAAAGATTTGAAAGCAAGGATCCAGCTACTGGTATATATACATATGTTTAACTTTTTGAGAAACAAGCCAAACTTTCCCACAATGGCTATACTATTTTACATTCCCACCAGCAATGTACAAGAGTTCCAATTTCTCTACAAACATGATTTTCTTGTTTCTTAATTACAGCCATCCTAGTAGGTGGAAGTGGGGTTTTGATTTGTACTTTCCTGATGACTAATAATGTTGAGTCTCTTTTCATGTGCTTACTATTCATATATCTTCTTTGAAGAAGTGTCTATTTAAGATATTTTCCCCATTTTTACATTTTGTTGCCTTTTTGTTGAGTAAGAGTTCTTTATATATTTTCTATATTAATCTATTTTGTCAATCCTTTAGGTTAGAACAGACAAACACAATAATGTGTTGAGAAGGTCTGCTCTGGTGTCTCCAGATCCAGGGCCCATGGTCCCACACTGGAACACAGGCTCTCATCTTCAGTATTGCAGCCAAGCCAAGCAAGAAAAAAATGCTGTAACTTTTTCCTACCATTTCCCTGTTTCAGCATTCTCCTGGTTGTGTTATACCTTTGACATTTTTATAATTCAGACAAAGTTGAATCTGACAGTTTCTGCTTGTTGTTTAATATTTTCATGAAGAGATGGGTGTCTGGGTGCCTGTTCTGCCAGTTTGCTGATGTCACAGCACCATACTATATATAGTTTTATATGTAACTAGAGTCTCTGTAACTAATAAATTCTGAATTAGAAGACATTGTAATAAGTACTGTAAAAGATATATAGGTGGAAAACTGGCCCTCAGGGAATTTAGAGATTGATGTGACATGCATATAAATTCCTATTGTACAAGGTAGTTTATGACCTACACTAAACCAAGGGAATTGGGAAAGGTTGAATAATGATAACTTTTAAGGTGAATGTTGGGGTTAAGTAGGATTTTTATAGTTGATGATAATGAGAAAAGGTTCAGATGGAAGTGATACCATAAGTGTAATACAAGGAATGAGAAGTAGAACAGAGAAGAGTCCTGTTTTATGGGTTTGCCTATTTGTAGAGTTTGGTGGAGGTTAGAGGCAGATGATAATTACCTTTATATTTTATTCAGATGGCAATGAAAATAAAAGCTTTTAAGGAAAGAAGTGCTGTGATTAAAGCTATTGCTTCAGAAGTTTAGTTTGACAATGATGTGTAAAATGATTTGAGAGCTTAAAGTATGTGTTGAATTGAGATGGGTATATTTTTCTTAGTAGCTGAATCCTTGTATGTTTTGTATGAGTATTTACAAATTACTTCTAATTTGAAAATTACACATAATTAGCTTTAAAAATCCAGCATAGTTTTAAAATATAAAACAAATCAAAGCTATTCTGTAATGTTTATTAGTAATCAATTTGGCACACATTTTACATATACAACATCTAACACAATATGTAAAGATTATATTTTACAATAAAAATTTAGATTTTCTTTTAATGAATAAAGATTTTCATGATAATAGCAGTTATATTTTTCCCTATTTTAATTCTAATAAGTGTCTATTCCACTGACTTTTGAAGTCCAATACTGAAATGTGCAGAAAATTCAATACCTTCTAGTTAGAGTATTTTGGTTCCCTATTTTCTATTTTTTAAAAATTCCAAAATAATAATTCTATTATAGAGATCTATGTCAGTTAATAATGCTTTATTTGTGGCATGACTTCTAATTTCTTTTTAAGGCTCTGCCATATTTTACCTATATTGGATACATAATAATTGTTACTTTCTGACAGTCAAGTATTAAGCAACCTTTTTACTAAAAAAATTCCTCATAAATGTTGTAAAAATAATTATCTGCATTTGATACTTAAATCTTAATTAATCCAAACTACTCTCCATACTAGTCCTTCACAGTACTAAGCAACATAGTACAACTACAACAAAAATGTTAAATATTTCTTCAGTGGCCAGGGTTTTTTGCCTGTATTTTGTGGCTGCCTCCTATCTCCAACAGTTTGTTGGAATACCTAATGAAGACTAAAGTAGATTAATCTATCTCTGGACAGACTAAAAAGAAAAATAATGTCCAAGTAGTATAGAGTGACAGGTAGGCCCTTCATTCTGGGAAGCCATTCAAAACTAGCAGAATGCATGTCTGCTGTTGTTTATTACCAATAGTTAACACAGCTGAAACACCCTCTACAGAATGACACTTAGACCTGACCAGTGATAACATGTATTAGTATGTCAAATCCATATATCAGGACCTTATCTAGTGGAACCTCAGAAATCACATGTAAGTTATTTACAAGTCCAAGATATTGATCAGTCCTGTGAACTTTACCCTCTGCTTAAAATTTGTCTTTATAGTGGAAAAGGACAAGGCAAAGAGAAAAAAAATATATATATATCCCCATAAAAAACTAGGAGAGTGCATCATCCAAGTGCTAGAAACTTTGAGGAGTTCTGTAAAATATAGCTCATCTAAAACCAGAGTGGAAGAAAAATAACAAGGTAAGCTTATACAGCATTAAATACATATGTACATATGTATGTACATACATTCAATAAAAACAAAATAGTTTGGGATTCAGGAAATCCATACCCACTCTGTCACTGGCTAACCTGCCTTTTTTTCCTGAAAATGTCTCTAAAAATATTCCATCTAGTAATTAAAATTAAGAAGTCAATAGATGTGTCTCATATTGAGGTCTTTAATCCATGTTGGATTTATTTTTGTGTTTGGTGTCAGAAAGTGGTCCAGTTTCATTCTGCATGCTGCTGTCCAGATTTCCCAACACCATTTGTCGAAGAGACTATCTTTTTTTCCATTGGATATTCTTTCCTGCTTTGTCAAAGATTAAGTGACCATATACTTGTGAATTCATTTCTAGCTTTTCTATTTGGTTGCATTGATCCTTGTGTCTATTTTTGTACCAGAACCAAACTGTCTTGATCACCACAGCTTTGTAATACAGCTTGAAGTCCAAAATTGTGATGCCTCCAGCTTTTTATTCTTCTTTTATAAGGTTGCTTTGGCTACTTGGGGTCTTTTGTGGTTCCATACAAATTTTAGGATTATTTGCTCTAGCTCTGTGAAAAATGCTAGTGGTATTTTGAAAGAGATTGCATTAACCTGTGGATTACTTTGGATACAGGCATTTTAACAATATTTGGTCATTCATCTCTTTGGTTAGGTTTATTTCTTAGGTATCTTATGGTTTTGGGTGCAAATGGGATTGATTCTTTAATTGCTCTTTCTGCTACTTTGATATTGGTATACAGAAATGCAACAGATTTCTGTACATCAATTTTGTATCCTGCGACTTTTCTGAATTGGTAAAGATGTGGATTACATATATATAATGGAATATTACTCAGCCATAAAAAATTTGGAGCAACATGGATGGAGCCAGAGAGTATTATGCTAAGCAAAATATATCAGTCAGTGAAAGACAAATACCATATGATGTCGCTTGTATGTGGAACTTGAGATGAGCAAAAGGGGGGAAAAAAGAGGCAAACCATGAAGCAGACTTAAATATAGAGAAGAAACTGCTGGTTACCAGAACTAAGGTAGGTGAGAGAATGGATTAAATAGGTAATAGGGATTAAGGAGTGTACTTGTGATGAGCACTGGGATCTAAGGAAGTGTTGTACACCTGAAACTAATATTATACTGTACACTAACTGGAATTTATAGAAAAACTGTAAAAAAGACATAAAGAAGTCAATAAACATGTGAATGAAACAGAGAATGATAGAAAAAAAAGAAGATAATACTAAGTTCATATGTATTATTAATATGGATATTCAAAAAATATTAAATGCTCTGTAAGACAATAAAAGGGAGATTGAAGTATTTGAGGAAGAGTTTGAGGTATTTGGAGAAAAAAGATTTAAAACATAATAAGTTTATCTCACCCCATAAAGAGAAATCAATAGATACTGTTTCATTCCTGACCACTACTTAAAGAAAAGTACAATTTATAACCCCTTTATTGTTACAGAAAAAAAAACAAACAGAATCAAAATAGTAAAAATATAAAAGTTTTTAAAAAGATAAAGGATAGTAAGAAAAGTGAAAGCATGAAGCAAAATGACAAATAAAATAACATTATTATGTGATTATGATAAGCCTTCTTCTTTTTTTTTTTTTTTGATAAGCCTTCTTAAAATCCAAGGACTCTTGGATTTATGTCAATAAAGGACTAAATTTTCTTATTTCAAAATCCACCTAGCCATCAAGACACCTGGGGTTTCCAAATATTAAGCAAATGCAATTTAAAAACATTATGTCAAAGTATCAATATCAAAGTGCATTTCAAGGTACTATGCTAAATAATATAAGAAAGATACTTCTATAAATGCCGTTAAATTCATTCAGTGTTTACTGAGTGCTTCCTATAAACCAGGCATTATTCTAAATACTTTTAAGTGGCTGCTCAGGTAACTCCCATGGTCAGGGATCATTATTGCTATCATACACATTTAATGAATGAGGAACCTGAGATAAATTAAGGAACTTACCTTGCCATGTAACCAGTGATTGGTAGAGCGAGGCTTTGAATCCATTCACTCAGGTTCTAGAAACTTTGACCTTTATTGTTACATGACATTGTGTCAGCCAGCAAACATCAGATGCCAGAGTAAGTTATTAAAACAAAAAAGCAATGTTTGTGTAAAATGACATTGGGAAAACTACCTTCATCGTAATAATGATGTTCATATAATAATGTCCAATCTTCCAAGTCCTCAACAGATCAAAAAGAAAAATAAAAATTCCAACTTTAAATATAATATATAACAATAAGATATAGATAATAAACTTTCTACCAAAAAGCAAATTGTATACATTATTTTCAAATACCTATAGAACAGTTGCAAGTGTGATAAAGTAATAACATCCTAGGGCAAAAAATTAAAATTGAAAAATTTCAAACATTAGAAATATGCATGTCACAGTCTCAGGATGCTGACACAAAATAAGAAACTAATAACAAAATGTTAACTAAAACATTTAATCATATTACCATTTAATTACATACTCCTAAAATAGATCTAAAAGAATTTAAAAATTCAATTACAGACTTTTTGATTGATGAAGGTGACAGTATTACATACCACACTGCAAATGTGTGTGTGAGAAAGGAACAGAGGACAGGGGATGTGTGTAGATGGGGTGGTCCATTTGAGATTACGAGATAACAAAGTTCTTGACTCAAACACTTTTGACAACATGAAAGCACAGGATGGTTAGACAAAATATGACTGTGAAAGTTATCCTTAAGGAGTTTTAAAGCATCACAAATTCTTGGTTGTTAATTTGTTCATTGAAACCAATCATTTTTTTCTATAAAAAGATAAGTCATAGAAAAGTTGTAAAAATATATTTTAGTAGTATCATTTTAACAATTTTCATTATTACTATACTTTTAAATAACCATCTGAAAATCTTACAGTTCAAAATATGACTAACAAAATTTGTCATCTTGAACATCTACTCTAGATCACATTGTCTTCTATAAATTCTAAGCTTATGTGAGCAAGGCCAATGTATATTAGATATTAGTTTCTTCTAATGAAATTTTAAACTTTTTAATAAGGCTTTTTAATAAAGGCTTATGTCTATAACTTTTTGGTATGATTTAAAAGAAAGAACTCTGGTACCCAGTTTTGCAGATTTGGGGCTGGTAAAATTAGTTGGAAATGCTAAATATATCAATCATATAAAGGTCATATGAAAGTTTGATGGTTTTGCTTTGAAGATCAGGTAACAAGTTTAGGATGGGCCAGTTCAGTCTTCATTAAGACACTTTGCTGATCCCAAATCCAGACAAAGAATCCATCAAAAAGGAGAATTACAGACCAATTGAAAAATGGATGTCAATATTTCCACCAAAATACTAGCCAATAGCATCCAACAGTACATTAAAAAGATTATTCACCACAACCAAGTGGGATTTATTCCTAGGCTGCAAGAGTGGCTCAACATTTGCAAATCAGTCAATATGATATGCCATGTTAATAAAAGAAAAAAAACAAGACCATAGGATCCTCTCAATAGATGTAGAGAAAGCACTTGACTTTTGCAGCATCCCTGCTTGATTAAAACTCTTCAAGGTATAGGGATAGAAGGAACATACCTCAATATCATAAAAGTGATATGCAAAAAGCCCAAAACAAATATTCTCAAAGTGGAAAAACTGACAGCTTTTCCACTAAAGTCAGGACAATGGCTGAAATGTCCACTCTCACCACTGCTGTTCAACATAGTACTAGAAGTCCTAGAACCAGCAATCAGACAACAAAAAGAAATAAAAGACATCTGAATCACAAAGAAGAAATCAAAACCTCACTCAGATGACATGATATTCTATAAGGAAAATCCAAAAGACTCCATCCTAAAATTGCCAAAACTCATACAGGAATTCAGCAAAGTGGCAAGCAATAAAATCAATGCACAGAAGCCATTTGCATTTCTCTCCACTAACAGTGAGACAGGAAAAAAGAGAAATTAAGGAATTAATCCCATTTACAATTGCACCCAAAACCATAAAATACCTAGGAATAAACCTTAACCAAAGAGGCAAAGGAATAGTACTCAGAAAACTACAGAACACTCATAAAAGAAATTGAGGAAGACATAAAGAAAAGGAAAAACATTCCACACTCATGGATTCGAAGGACAAATGTTAAAATGTCAATGCCACCTACAGCAATCTATATATTCCATGCAATCCCTATCAAAATACCATCAACTTAGTTCATAGAGTTGGAACAAGTAATCCTAAAGTTTGTATGTAACAAGAAAAGACCCTGAATAACCAAAGGAATGTTGAAAAAGAAAACCAAAGCTGGTGGCATCACAATTCCAGACTTCAAGCTCTATTACAAAGCTGTAATCATCAAGACAATATGGTACTGGCACAAAAACAGACACATAGATCAATGGAACAGAATAGAGAACCCAGAAATAGACCCTCAACTCTATGGTCAACTAATCTTTGATGAAACAGAAAAAGAATATCCAATGGAAAAAGACAGTCTTTTCAACAAATGCTGGTGGGAAAATTGGACAGCCACATACAGAGGAATGAAACTGGACCATCTCCTCACACCACACACAAAAATAGACTCAGAATGGATGAAAGAACTAAATGTGAGATAGCAGTCCATCAAAATCCTAAAGGAGAACATAGGGATCAATCTCTTTGACCTTGGCTGCACCAACTTCTTACTAGAAACATCTCCAAAGGAAAGGGAAACAAAAGGCAAAAAAAAAAAAAAAAGAGCTATTGGGACTTCATCAAGATATAAGGCTTTTGCACAGCAAAGGAAACAGTTAACAAAACCCAAAGGCAATCAGCAGAATGGGAGAAGATATATAGGATAAAGGGCTGACCTATCAGATAGATAAAGGGCTAGTATCTAAAGTCTGTAAAGAACTTGTCAAACTCAACCCCCAAGGAACAAATAATCCAATCAAGAAGTGAGCAGAAGACATGAACAAACATTTCTCCAAATAAGACATACAAATGGCCAACAGACACATGAAAAAATGCTCAACTATCACTCATAACCAGGGAAATACCACAATGAGATGCCACCTCACACCAGTAAGAACGGCTAAAATGAACAAGTCAGGAAACAGCAGATATTGGCAAGGATGTAGAGAAAGGGGAACCCTCTTGCACTGTTGGTAGGAATGCAAGCTGGTGCAGCCACTCTGGAAAACAGTATGAAGTTTCCTCAAGAAGTTAAAGATAGAGCTTCCTTATGACCCAGCAATTACACTACTGGATATTTATTTACCCCAAAGATACAAATGTAGTGATCTGAAGGGGCATCTGTACCCCCAGTGTTTATAGCAGCAGTGTCCACAATAGTCAAACTGTGAAAAGAGCCTAGTTCATTGATAGATGAATAGATAAAGAATATACACACACGCACACACAATGGAATACTACTCAGCCATAAAAAATGAAATCTTGCTATTTGCAACGACATGGATGGAACCAGAAGATATTATGCTAAATAAGTCAATCAGAAAGATAATTATCGTATGATCTCACTCATGTGGAATTTAAGAAACTAAACGGGATGAAAGGGGGGAGAGAGGAAAAAACAAAACAAGTCGCAAACAGAGAGGGAGACAAACCATGAGGGACTCTTAATCATAGGAAACAAACTGAGGGTTGCTAGAGAGGAAGGGATGGGAGTATGGGTGACTGGGTAATGGACATTCAGGAGGGCAAGTGATGTAACGGGCACTGGGTGTTTTATAAGCCTGATGAATCACTGACCTCTACCTCTGAAACCAATAATACATTATATGTTAATTAATTGCATTTAAATAAATTTTTTTAAAGATAAAAAAATAAAATCCCATTTTCACCGATTCAAGAAATTTTAATTTCTGTGTATGAGTTTATTCAAAAAAAGGAAAAGAAATCATTAAAATAATTATTTTTGAATATTCACCTTGATTTGGTTTGGTAGCCATTTTTTTAAAGGGCTAGCGTAGTTTTAAATGTATGCACTTTTAAACTATCATATAAAGATCAAAATAAAGGTTTGCTACTAACATTTAATTTGAAGAAGTGACCTCTATTCTTACAAATCATTGTAGTTATCAAATCTTATGACAATAATTCTGATATCAGCTATCTTAATTCATTTTCAAATATGTTTATGATTAATTATTTTGAAAATAAAATCAAAATAACCTAAAAAAAAAACCAAAAGATTGGGGTCGTTGGTTTTATGGTAATTAATAATAGTAATAGTAATAACAGTAATGGTAATAACTCATTACAGTCTCAAG
The DNA here is from genome assembly GCF_003254725.2 of Canis lupus dingo. Lineage (NCBI taxonomy): Eukaryota > Metazoa > Chordata > Mammalia > Carnivora > Canidae > Canis > Canis lupus. Next base: position 21,668,410 of record NC_064279.1, read on the forward strand.
TGCCACTTTATGCCATATTTTGCTACTGTTGTCCTTGGTTTCTTGATAACTTCTTACATGGCCTGTATAACCTGATTAACATCCCAAAAATGTTATAAAGCCTTTTGTAGTTTGTAGATTAGAATCAACTTTAACATAATTTTGAAGATATTTTGAAAACTTTATGATATTCTATGACATAAGGATCTATGACACCAATTACTCCACCATCTACAAACAGAATGAATTTTTGAATCATTATTTTCAAACTTTTCTGAAATAAAATATATTTCTCTTATCAACAAAACTTTATTATGTTCATTTAGCTTTTTTTTTTTTTTTTTTTTTTTGGTCATTGGTAAACAATATTTATTGTGTACCAAGACAATAGGGGGAAGTCAGAAAGGCCTTCACATACTGTTTTTATTCTCCAGTGTTTAGAACGTAATGTAGAACAGAAGATAATAAAAATACTACCTTAGGTTCCTAAGCATAGGGCATCATAGTATTACCACTGTAATGACATTGGAACAAAATAAACTTACCATAAGCTTCCACCTGTATCACATGCATCAAAATAGAAGAGCTAATGCAGTAAAAGGAATAAGTGAAATGGAGTTAGACCAACCTCAGGGCTGGGAGATTCTGTGACTGTTTTAATACTCTCTTCATCTCCTAGCTGGAATTCCCAATGGAAAAGTGAATACTGCTTATACCATTATATGCATGAATGAATATGATTGAAAAAATTGATATGCTATTCTATCAAATCCAATTACATGAATATTTTCAACTAAGAAATCTAATTGCTGATTACAGAATTTATTACTGAGGCTCTTCCTAATATGTTTCAAATTGGCATTGCATACAAGACTATACCTCATTTACTATTTATGGGAACAAAATTCTTGACAGAATTTATATATATGTATGCATGAGTCTGTGCACACATATGTGTGTACACATACACAAATATAACCCAATATATTTAAATAATATATTTTTTAAAGTATGCAATATATCAAAGCTTTAAATTTGGGAGACTAGACATCATAACTCTCCAGCAGTACTATCAGTACTTCCTCTACTTTAATAAAAGAGTTTAATAAAATAGTTTAATAAAAGAGCTCCATCATGGGCCTTGTGTCTCCTGTATCTTCAAAACCCAGCATATCGCTTGGTATGTGGGAAGTACTTAGTGGATCACCTTCATTTGAGCGTCTCTGCTTTGAATATCACTGACAGCCATTTTAAAACTGTGTCCCATGGGGTCACAAATGTTCTGAGAAGGTGACTTAGATATATCTTAGAAGATTTCTTAGATATAAAAACAAATAGAGGGAGAAAGAAACCCACATCCTTATCATGGTTTTAAGGCCTCTGACTCCATCTGTCTCTATTTTCTCAGACACTCTCTCCAGTCCAGATGCCACTGGCCTCTGCTTCCCCTCCACATAAGCCTATGGCTCAGTAACCTTACCCTACCTGGAAATTACTTCCTCAGATATGCACACGGCCTATTCCCTCACTTCATTCAAATCTCTGTTTGCACCTACCTAGGTACTTGAATAGTATACTAGTTTTATTTATTTTTTATTGTACTAATTACAATAAGATATCTTAAATATATCATTATTGTCTCATGTACACAAACACGAGAATGAAAGCTTTATGAAAAGAGTTTATCAAAATTATACTGAATGTCCCACTGCTTAGAATATTGTGTAGAAAATAGGAGATCTTCAAAAAGCATTTGTTGAATGAATACATGAAGAAGTGAGTTCTTCACATCCATATCAACCAGTTATTGTTTTGTATCTTTCTGTTTAATACAATGGGCTTTCAAGTATACTATCGTTGTAATTAAATCTCTGTGTCTGAAAAATTTTTGAAAAAAAACCCAACTTTGATTTATTAAAACCTATGATACTAAGTAGTACAAATTCTCAGTTTGTTTTTGATGCTACTGAAAAATAATTCCATAAATTATTAAATCCTCTTACAAAAATAAAATTAGTTCATAAAAACACCCTTGTATCCAAAGATTGCCTAATCTATTTGCAAGGAAAAACACAATTTTTTTGTAATGTCCATAGACTTTGATAAAAATTTATATCATTTTTTTTTTGCTAGAAGATTCATATAAACCTGAATTTTGCATTGTGAATCATTTTGTCCAAACTAAATTCCCCCACAGAGCTCTGCACAAAAGCACATCAAGTAGATAGAATCTAGGAGTTGGGATGATGCAAAGTTCTGACTGGATGCAAAAATGGAACAATAACCAGTGCTCTAGCATGTGTGAGCAAACAGGAAGTAAAGGGAGAAGGTACCATAAAGATACTCTCATTAGTAGAAACTCATTCTAGAAATAAATTTTAACAAATAAAAGAGAAAAGAGAGCCAGACAGGGAAATGGCAGAGGCTGCTGAGGGCAGTCCATATCTTCCTATTTTCATGAGCTGGGGACTTAGGGAAACAGTGGAGTTAGACATGGCTATGACCCTCCAACATGTGTTACCCTACATGCTAGTGAATCTGCTGTGTTTAATATCCTGGATGCTGATAAATTAGTAAGTTCTCTTTCTGTAAGGAGATATGAAGAAAAGGAGTTGTCTTTCTGCACTAAAAGATAATGTGGACATAATATGTCAATAAACTGATTAATACAAGGCAGGAAGTACTAAGCACTAAGAAAAAATAGTGAAGCTTTGTAGTCCTGTGGGATTATAGAGAAAAGGTCCATATGTTTTCTGGGGTGACAAGGGAAGACGTAATAAAGGGAGGGATACAGGTGGGCCTTTAAGGTTGAGTAGAATTTGGATTGTCCAGGGCCCAGGAAGGCGTTCATTCTAGGATGAGCAAATATGAGCACTGGAGCAGAAATATGCAAAGGACCCATGGGTAAATAAGGCTAAACTATATTGTTCTATTTTCTCTGACATGTTTTATATTAATTTAGTTAATAATAAACTTTAATTCTAGCTCATATATTTGTAAAGGAAATATATAATGTCCTTTTTTGTTTAATTTTTTTTTGATAATTACATATATACATGGTATAGAATTCAAAAGAAATAAAATGGTAACAATAAAAGATACATTTCCCCCCCTTGCTTCTCTCCCAACAAAGCAGTTGTTGCATTTCTGGAATATCACAGAATTGCTTTGCAATACAGTTTCCAAAATTAGCCATATGATTCTCTTGTTGATTCTATAGCACAGGTGAATATATACAAGAAATATATGGACTAGAAATATTTCCATATGCTAAGGTTTCAAGTTAAACCTTAAAGATTGAAGATTCAAGTTTTTATATAAACTCCAATTAGTTAACATACAGTGTATTATTACCTTTCAGGTGTAGGATTTGGTGATTTACCACTTATATACAACATCCAGGTCTCCTCAAAGTACACTCCTTAATAGCACCACCTATTTAGGCCATCCCCCACCAACCTCCCCTCCAGCACCCCTCATTCTCTATACTTAAGTATACGTTTTATGGTTTACTTCTCTTTCTTTTTTATTCCCCTTCTGTTCATTTGTTTTCTTAAATTCCACGTGAGTGAAATCATATGGTATTTGTCTTTCTCTGACTGACTCACTTCACTTAGCACAATACTCTCTAGCTCCATTCACATCATTATAAATGGCAAGATTTCATTCTTTTTTGGCTGGGTAATATTCCATTATTTATATAAATGTAAATATATAAATATATATATATTTATATTTTATATAATATACAATATATTTTATATAAAAATATATATATTTATACCATAACTTCTTTATCTATTTATAGTTGATGGATATTTGGGCCCTTTCCATAATTTGGCTATTGTTGATAATACTGCTATAAACATTGGGATGCTTGTATGCCTTTGAATCAGTATTTTTATGTCCTTTGGGTAATAAGTACCTAGTGTTACAATAGCTGCATCATAGTGCAGTCCTTTTTTTTTTTTTTTTTTTTTGAGGACCCTCCATGCTGTTTTCCAGAGTGACTGCACCAATTTGCATTCCCAACCAACAGTGTAAGAGGGATTCCCCTTTCTCTGCTTCCCCACCAGCATCTATTGTTTCCTGAGTTGTTTATTTGAGGCATTCTGAGAGGTGTGAGGTGATATTGAATTGTGGTTTTGATTTGTATTTCTCTGATGATAAGTGACGTTGAGCATCTTTTCATATGTGTGTGTTAGTCATCTATCTTCTTTGGAAAAATGCCTATTCATTCTTTTGCCCATTTTTTAAAAATGGACTGTTTGCTTTTTGGGTGTTGAGTTTTATAAATTCCTTATATATTTTGGAACCTAACCCTTTATCAGGTACATCATTTGCAAATATCTTCTCCAATTTATGTTTCCCTTTTAGTTTTATTGATTGTTTCCTTCACTGTGCAGAAGCTTTTTATTTTGATGAAATCCCAGTAGTTCTTTTTTGCTTTTGTTTACCTCGCCTTAGTGGCTAGTAATAAGTTGCTACAGCTGATACCAAGTTGCTGCCTGTGTTGTCCTCTAGCATTCTGATAGGCTCCTGTCTCACATTTAGGTCTTTTATGCACTTTGAAAAAAAAATTTTTTTGTATGTGGTATGAGAGAGTAGTCCAGTTTCATTCTTTTTCATGTTGTCCATTTCCCAACACCATTTGTCGAAGAGACAATCTTTTCTCCATTGGATATTCTTTCCTGCTTTGTCAAAGATTAAATGACCATGTAGTTGTGCGTTCATTTCTAGCTTTTTCTCTTCTGTTCCTTTGATCTATGTGTCTTTTTTTTTTGCCAGTACCATACTGTTTTGATCACTACAGCTTTGTAATACAGTTTAAAGTTCAAAATTGTGATTCCTCCAACTTTGCTTTACTCTTTTAAGATTACTTTGGCTATTCAGGGTCTTTTGTGGTTTCAAACCAATTTTAGGATTGTTGTTCTAGCTCTGTGAAAAATGCTGGTGGTGTTTTGATAGGGATTGCATCAAATATGTAGATTGCTTTGCATAGTATAGACATTTTAACAATGCCTGTTTTTCCAATCCATGATTATAGAATGTTTTTCGATTTCCTTGTGTCATATTCAGTTTCTTTTGTAAGTATCTTACAGTTTTCAGAGTACAAATCTTTCATCTCTTTGGTTAGATTTATTCATAGGTTTTTGGTGCAATTGCAAATGGGATTGATGACTTGATTTCTTTTTCTGCTGTTTCTTTGTTGTCATATAGAAGTACAACAGATTTCTGCACATTAATTTTATATCCTATGACTATTTTGAATTCAAGTATTATTTGTAACAATTTTTTGGTGGAGTCTTTCAGGTTTTCTACATAGAATATCATGTCATCAGTGAAGAGTGAAAGTTGACTTCTTCCTTGCCGATTTGGATGGCTTTTATTTCTTTTTGTTGTCTGATTGCTGAGGCTAAGATTTCTAGTACTGTGTTAAATGACAGCGGTGAAAGTGGACATCCCAGTCTTCCTCCTGACCACAGCTTTCAATTTTTCCCCATTGAGGGTAATATTAGCTATGGGCTTTTCATATATGGCTTTTATGATGTTGAGGTAAGCTCCCCCATCCCTACTCTGTGGAGGGTTTTTATCAAGAATGGATGCTGTACTTTGTCAAGTGCTTTTTCTGCATCTATTGAGCAGATCATAGGGTTCTTATCCTTTCTTTAATTAATGAGGTGTATCACAATGAATGATTTGAGAATATTGAACCAAAGTTGCAACCCAGGAAGAAATTCCACTTAATCATGGTGAAGGAATCTTTTCATATACTCTTGGATTCAAATTGCCAGCATTTTGTTGAGAATTTTTGCATCCGTGTTCATCAGGGATAATGGCCTGTAGATCTCTATTTTAGTGGAGTCTTTGCCTGGTTTTGGAATAAGGGTAATGCTGACCTCATAGAATGATTTTGGAAGTTCCCTCCATTTCTGTTTTTTTGGAATAATTTGAGAAGAATAGGTATTAACATTTCTTTAACTGTTTGGTTGAATTCCCCTGGGAAGCCATTCAGCCCTGGACTTGTATTTGTTGGGAGATTTTTGATTACTGATTCAATTTCTTTGCTATTATCTGTCTGTTCAAGTTTTCTATTTCTTCCTGTTTCAGTTTTGGTAGTTGATCTGTTTCTAGGAATGCATTACATAGTTTGTTGGCATATAATTTTTCATAATATTCTCCTATTATTCTTTATATTTCTATGGTGTTGGTTGTGATTGCTCCTCTTTTGTGATTTTATCTATTTGGGGCCTTTCTGTTTTCAAAAAATTTCAAATTGAACTACAATACATCTTGGTGTTGGCCTGCTGTGATTTTGATGGGAGTTCTCTGTGCCTCCTGGATTTGGATATCTGTTTCCTTCCTCAGATTAGGGAATTTTTTTAGCTATAATTTCCTCAAGTAAACCTTTTGCTCCCTTTTCCCTATCTTCTTCTGAGACTCCTGTGATACAGATGTTATTATGCTTTATAGAGTCACTGAGTTCCCTCAGTGACTTTTGTAATCTAAGATTTTTCTTTCTTTCTTTTGTGCATCTTCATTATTTTCCATATCCATCCCATATCCATTTCATCTTCAATATCACTTATTCATTCCTCTGCTTCTTCCAACCTTGTGATCATTACACTAGCAGGTTTTGAATCTCAGTTATTGTATTTTTCATTTCATCCTGTCTAGTTTTCAGGTCTCTTATTTATGTGATAAAGGACTCCCTGGTATCTTCTATGCTTTTCTCAAGTCCAGATAGTGTTCTTATGATTGTTGCTTTAAATTCTGTATCGGGCATATTACTTATATCTGTTTCTATTAGATCTGTAGCCATGACCTTTTCTTGTTTTTTTCTTTTGAGGTGAATTCCTCTGTCTTGGCATTTTATCTAGATCTCTGTTTTCTGTGTCTTAGGAAGGCCTGTTATGTTTCCTGCTCCTGAGAATAATGGCTTTATGGAGAAAAGATCATACACTGTCCAGGGCCTTTCCCTTCAGGAAGTGTCTCTTGTGTATGCTGCATGTGCTCTGCTACCGTGTTTTGACTGCTCAATCGTCAATTGAGTCCTTTGCAGAGTTCCTCCTTGCCTTCAGTGGGGAGTGTCTGGACCTTGGCCAGAGTATGCAAGTTTTAACAAACTGTACTTTGGTCTGTTTGCTAAAAGAGATCTGATGCTATTTCCACTAAAATTGAAGCTTTGCAGAATTCTATGGTCAGTAGGTATGGTGGGTGTGGGGTTTTCTGCTGCTCTTCTGGGCAAGGGGTCCACTGTGCTCATTCTCAGGTATACTTGCCAGAGAAAAGCAGTACCAGCAAAGCACCGAAGGGTGTGGGGGTGTGGGGCTTGGTGTAAGCAGATTAAGCAGCTGGTGTGGTGCTGTGCTGTGTACTGAAGTTCATTTATGCTGAGGTGCAAGAGAGAGAAATAGCACTAGCCAGCTCCTTTGTCTTGGGAGAGGCAATACCATCTCTTTCAGATGAGCTCCAAAAACAGAGGACTGTCTCTCCCATCTATCCCAGTGTGTCCCAAGTGATCCTCCATCCAGAGGCTACCTGCCTGCCTTCTCCACAGGAAAACTGCAGCACTTTTAAGTCTCTGTATCAACCACACCACAGACTTCTAAAACTCCAGTCTTTGGGCCAGACTCATTACAAAAATTCATGAAAATCAGCCCCTCCTATTTCCCCAGTCCATGGCTTGGGAAAATGTTATCCTTTTGCAACACCCTGTGTACTCCTCTTGCTTTCTCTCTTTCCTCTCTCCTCAACCAACCCCCACCCCCCCATAGCACCTGCAGTCCATTTCTCCCCAAAACCATATCTCTAACCTCCCACCTACAGTGTGGCCTCTTCTCTCCCTCTAGTTGTGGAGTTTGTTCTGTCAGTCTTCAGATTGATATATTGGGGTTCAGAATGATTTGATATTTTTCTAGCTGTGTTTGAGGTACAAAGCAAGCCTAAATGTCTTCCTAGTACTCTAACATCTTAACTCTTCCTCCTTATTTAACATACCTTTTAGTATAATGATTTAAAAGACCATATTTTATAATATGTATCTTTATAGTTTAGCTCAGAAGTACACTGAAATCCATGGGGGAAAAATCTATGGTATTTGTTAGGTAAATGATAAAATTAAAACCTCATGAATTGCCTTAACTTCAAACCTGTACTAGAGTGGTTACAAAAGAAACAGAATAGTTTGTTAGAATACTTTAATAACAGAAGTGTCTTTCTGTTTGAGAGACATACCACACTGGGAAAAATCTTACCTCCACACAGCTGTTTTCATATTATTCTTAAGTTAAGAAATGTTCAAATTTTGATATTTCCTCAGGAGATACAGCAGGTTTTAAACCATGCCATATTACAACTTGTGAAATTGGAGAAAAATTAGACTATCTATATGACTATAGCAGTTAATAAAACATGGTATAAGCTCTTTGTTTTCTTTAATAATGCCAGTTAAATGAAAATAGTTTTAGTAATTTTTTTTCTGCCCCTAGGTATCACACATACACATAAATCTAAGAATGTTTCAAAAAATTTTAAGTTTATTTTATGGTAAAGAAGGCACAAAACAAAACCTTATAAAGCATTTTTTAAGTTGATTCTGAGATCTGAGCATACTTATTTTGCATGAAAATCCCAGCAGGAGGAAATAGAACATATAAAGTTCATCTGTTCAAATGTTCATCTGTTAATTGGTCATACATTATATTCATTCATTCATCCATCACCCATTCATTCACTCATTCATTCATTAAGTGTAATCTAAACTCTCACCATATGCTAGACAATATAGCTTGATATTCAAACTCCTTTTCACCTAGCCTTGAGCTCTGTCCTTATTTCTACTCAGACACTGATACTACCAAACTTCTCTGCCATACTCACTGCCTATCTGCCTCATCTGTAACTGAATTAGATAGGTGTTAGGACCTCAGAGGTTCATCAACCTGCAGGAGAGAGGCAGGCTGAATTTTGGATCCAATACCTTGTTTAGTGGCCTATGCTACCTATGCTTGTTTAGTGGCCCACGACTACCTATGCATTAGTCTTAGACTAATATTCTGATAAATCAAGTTAACTTTATTTATTTTTAAAAATATTTTATTTACTTATTCATGAGAGACAGAGAGAGAGGCAGAGACACAGGCAGAGGGAGAAGCAGGCTCCATGCAGGGAGCCTGATGTGGGACTCTATCCCGGGACTCCAGGACCACACCCTGTGCCAAAGGCAGGTGCCAAACCACTGAGCCACCCAGGGATCCCCCATCAAGTTAACTTTAAAACAAACATGTTTGATAAGTCAAGTTAAATTGTGCCTCATGTTTCTGGGTTGAGCTCTCTAAATACTCAGTCTAGGCTAACATGCCATGTTCACATTCCCACCCTTAGTTCTCTCTTTAGCCTGAGTCTAGGATCAGAATCTTGGACAATTCTGATTTTGCCTACTTGGCCTATATTTAGTGTCTCAATTAAGTATATATTTGACCTGAGAAGAAGGGATAATATTGAGATCTCCACATGTTTAAAAAATATGTACATTCTTTAACTACAGAGTCTTTTTTTTTCACAAAGTCTTTACATTCTAATAAATGGTATTAACAACAGTATGCAAGCAAGGAGGATAGTGCTAAATGCCACAATAGAAGAACTATATGTAATTTGAGCAGGTTGTGAAAATTTTCCAGGGTGAGGGGAAACATTCTATTTTAAATACATACATTTCACACTGCCAAGAAGTAGCTGATTGAAATGGGGGATGGAAAGGGTCATAAACCTAGGAAGTTGAGATGATTGTACTATAAGATATGAATAGATAATTAGTGGGATAAGTGCTGTTTCAAAGGGGTGTCCTAACCCCTTTATATAAATACAAAGTCATCCATACAAATAATTGCTATGAGTACTTGACAGAACAAATAGACATAAAATCAGTAAAGATATAGAAAATTTGAACAGCACTATCAAGCAAACTCCCTAATTGAGATTTATAAACATGATGCCCAACAACAGCAGGATACACATCCTTTTAGTATACATGGAACATCACCAAGTCAGACTGTATGTTGGGCCATAAAACAAAATCAATAAATTTTAAATTATTTAAACCATACAGAGTATGCTTCCTGTATAAAACTGAATTAAAGAGAAATCAATAACAAAAATATCTGGAATATCTCCAAATATTTTGAAATTAAAAAACATATTTCAGATAACTCAAAGGTCAAAGAAGGAATCACAGGAGAATTAGAAATAATCTAATTGGATAAAAGCACAACATATCAAACTTTGTGGGATAAAGTACAATGAGGTTGCAGAATACAAGGTCAGTATGCAAAAACAATATTATTCCTATATACTAAAAATCTAAAATTATACCAAAGTTTAAAAAAAGAAATCTGTCTGTAATGTCTCCAAAATGGAAATACTTAGGTATAAATCAAACAAACAAAAACAAATGTGTAGAATTTATCAGCTGAAACTACAAAGTACAAAAAAAAAAAAAATTCAAGAAGACTTCAATAATTGGAAGACCATGTTTATGTTTTGGAAGACTCAATATAATGTGCTAATTCTTCAAAAATTAATATAACATTTTAATGCAATTCCTATCAAACCCTGAAATTTTTTTTGTTAATATAGGCAAATAATTCAATTATGTAAAATGGCGGGCAGTCAGGAGGTCTTATTATTAGTTATTGAAATAGGGCAAGGCTCTGCAGCTAACATGCTAATAATTGCAAGTGTTTGGATGCTGCACCCAAATTTATGCTTGGTACAAGGATGGTTCTGGGTCCTATCATGGGCTGATACCACCAGTACAGTAAAAATGATTCCCCCGTCATTGCTTGTTTTATAGGCCAAATCTCTGCAGATTGGGCCTGGGGAAACAGGACAGTATCCCTCCTTTTGTTTTCTCATTTCCCAAGAGAGAATTCCCTCATGTATACTTGGCTGTCTTCACTCTTTCCCCTATATCCCCTCCACACCACCATACCAAATCTTATATCCCCCCTCCACACCACCACCAAATCTTAAAGATAAGATTTAAATTGAGTCCAGTCTGCAGGAAGCAAAAACAAATGCCAATTGCATTATTTCTACATTTGCTTTATCACATGGTGTGTTATCATAAAGATTTCAATTTTTGTTTAATTTCTTATTCGTAAAGCTCCAATTTAAGGATTTCATTAAAAGTATACCCTTTGATAGAAATAACTCCTCCACATGACCCATCTAATTCTCACCTCTTCATTTTTGATCCACCAAAAAGAGTCATATCTGTACTACTGTGTCCATGTAAGATATGACTGATGGCAAAAATGATTAAGAAAAAAAGATTATTTATTTGAGAGAGAGAGCTCAGGGTGGAGGAGCAGAAAGAGTCTTAAGCAGACTTTGTGCTGGGCACAGAGCCTGTCACAGGGCTTCATCTCACAACCCTGAGATCATGACCTGAGCCAGAATCAAGAGTGGGACACTGAACTGACTGTGTCACCCAGATGCCCTCATAGCAAAACTTATGGGAGTAAGTTGAAGGGAGTAATGAAGCTCCTATGACCCTGATAGGTAAATAAGGGGTATTAATTATATTGATTTATATGTAGCCAGCCTTTATAACTTCCCAAATGCTTCCAGACATTTTTTTTTTCATTGTACCCTAATTATACATAAATGTGGAGTATATGTGATTTGCCTACAGTCATGTAAATGGCAGAATTGGTTCATAACCCAAGTCTAACACTCTTCCCAAGTATAACCCTGGGAAGTAAAGTGTTACCAAACAGTTGTGTAAGCAATATCTATGTCAGAAAATAAAATTTACCCTGGATGTTAGAAAAACTATTTATTTTGTAAATTTTTTTTCTTTGATTCTCATGACTGATTTTTTTTTTGCCTTATTTGAAAAAAGATTTGACATGGTATAATTTTTTTTTACTAAAAAAGTGTCAGATCTAAACTGAATACTTTCCCTTTTTTATTTCTGTACCTTCATCTCTTGTCTTGACATGAGTCATTAGAAATATATACTGTTCCAAATTGCAGATTATATAAAAATAATATGCCTTGAAATGTGATTTATATTTGCATTTAAATATTATTGCATCTGAACACAGGTGATAAATTTCCGTTAGTCAGAATACTAGAGTTAACTAGAGGGAAGCACCATGTAAAAGGCTGAGAGGTTAATCACTTTTTTTGCATCTATCCATTCGGAATTTCCCTGAGGATCCACTCCAAAAGATACTTTATATGGAATTTTTAAAACACCCGTATAATTTTGTCACATGAGGCACTTTTTTCTGATCTTGATTGATGGAAACAACAAAACTAGTACCTGAATAAGAAGGGCATCAGATGGAAGGTTTTCCCAGTGTCTTCCTTATCTAAATCCTCCTACTCTCACCTCTGGTTTGCCATCCTCACATCCCATTTCTTCATCTGACTCTGTGTATTTCCCACATCTTGATCTTCCTGTTTCTTCTCACTTGTCTCATTCTGCTCTGCCAATTTCTTCTTCCAACCCTGACTACAAGAGCTGGGACAATCATGAATCACACATCCAATGACAACTAGTTTATATTTTAGAGTGATTTAAAGGAGAGTGATAATAAATATAAAATTGGCTTTCCTGGAACCTTCAGTGGATGAGTTTTAAAGTTTTATTTTCTAGGCAAGGCATTGAACAGTAAGAATAAATGGTAAACTCAATGTATTCATTAAGTCAGTGGTTCACCATGGTATTGGGTAGTACCAGTCCAAAATGACCATTTTCATAATTCAGAGTGCTGCTTGTTTCATTTATTCATGGGCACAGTTGGCATGAGTGTGGGGACACAAGCATGTCATACATCTTGCTGAGTGGGGCAGTCCTGCATAATGAAAAAATATCTTTTGTGTACCACATGACTTTCCAATGTGAAAGAAAAAAAACTGATATCTTTTTAAAATTTTATTCTTAGCTAGAAATCCAACTCCACATTGAATATAAATACAAAGCATTACTTACAAGGTTTTAGTTCATATTATTTTTTTAAGGAATGTGACTACTTTGTAAATCAAGAGAATACTTAAATTGTATCGGAACTTTATTAAGAGTTGTTTACCATTGGCTTCTATAGCACTGACAATGGTGACAATTCTATACTATACATGGGTGTGAGCTTCTGGCTGCATCATATGTCTCTTAATATAGTTGGACCTAAACATTTATTTTTGAAAAACACATTATTTTGTTACAAATTACTTTTTGTTTCTTTTTCCATTAGCCCAATATATTAATTTTTAAAATTGTTATTATTTTTAATTTCATTTCAGTATAGTAGAAGTTTGTTTTTCAAAGGGATCACTAGATCTCATAGAATTAAAAATTACAGTATGATATAATCAAGAGGACTAACACCAACTAGTAGTTACAAAAATTTCATAGTAAGTTATCTAGCTGACATAAGAAGTACTAATTGTATAAGCCTGAAATCATAGTTTATTAGGAATAATTGACACATGTATATGCATCAAGTGATATTTATATTGTGTTTAAGTGAAGCTATGTATAAATGATCAAAGCTGCATTAAATTCGGCCTTATAATACAGATATCTAATATGCAAGTAAGTCCTCCTTATCAACTGCTGACCAGTCATGTAATGAAAATGGATGGCACCTGAATGAGGAAACAATTATGGGGCTATCTGAAGGAGGGTGGCCATACCCAAAGGATGAACAAAATACTTCAAGCAAAACTAACAGCAACATAATGAGCTAAGAAGTGACAGGCACAAACACAAGCAGATCATGTTGGCTTGAAGCAAGCAGAGTTTGAGCTGCTTCACTGCCTCATTTAAACAGAAGAGTGTGCTCAGCATGAAACTAAGAGACAGCTTACAGAGAATGACACCCTGCAGGTAACAGCTGCTGCTAACACCCAAAGGACAGAATATATAGAAGGAGTATTTATTTATTTTTGCAGTTTGTGAGGGAAGTGATTGCCTGACATGAATCAGCCTTCTCTGACCCACTCTTATAAAGATGAAGCACCAAGGTCAATAGCCCAATCACATAGTGCAGAAGATATTGCCATATGTATATAATTTGGTGGAACAGTTAGAAGTAATTTTAACAAGACCATTGTGAATATGTCATTTGCAAAAGCATAAGTAATTTGCTGATTATGGCTGTTCTTAAGAAAAATAGACATGCAAAACTAAAAACCCAGAGCCTATGCTGTATTCAACCCCAAATTCTATTCTGAAAATTGGACCCATCTTGAGTCCAGGCCCAGGGCCAAGCCAAAAGCAGAGGACAACCAACTTAAAGTGAAAGAAATACTGACTCCATAAATATCTATATCATTTTCTAAGAAAGATATGTTAAATAGAAACACCATGATTTCTCACATAAAACCCAGGTTTTGTTTAAGAATTCAAAGATAATGTATAGTAAAAAAAATGATAGTGTGTACTTCTTTATTGAAATGCTGATAGTTTTAAATTTTTGACATGAATAATTGGATATGTCATATGTGAATCTACCAAGGAATAAAATAGAGGTCATAAAATGTAAAGACATGATAGGACATATTTATAACATCATAAAACAAACTGGCATTTTTAATATCTTAAGCCGGCCATTTTACTGTATTTTTATATGGATCCTCAGTAAAAAGTCCTGTCCCTGATTTGAACATATCACATGAGAGGTAAAAAGCACAAGGTAGATGGCAGGCACAAATGTCATTCTGTTTATAATCCTCACTTTTAGGTTGGTGACATTCCATCACACAACTACGGTGATGATATATATCTTTATAATAATCTGTAGGGTCCTGCAGAACTTTTCCAATGACATTGAAATCCTAACAAATTAATTTTTGATCCAATATCAGCAGATGGAGGTTAAGAAAAGTTAGTGCAATGGTGTATAAAAAAAAGAAAAATGTGTGTCCTTTTTCCAAACTTGGCTTTATATATAATTTTACAGATAATATTTTTATTAAAAAGCATTAATGCAACTCTGTTTGTCAGAAGTCATGGGAGGAGATGTGAGTAGCCATTGTGGTGGCAGTAAAATGCAGTGAGCCCTAATATATAATATAATATATAATTCATTGTGATAATGGTGAAAAACATACACTGAGTGACATATTTTAATGAGCTAGTAAATGAATGACCAAGAAAAGAGAGAACTTAGGGACACCTGGGTGGCTCAGTCAGGTAAGCATCTGCCTTCAGCTTAGATCATGATCCCAGGGTTCTGCTCCTCCCTCTTCATCTGCCCCTCCCTGTTGCTTGTTCTCTCTCTCTCTCTCTCTCTCTCACTCTCTCTCTAATATAAATAAATAAATAAATAAATAATTAAATAATAAATAAATAAATGTCTTTTTTTAAAAAAAAGAGAGAACTTAAAGGTAGGGGCCATTGAATAAATGAAGTGGAGGTAAGATTAAAAAAAAATAAAGATTTTATTTTTTCATGAGAGACAGAGAAGGAGAGGCAGAGACATAGGCAGAAAGAGAAGGAGGCTCCCTCTGCAGGACTCGTTCCCAGGACCCTGGGATCATGACTTGAGCCAAACGCAGACACTCAAGCACTGAGCCACCCAAGTGTCCCATAAAACAGATTCTTAAAATATTTTTTAAAAATCTGTTACATCAAATCATTCCCATGATATATAATCCTTTCTAATCAACTGGATGATCATGTATCATTAGATACAGATCAAACTTGTTTAGAAAACTAAGGTGCAAATAGAAAATATTTACTATTACTATTAAAACATCTACTTCCATTCACCAAATCTGAAACAGACCTGACTGATTTGCTTACACATATATGGCTACTTTTTTTTTTTTTTTTTTTTTTAAATTTTTTTTTTTTTTTTATTTATTTATGATAGTCACAGAGAGAGAGAGAGAGAGAGAGAGGCAGAGACACAGGCAGAGGGAGAAGCAGGCTCCATGCACCGGGAGCCTGATGTGGGACTCGATCCCGGGTCTCCAGGATCGCGCCCTGGGCCAAAGGCAGGCGCTAAACCGCTGCGCCACCCAGGGATCCCTATATGGCTACTTTTAATAAGCGTCCTCTACTCTAAATTTTGCTTAATATAAAAGAAATTAAAATGGATATGCTTTGTTTAAAGATATCAGTGTAGGTAAATTATTTCTGTAATTTAGAACAGATCCAAACACAATTACTTAATCATACAATTTAAAGGTTGTTACAAGGTCCTGCATGACCTTGAGTATTTATTTTTCCAGCAGTTTTTATGGTGGAAACATTTTGTATGTTTCTTATGTGGACTAAAATTCCTGCAATTAGAATAACTTCTTTTGGACGTAGAATAAAGGCCTTTATTGTAGTTTTTATACAGTATTTCTATGATATTTAGAAAGTAACTATTAAAAATATACTCTGGTGGAATGGGCCCAAGAGAAAAGGAAGAAAAGATGCCTCTTTAAAGGTAGCCTTTTCGTGCATCCTTCTCATTTCATTAGCATGGATTAATTTATTCAATCAGCCAGTTGTTTGCCAAGCCTAAGAATCAAGAGGTAGAAAAGCCACTAAATGTAAATGTGGCTTTACAACTGTGTGAGAAACAAAGGCAAAACCCTTAGGGGTACAGACAATTGTCAAGTGGCTTTCCACGGAACAGAAGCCCAGGGAAGCCTCAAGGAAGCATGAAGACACCGATCCAGAGTTTGAGAGGGCTATAGGAATACTCCTATTATAGCATACAAAAGATTTATTTCAGTCCTCCAATTCTCCCTCTTACTCTGCCATGCATAACATACATGAAATTACTTTTAACCACATGACAAATATATTTATAAATCCTACATGTGCATCTCTGCCTACAAATCAGATGTGGAAGAAATATTTCATTTCTTTGTTTTCCAGAAGTCAAGATAATTTGGACTTGAGTCTCTTTCTTGTAAGTCTATCTAGAAATTCTACCTTAGTCCATTTTAGTGCATCCCTTCCCTTGAATTGTACGGACATCCTGGGACCTAATTCAGCAGTAGTAATCAGAAGGTTTTTCTAGTCCCTGGCTATCAGTCTCCTGCTGGGATGCTCAATGACCCAGTTCTATGGTGATACATGTTACTTTGGTGTCATGCATGGAATATTTTTGGACAAAGAATGAGCCTTGGGCCTGAGACCCAATCTCCCACATGAGCTACGTGACCATGTCTGAGATCTGGCCCCTTTCTCTAGGCACTGCAATGGAGTGAAACAAAGTTCTTTCCTTCTCCCGGAGCCTGACAAGCATCTAAACCCCCTTCTCACTTCAAGGAAATCCCTCTCACTCTTTCTCTTTTCCTTAGAAACTTTCCAACAGCTTCCTCTTCCTTTCAGAGATGCTAGCTTGAGTTTAAAGTTTTACAAAGGAAAAGAAATACTTTTGATTCCAAGTAGTTTTTGCTCTCTGTCCATCCAACATTCTAGAGACAAGGAATTATAAAAGTTGTCTCCCTGCTTAAACTGAGGGATAAAGGGTGGGGAGGGGGAGGGAAATACCACTAATATAAATGTGAATTAATATTTCAATGAATTATACTGCCATAGAGGAATAGTTTCATGCATTGCTATCACTAGACACACTGGTAATAAAGAAATTCATCCGAAAATACAATTTTAAACAAGTACCTAATTGCTAAATTCTGACAAAAAAAATTTAGCCTGACTTGCATATCATTCATGTGGCTATTTTACAGATATGAAAAGTAAATCACATTTAAGACATCATTGGTATATTTTATTTAATGAAAATATAAAATTATACAAAATCAAGGCTATCTGGAAATATCTGGGATGTATAGTCACTGTACCCAATATAAAGAGACATTAAATAAAGACACATATTTTAGCCATTGAAGCAGAGGTACTTAAAATGAGAGGGAGTAAAGTAATGAGGAAGCTGAGATACCAGTATTCCCAAGCTATTTGCCCTGTCTAGTTTTGTTGGCCTTTTGTTTTATTTTGTTTTGCTTTTTGTTTTTTGTTTTGTTTTAGTTTTCATGTATTTTATATTCTTGTTTGCTGGGTAGAAAGCTCTGGGGTCTGGAAAGGGAGAACATCCTGTAGGCCTTTAGGTAAACAGAAAAGGTGGACTGATTGAGAAAAAAAGATCTCTATTTAAATTGTGTTTACCATTTCCAGTATTTTCATTTCTAGAGAGCATATTAATAAAGAAATGTATCCTGACTTAGGAAGTTCAAGCTGGGTTTAATTGTATTCCTTCTACAGTTTCACATAACCTCTGCCAATAATCTCTATCTTTCAGTCTTGCTTTCACTTGTTATAGAACTTATTAAAGAGTGAGAAGAGAATAGTAAGACACATCAGGGACAGGAATGAGAGTGTACAGATAGTTCCATACCATTCACCTTCAGATAATAAAAATGACTCTATGTGAAGTATCACCATAAGAGTTAAGAGGTGTTTTTTTTTTTTTTTCTTCAACTCAGAAAGGTTAGGCATATGTAACAGAAAGAGAAAGACTAATGGGGAATCGAATTTCCAAAAATAAACTCATTTTACCATTTCATATCCAGTCACTCTGGACAGAAGATGGTAGCAACAATAGGATAAAGTTTCAAGGGGCATTGCATACTAGGCATGTTGTAGCACAGGTGAAGGTTACCACACACAGTGATAGGCTTGGAATAATTCTCCACATTTTCTTTACTTATCCTTCTATCCTCATTCAAACATTTTTAAATGATTATTTTTACTGACATTTTAGAGTAACACAGTGGAAAAATGGGGTCCTCAGATTGATACTGTCAAGGGTGGTGACACAGGATTTATCAATTTAATACTTTTAAGAAGATTTTGTTCCTAAGGGTAAGCTTGTGATTTAAATCAGAAGTTTAAGCCTAACTAAATTCTACTTTTACACACACAAAAAAGAAAAACTAAAATCCTGGCAGTTTCTATAGTTTTTCAGAGGGAATTAATTCTTAGATCATTTGTGGTGATCATACAATTCTTTCTCTTCTAAGGTAATTGAAATCCACAAAAGTTCTGTAAGTTTATTTTTAAACAGCATAATCAGTATTTTTAGGTGAGAGGGAAGCACTTTAGATTAAGGGTTAAGTATTGGGAAGTAATGATACCTCTTCACAGATCATGAAGATCTGCAGTCTCATTAATAATAATAAATATTTATTGAGTGCCTACTCTGATACTAAATAAACATGACAGATAAGGCCAGGGTCTTTATGGAGTGTATAACTCAGGCAGGGCTGATGGGAGGGAGAGGGTACAATAACATAAGTAATCAAGCTAATTTCACCTGGTGATTGGTGCTATGAGGGAAATAATCAGGATTATATGACAGATGGGTATTCTGTGTCCATTCAGCTTTCACTCATGTTGGTCAGAAGACACCGAGTTTTGAATGAAAGCTCTAAGCATAAGGGAACAGATAGACTGAAATCTCTTCTCTCCAACAATCCAATCCCTGGATAATCTAAGAGTTTTCCCCTCTCATTTCAGCCCTTCTTTATCTACTTTCTGTTCTCTGGGGATCCTTACCCTCCTAGAGCGAAGCTCCTGTGTCTAGAAGTCTTGCCTTTTGCCATTAACTTTCCCATTCCTGATATCTGCTTTCTGGCATCGATCTCTCCCAGGAGGTTGACATAGGAAGGAAAAAGGTATAAGATTCAAATGTATCAACACGGTCACTTGTGATTGTATTATATTAAAATATTTTGTATCCATTCATCTATTCATGGGCAATTAGATTTCTTCCATATCTTAGTGATCGCAGATAGTGCTGTAGTAAACCAAGGGATGTATATATCTTTTTGAATTAGTGTTTTGTTGTTGTTGTTTGTGTTTTTGGAGGGTAAGTACCCAGTAGTAGGATTACTGGATCATATAATACTTCTATTTTTAATATTTTGAGGAATATTTCCACTATTTCCCACAGTAGTTTTGTCAGTTTATATTCCCACCAATAGTACACTAGGGTTCTCTTTTCTCCACATTCTCGCCAACACTTGTTACTTATTATCTTTTTGATACTAGCCATTCTGATTGATGTGAGGTGATATTTCATTATGGGTTTGATTTGCATTTCCCTGATGATTAGTGATGTTGAACATTATTTTCATGTGTCTGTTGGCCATCTGTATATCTTCTTTGGAAAAATGTTTATTCAGGTCCTCTACCCATTTTTTTAATCAAATTATTTGTTTTTGGGGGTTGAGTTCTATAAGTTCTTTATATATTTGGATATTAACTGCTTACCAGATAAATCACTTGCAAATGATCTCTTCCCATTTAGTTGCTCTTTCTCTCTTTTTGTAAAAAAGGTTTTATTTATTTATTTTTATTATTATTTTTTTAGTGGTAAGCGTGATACAGGATGTGATCCCAGGACTCTGGGATCATGACCTGAGCCAAAGGCAAACAGTCAACCACTGAGCCACCCAGGTGCCCTGGTTGCTTTTTCTTTTATTGATGGTTTGTTTCCTTTGTTGTGCAAAAGCTTTTTATTTTGGTATAGTCCCAATTATTTATTTTTACTTTTGTTTTATCCATAAAGGTGTTACTAAGGCTGATGTCCTAGAGATTACTGCCTGTGGCATATATGTGTGTATATATATATATATATATATATGTATATATATATATATATACACACACACACACATATATACTATTATATATATATATACACATACATATATATATACACACACACACACACACACACACACACGGAATGGAATATTACATAACCATAAAAAAGAATGAGATCTTGCCATTTACAACAACATGGTTGGAGCTAGATATTATGCCAAGTGAAATAATTCAGACAGAGAAAGACAAATACCATATGATTCTACTTATATGTGGAATCTAAAAATATAAAACAAGAGAACAAAGATTAGAAATGGATTCATAAATATAGACAACTGTGGTTGCTAGAGGAGAAGAGGTGAGGGATGGATGAAATATATGAAGGAGATTCAGAGATAAAACTTTCAGTTAAAAATAAGTAAGTTTTAGAGATGAAAAGTACAGCAGAATGACTAAAATCGATAATACTGTAAAAAGGTGTGATGACAGATGGTGACCACACTTATCATGCTGAACACTGAGTAATTTAGCACAAAAATATCAAATCACTATGTGTACACCTGAAACAGTATAACATGGTATGTCAACTATACTTTGGATAAAAATATATGTATATATGTATATATATACATATATATTAGTGAGAAGTTAAATAGATGATTTCAGAAGTGGTTTTTGGATTTAAAGCATTTAAAGTAACATCTTTTGATCAGTTCTCAGTTGACAATGAGTCACTTGCAATCATCTTTGAAGTCGATCTATTTCCTTTTTTGTTTAGTTTTTTTAAGAAAGATATGCTTCAAAATGACCTTGTTGACCTTTTGTGTGTGTGTGTGTGTGTGTGTGTGTTTGTAAAGGTTTTTAAAAAATAATTTAATTTATTTTAATTCAAATTAGCCACACAAAGAGAAATGATGACAATGATTTCAAAGTGTGGGTTCAAAATAAGACTCTCACACTATTTCAGAACATACTTCTAAGAGAAAGATGCTATTTCACAATGAAAATAATACAAAAATGCCTGGTTATGCTGTACATGTACTTGCATTCCCTCCCTGCCAAATACTTAATGCAAAATCAGAAAAATAAAATGAACCATTTCGATGTGTTGATAGTTACTACTTTTCAAAATTGTACAGAGAACATAAGCATGAGTTAAAAAACATAAGGGACATGCCAGATGTTAAAAAAGAAATACAAAAGAAATCTGAGACATGAAACAAAAAATTCCAAACTGTGAATCAAATAAAAAGATATTTTTCTTACTAAAAAAAGTGTTATTCCAATATATTAAGAAGTCTTTGATCAGGAATACAGCACAAGACTTTGCTCCAACTGTTCAGGAACAGATTACACTCAGTCTCACTGAATACAGGATGGATTATCACATTATTCTACCAGCCACAGGCAGATCCTAAATGTTCATGGCGGTATATATATATATGTATGTGTCATAGCATTTTTAAAAGCAGAATTTATACATATGTATGTATGTGTCATATATAGACGACATTTGAAAGTTTTAAGTCATAGCATTTTTAAAAGCAAAATTTCTTTTAAAAACTGATCTAACTACAGAAAATACAAAAGCAGCACCATGTAATTGAACCATATGAACTTTGACTCCTTTTTATCCAGGTCTGAGTCTCAGGCACATGAAGTATTGGCTTCCCTCATTCCGCATCATAAGACATAGGTTCTAAAGTATAAGTAACTATTTTCTTAGTCTGTTAACTTACAGAATCCCAGACCTTGAGAGTCAATTCAGTAATGTGACATTTCATTTCTAGCTCTTTTTATCCTTTATAATAATATTTATAGTAATTAATATATAAAACAGTTTAGACAGGGTAGTAGATACCAAATGACCTAGAAGTATCGATGATAGGCAACAAATCTATGCTCTGAAGATAAAGGAAGGGTTCAGGTATTTACTAAAGAAATAGTTTATTACTGTGTCCTTAGGAACTGTGACATTACATTCATTCTCACATCCTCCTTATCCTCATGAGTCACAGTATCAACTGTGCTGGAGTAAAATAAAGGAAAAAAACAAAATAAATAAAATAAGAGATGCACAGGAAACTCGACATATGCAATCAAATGGTTAACTGGGCCTTTAAAGAAGTATTTAGGTAATTAATATAAATTTGAAAGGTAAACAAATTCTAGCTAATCTGAGAATAGTAACATCAGGCAGTGATGTGCTTATAAACCTATTCTTAGTAAGATACAAGCCTTGACATGTAGCATTTGCCAATTTCCATGGTATAAATACTACCATCATGACAAATTTCAAGTGATCCAAAGTGAAGTTACTGAATGTGGAATTAGGAAAATGTATATGCCACTGTCTTGTAAGCCATTATAAGTCAACTGCAACGGACCACTGTATCAGACCAGATAACATTTATCTAAATTTTAAAATATTTCTAATCTGTAAAACTTGATTTATTTTGCACTGTGGGGGATAGGCTAATATAAATTAATTTTTTAGGTAGCAAATGTTTCACCTTTAAGCACTGGAACCTTTTAAATAGCAACTATTTCTTAATGAAAATGTCTCTAAAGTGTATGGTGCATTTTTCTGCCTGCAAAGCATAATTTCATCAATGGCTGGTAACACAAGGCCCTCACTTGACATTATGGTGTGCAATGAGAAAGGTCGTGTAAATAGTGGTTAAAAGTACATAGTCCTAAGCCAACTGTTTGGGGGGAAAAATCCTACCTCCACCACTAAGGACCTGTGTGATATTAAGCAAATTATCTGGATTCAGTATACTTTGGTTTCCATATCTTCAAAGTGGGTAAATTATAAGTGCAATTGGTTTTTGTTATTCAAGATTGCTATAATTTATAAATCACCAAAAGCATTGGATTAGTGAATATGGAAACATTGTACCTAGAAAAAATACAGGGTTAGTTTCCTGCAAGTTGATTTGTCAATTAATCAATATGTGACTCAGTTTTGTGTGTGTGTTTCTGTTTAAATACATATTATTTCATATGTATTGTTGATTCATTAACATTGAACTCACACTCAAAAGCCCTATACAGCTGATGCATGCACAAAGTTTACCTAACTGTTCTCTCCATAAGTCATACCATAGGTTTCTTACAATTAAGAACACTAGGTAACACCACACTTGGGAGCCATTTTAAACAGCAAAATCACCACACACACAGAAAACACACATACACACACACAAAAGTGAAAAATGTGGAACTAAGTAGGCTGCAAAAGGACACTGTTTATAGTATAAGAGTTAAAACAAGAAGGCAGAGCTTCACCTAGTGTGACCTCAGTGGGCAATGTGCACATCCTGTGACTTAAAAATTTTTGCCACCCTGAGCATGGCCATATCTGTGAATGTCTGCAAAAACATTGATTTGGGGGTTATAAATAAATGTGAGTAAGCAGACAGTTCACAAATACAGAATCTGTGAATAAAGAGGGCCAACAGTAATTCACAGTGTTGTTAATATACGCAGATTGCTTAGAAGAGTAGGCGCTCAACAGATGTCAGTTTAAACTACAATTTTAAATGTAGGAACTGTTGAAATATAAAGAATTATTTGCTTTTGCCTTGATGAATTTGCCCTAGGTTGCTATTTCAATATTTGGTCTTTTTATTTTTTTCCATTTTCCAGTTTACTACCATATACTGCCAAGCTTCCACATTTTTCTCCCTGTTATGGGTGTGTACTCCAGCCTCTTACCCCTCTCTCTGCACCCATGTCCTTTGCAAAAACAGTTCAGTTGACTACCTAGAAAATCTGAGTGAGGATTTAAGAGTACTCTGAGTGAATTTCCAGCTCTGCTATGGTCCTTTTATTTATTCACCTTTTGTTTTTATTCTCTAAATCTTGGCGTATTGCAAGTATTTGAGCTTGCTCAGAATCTGCCTTATGTTTACATATGTGGAGTAGAATTTTATTATCATTTGGGGCTAAGGCTCAGATTATATGTTTATTGTCAAGAGTTTTGGCCAAGATATTTCCTAATCTAGGAGCTGTGTCCTATTTATGATCCTTCCTGGTGGAGACACTCAGACCACGTGATAGATTATTATGTCATGACAGGTTATGTTGAACCTTAAGATGGGGCTTATGGTGGGACTCCTTGGTAGATTTTATTTAAATATCACTCTCTCTACTGAATGTTCAGCTGAATTCCCTGGTCATAGGGAAACTATTACATGATGAAGTACTTTATATTATTTGTAAAATAGAACACACAAAAGGCCCTCATTATTAAAATGCTGTTAACTTTGAAGTCAAATTCAGATGTCACTGGAGGATTTTGCCTTGCTGAGATGCTATTCTGGTGGGTTTTAAAATAGCTTATATATAAACTTTTAAAAATAAACTAGAGGATAGGAGTAATCCCTCAGTGAACTTAGGTATATGATTACAGTATGAGGATTTAATAGGTTTCATTTATGTGCAGTGTTAGATTCTTAGATTTAGGTATTTCATAAAGAATTTTTCAGCTAAGCCCTATGATAAATGTTTTTATTGCATGTTGGCTCAATCATAAACAGTATTTTAAAATCTAGGTATTACTAAGGGTTAATAAGAATGAATTCCAGTACTCTTTTTCAAAACAAGGATAGATATTTTTTTACTTTTAATCTTCATATTCAGTTAGATGTATATTGCTGCTGCCTTTTTGTAAATATTCCATAATTCCATTAACATTCTGTTGATCTGTAAATTCATATAAGCTTGAAGTTTTAAGGTGCAATTTCATACCCAATATTAATAGTGTTAAAACAAACACAACAAAGGAAATAAAACCCCCAATATTTAATGTCTCCCAAAGGGAAACTGTGTTAAAATGTTGTCTCTAAGAGTTAGCATATGTATGGGAAATACGTTTTAAATGAAAATGTATAGGCTCTAAAAGAGTAGATAACTTTGTTTTACAATGAGCTGAAAGTTCAGAGAAATATCCATCATTCAGTTACCAGAATAATAAATCAAATCAAGGGGGCAAGGAAAAGAGAAAAAAGGAAATAAAGGAAAACCAGGGGGTGAGTTAATAAAGAGCTATTGCTTGTGAACTAACTTCTTCCTGCAAAAATGATGGGAAACAAGCAGACAGGCCAACAGAGAGAAAATTGCATCAGGCTTCAGTGTTATGTTTTTGATGGAATTGTACAAATCCTTTCCATCCCTTGTGGTGCTGTCATGCTCCATCACTTTAGTCCATTTTCACCTTGCAAAGAAATTCTGAATGGGGCTCCCTGCTCTGGCAGCTAATTAATCTCTCACAAGCCTGCTCTTGCCAGCCTGTCTGCCTGCAATGCCCCATACCTTAAACCAGTGGCTCGTGAGCAGATTTCTTTCCCCTTTGAGCAGTCTTTCTTCCTTTAAGCTATGTGAAGACCAGCTTTTTCTTTTCATTTGAGAAACTATGTGAGCTTATATCATGAAGAATTCCTCCCTCTATCCCACTACCATAAATGAGTCTATCTTCAAACAACTGATTGGGTTTTAGTGAACAACACCCTGAAATACATTGTTTGTGCATGGTATTTTACCAATATGGGAATGCATGGACACACCTTACTAGAACAATACTTTTCTATGTTGTGTATTTATTAGTCTTCATTATGAGGGAACACTATAATATTTGTAACTGTTGCTTGCTTTTAAAAAAATAACAACTTTGCAATAGGGACTTTTGTTTAATGACAGATCTGTTAAAAAAAACTTTTAAGTTAAAGCGATATCCTTTATAATTGAATGTAACTTGAATTAAAAATATAATTCATTTCAGATGTTTTCTATTTAAATAATCAGTCTTTTAGTTACCACTAATACTCTTACAAAAAGTAATGCTTCATTTTGTCACAGGTAGATTCTATTTCAGTAACAGTTCATTGGTTAGAATATTAGTCATATTTTATTTCTTGTTCATGCTGTTTCCAAATCATCTTACTTTTCTTTAAGATTTTTTTATTTATTCATGAGACACGAGACACCGCCGAGGGAGAAACAGGCTCCCTGCCGGGAACCTGATATGGG